>NC_087348.1:5953977-6266818 GCF_030014295.1 Loxodonta africana | reverse complement strand
CACATTCTCAGGGCGTCAGACAGCCTCCGTGATGCTCCGAGCAGGGGCAGGGGCTGCCGGCCTGCCGGCTGGGGAGTTCTTGTTAACAGATGACTGGGAGAAGGAAGAAAGCATCGCTGTTTTGCTTCTGGCTTTCCTACCAACCAGAATGAAGGTTTCAAATTGGACTTTTAGAATCAGAAAACTGGAGCGCCAGCCGAGCCCAGGGGAAGAGCGGGGCTGAGGGTGTTAGAGGGGCCACCTGCTGCAGAGGTGCCACTGGTCCCAGGAGGCCGCGGGGAAGGCCCAGCGCTGGGGCGGGGGGCACCTTCTGCTGAGTGACTGGCCCCTGCTTGCCCCTGACTGCCTCCCTCCCCTCCTCGCTGTCACGCCTGGGTCTGTCTCGGCTCCTGTGGACTATCCCCTCTGAGGTCCCCCACCTCCGACTCCTCACTGCAGCCTTGTGCCCACTGATGCTGACTGCTGTGTCTGCCCCCTGGGCTTCTGAGCCAAGCTCGGCCCCCAACAGCATCCAGGGCCATGGGACCAGGGCTCTGTCTTCCCGGGAGCCTCCTCTGCTCCATGGCAGCACAGTTGTTCAGCCTGGCTTCCATGTCGGGCATGGTGCTCCTGGGCGGTGCTGCCTTTGCTCGTACCTGGACACCCTCCTGGGGGCACCCTCCCACCACTCAGGCCAAATGCCCTGTGCCCAGCCACCTCCTGGGGGCACCCTCCCACCACTCAGACCAGATGCCTGTACCCGGCCACCCTTCTGGGGGCACCTTCCCACCATTCGGACCAGATGCCCAGTGCCCAGCCACCCTCCTGGGGGCACCCTCACACCACTCAGGCCAGACACCCCTTTTGCCATCACCCTCCTTGGGGATACCTTCCCACCACTCAGTCCAGACACCCATTGTCTGGCTACCCTCCTGGGGGCACCCTCCCACCGCTCAGGCCCAACCCTCCACTCTGTCACCCTCATGGGGCACCCTCCTACCACTCAGGCTTGACACCCCACTCACCCTCGTGGGGTACCCTCCCACACTTCAGTCCTGACACCCTACCCTGTCACCCTCATGGGGTGCCCTCCCACTGCTCAGGCCTGACACCCCACTCTGTGCCACCACCTAGACGCCTTCCTTGCTTGCCGCCACCGTGGTAGACTGAGTTGTCCAAGGAGACGGGGACCACCGTAGTTGATTCAGTTATTTAAGCATCGAGGAACATGACCGCTGCTGAGCATTGAGAGGTTCAGCAAGCGGCTCTCACCTCGAGGACCCAGGCCGCAGGGACCCACGTGTGGATGGGTGGTTAGGGGCCAGGAGCGACGTGACTGAGCGCCACTGTGTGGTTGCTGAGGCGCACGGTGGTAGCTGCTTTCCCTGCTGAGGGCTCATGCTTTCTCTCCCTCTCTGGTCATCAGCCCTGACCCTCTGGGCACGGGGAGGCTCAGCTTCCTTGGCTGGCTCAGTCAGAGCACCACCCCATCCTGGCCACTGCAGGGTGGTTAGGGATGGGCCCGACTCCAAACAGGGCCAGTCAGAGTTCTGCCCTGGGGTCAGCACACAGATGCTGAAAAGAAGGTTCCCCTCCCGACAGGGCTGGCTGGCAGCCCCCCTCCCTGCTTCCTAGAGGAATACGTCTGCAGGGGAGGGGACTAACTCAGAAACAGCCCCAAATGGGGGCTGGGATGGCCTGATGATATATTATATGATTGCCTACGCACCTGCATTCAGCCACACCTGACACCCACACTATCCTTCGCCGGTCCCAAACCAATGTCCTTTATTGGCTGAAGAAAGGCTGTGTTCGGTTCCTGTCACTTGCAGCTCTAAGAATCCTGTTGGTCAGTGCTGCCCACGTCTGTCTATCATACTGGGTATCCCAGCCCCTGCACAGGCAGTGCCGAGTCGGCGCCCCTTTGCCCGTTAGAGAACGAGCAGAGCTGGGACCCAGCCCTGTACCTTTCCACAGGCTCTTTCTGTGGGCTGTCCCTCCAGAAAGAGCGCCGAGCATGGGACAGCAGCATGTGGGGCGAGATGGTGCGAAGTCTCTGGAATTGCAGGGACTGGAGTCTGCCAGAGCCACCACTGAGGGGCGTGTGACGTCAGCACGCCCCTGCCCCTCTGTGCCTGTTTCCTCATCTGCGCAGGGCGTGAGGACTGCCCCTGCTCGCAGGACTATGCAGAGAATTTGGGGAGCAAGGGGTGGGCAGCCCCACATGCTGGTGAGGCCAGACCAGGGCCTAGTGCCCTGGCAGGGATGGCACCGTGTGGGCACGTGGCCCTTGCCCCCCACCTGCTCTGTCCATCACTGACCCCCACGGAAGCCAAGGCTGATGCATTGTTAAAATGTCAGGGCTGAAGGCTGCAATGCAAAGTTTCCATTTCCCACCCCGGAGGGAGCTTGTTAGGAAAATGTTACTAGCTGGTTGCTTGTAAAATGTCCTACAGTTTGGCCCGGACAGGATAGCCCAAAAAGAGGAAAAATATCCCACGCCAAACGTCCTCACCAGCGTGTGTGATCTTGCTGAGAGCAGCCTGCAGCCCTTTTAGAAGGAAGAGCGCAGAGCTGAGGGTTCCCTTCAGGGGCGGGCCAGCCTTGCTTTCTCTCCTCTGGGGCCATCGGGGAGGAAGGCCTACCATTTTCTTCTTCTGGTAGCTTGGGGTGAAATGGCACAGGATGGAGCCCTGGGCTTAGGGCTCGCTCCGGGCTCACCTCTCAGGTGCCGCAATGCCTGCGCCTCAGTTTCCTCATCTGTAAACTGGGAGAAATACCAGGACCCATCTCATCACCTGGTTGTGAAGACTCAACAAGTTAATCCATGCAAGGCACTTGGAACAGTGCCTGGCACGTAATAAAAGTGCAGAAAGTGTTTGCTGTCACTGTCATCAAACGAGACGGCGCGCTCTGCACGTAGTAGGTGTTCGTGGTCCAGCGGTAGGACTCTCGCCTTCCATCCAAGAGACCTGAGGTCGATTCCCAGCCGATACACCTCGTAAGCAGCCACCGCTTGCCTGTCAGTGGAGGCTTGACTGCTGCTAGGATGCTGAACAGGTTTCTGAGGAACTTCCGGACTAACAGGGACAAGGAAGAAAGGCCTGGTGATCTGCTTCCCAAAATCAGCCAAGGAAAATCCCGTGGATCACAGCAGTACGATCGCAACCTACCACGGGGATAGCGCAGGACCTAGCAGAGTTTCGTCCCGTTGCGCGTGGGGCCCCGTTTGCTGGGAGCCGATTCAACGGCAGCTAACAACAACAACAGGGGTTCAGCAAGTGGCCTTTTCCTGCGTAAGGCGGAGAGGGTGCTCCCGCCCTCAGCTCCCGCTCCTGGTCTCCTTCCAAGCAGCAGCGCTCACACCCGCCCCCTGCTGGATGGCCGCGGGGCTGTCTGTGTTTACTGGGGTTTGTTTGGAGCAGTCCCCAGGGGGATCCGGGCCGAGTGGGCTGATAGGCATGGTGCTGCTTCGGGGCGTTGCGGGCCCGAGCTATAACCTGGCACTTAAAAGGAATTGTGTTCCGTGCCAGGCGCATTGCAAAAGCCGCAGCCTTATTTGGTCTGGAAATTTCTCTGCTTAGAGGAAAAGTGGAGCAAATAAGCAGACCTCTCAAGTGGACGGCGATATGTGGGCAGTTCTTAATTACCCCAGGGCTGGTGGTTCAGCTTCTAAATGACTGTGATCACTCTCTGTCTAGCTGTCTCTTGCAACAGCCATTCTCCCCTAGAACCCCAGCTCAGCTATCTCTCCTCTGCCCTCAGCTGCCATCAAGGGTTTTACTTCACAGCGTTATTGAGGTAGAAGTTACACACCATCCAGGGCACCATACAGTAAATTAGTAAATTCAGAGGGTTGTACAATCTACCATCCCCACAAACTTCCCTCAGACCAATTTGCAGTCAACCTGTCCCCACCCCCAGCCCCAGGCAATCACTGATGGGCTTTCTGTCTCTGTAATTTGCCTTTTCCGGAGACTTCGTATACATGGAACCACACAGTTCGTGGTCTTTTACATCTGACTTCTTGTACATAGCACGAGGTTCCTCCGTGCTGTATCAATGCTTCGTCACTCTCTGCAGCTGAGTACCACTCAGTTGTCTATGCGTTCCTCTCTTGATGGGTATCTCAGTTTCCGCTCTCACAAGCAATGCTGCTACGTTCACGTCTTTGTGCGGACATGTGTTTCATTTCTCTTTGGTAGATTCCTAGATATGGAGATGCTGGGTCATATGGTAAGTTTATATTTTTTAAGGAACTATGAAACTTTTCCAAAGTAGTTGTACCATTTTATATGATCACCAGCAAGGTGTGAGGGTTTCTAGTTTCTCTACATTCTTAGTTTTGTCTCTTTTTTTTTTTTTTTTTAATTATAGCCATTCTGGTGAGTGTATAGTAGGATTTTATTGTAGTTTAAATTTGTATTTCTCTAATAACTAATGATGTTGAGCACCTTTTCATGTGCTTATTAATATATCTCGGTGCTGGAGGTACTCACTCGTCTATGCCAAGAAATTTGAAAGACAGCTGCTACGTGGCCAACTGGCTGGAAGAGATCCATATTTGTGGCCAACCGGCTGGAAGAGATCCATATTTGTGCCCATTTCAAAGAAAGGTGATCCAACAGAATGTGGAAATTATCGAACAATATCATTAATATCACCAGTAAGTAAAATTTTGCTAAAGATAGTTCAAAAATAGTTGCAGCAGTACGTCGACAGGGAACTGCCAGAAAATCAAGCCCGAATCAGAAGAGGACGTGGAACGAGGGATGTCATGGCTGATGTCACACAGATCCTGGCTGAAAGCAGAGAATACCAGAAAGATGTTTACCTGTGTTTTATTGACTATGTAAAGGCATTCGACTGTGTGGATCATAGCAAATTATGGATAACATTGCAAAGAATGGGGATTCCAGAACACTTAATTGTGCTTGCGAGAGGTAGTCGTTTGAACAGAGCAAGGGGGTACTGTGTGGATTAAAATCAGAAAAGGTGTGTGTCAGATTTGTATTCTTTCACTATACTTATTCAGTCTGTATGCTGAGCAAATAACCCAAGAATTCAGACTATATGAAGAAGAACAGAGCATCAGGATTGGTGGAAGACTCATTAACAACCCGCCATATGCAGATGACACAACCTTGCTTGCTGAAAGCAAAGATGACTTGAAGCACTTACTGATGAAGATCAAAGACTACAGACGTCAAGGATTTCATTTCCCTGGATCCACAGTCAACATCGATGGAAGCAGCAGTCGGGAAATCAAACGACATCTTGCAACGGGCAAATCTGCAACAGACCTCTTTAAAGTGTTAAAAAGAAAAGATGTCACTTTGAGGGCTAAGGTGCACCTGACCCAAGCCATGATAGTTTTAGTTGGCGCATATGCATGAGAAAGCTGGACAATGTATCAGGAAGACTGAAGAAGAATTGATGCCTTTGAATTATGGTGCAGGTGAAGAATATTGACTATACCTTGGACTGCCAAAAGAACGGACAAGTCTGTCTCGGAAGAAATACAGCCAGAGTGCTCCTTGGAAACGAGGATGGTGAGACTTTGTCTCACGTACTTTGGACATGTTATTTGGAGGGACCGGTCCCTGGAGAAGAACGTCATGCTTGGTAAAGTAGAGCGTCAGCAAAAAGGAGGAGAATCCTCGATGAGATAGATTGACAGTGTCTGCAACAGTGGACTCAAGCATAACAACGGTTGTGAGGATGGCACAGGAGAGGGTAGTATCGTACATAGGGTTGCTATGAGTTGAACCGACCTGATGGCACCTAACAACAACATTAAAATACCTGATTCTTTTAGACATTTTATGATGCTAGCTTCACAGTTAAGTCTATGATCCATTTTGTGCTAATTTTTACATATGGTGTGAGGTAAGGATTTTTTTTTTTTTGCGTATGGATATCCAATTGTTCTAGCCCCATTTGTTGAAAAGATTTTCCTTTCCTCATTGGATTGTCTTGGCATTTTGTGGAAAATCAATTGAGAGGAAGTGGAAGGGTTTATTTCTGGGCTCTCAGTTTTGCGCCGTTGATTTGTATGTCAATCCTTAAACCAATGCAATAGTCTTGAATTTGTAGCTTTGTAGTAAGCTTTGAAAAATTGGCTCGTGTAAGCCTTCCAACTTCATTCTTCTTTTTTCAAGATAGTTTTGGCTATTCTAAGACTTTTGCATTTCATGTAAATTTTAGAATCAGCTTGCTGATTTCTACAAAAAATGCCTGCTGGGATTTTAACAGGACTGCATCAAATCTATAGATCAAGTTGAATGTAACTGCGATGTTAACAATATTGAGTCTTACAATCCATGAACATGCAATATTGCTCCATTTCGTTTGGTCTTTGATTTCTCAGAGTAGCGTTTTGTGGTTTTCAATGTATCATTTTGAACCAGCATTTTGTTTTTATTTTTGATGTTATTGTGAGTGGAATTATTTTCTTAAATTCACTCTTGGATTTTTGGTTAGTATAAAATATGACTGATTTTCATATATTGACTTTGTTTCCTTCAAGCTCACTCAACTCGTTTATTAGTTCTAGTGGCTATGTCATGAATTCCTTTGGATTCTCTACAGAGAAAATCATGCCATCCACAAATAAAGACAGCATTGTTTCTTCCAGTGTTGACATCTTTTTTTAAAAACGTGTTTTGTTGTAGTAAAATCTATCTAACAAAACATTTGCCAAGTTAACATTTTTTACGTGTAAAATTCAGGGACACTGATGACTTTTGTCAGGTATCGTAAACATCACCACTAACCATTTCCAAACCATTCCACCGCCATTAACAGAAACTCAGTGCCCCGCTAAGCAATGGCTCCCCTTTACCCCTCCCTCCCGCCCTGGTAATAATGTGGATATCCTTTAATTTTCTTTCTTGTCTGTATTGCGCTAGCTAGAACCTCTAGTACAAGGTTCAATAGAAGTGGCAAGAGCTGACATCTTTGGTTCCCTGTCTTAGGAGGAAAGTCTCAGTCTTTTTTCATTAGGTGTAATGTTAATCGTTGGGGTTTTTTGTAACGTTTTTCATCAGATTGAGGAAGTTCCCTACTATTCTTCGTTTCTTCAGAAAAAAAAAATTTTTTTAACCTTGAGTAGGTTTTAGACTTTGTCATATGCTTTTTCTGTGTCTATTGAGATGACCATGAGGTTTTTGTCCTTTATTCTATTAATATGGAATATTGCATTAATTGATTTGTGAAATGGTAAACCAACCTTGAGTTTCTGGGATAAACCCCACTTGGTCATGGTGTATAATTTTTTTTGCTTGTTGTTAATGATCAATAACATTTAAAAACCACTGTTTTGGGGTCTTTCCCCAAGCAGAAGTGAATCTCCTTATGGGCCGACCACACTTGGATTCTTCTCATGAAATGAGACAGAAATTTCAGGAACCAGAGAAAGAGAGATCCATAAAAGTCTTTCTCACACCCCTCCCTTCCTATTAAATACCCAGATTTTGTGTGCACTTGTTTTAGCCTGTAGCCCAAAGGTAGAAAACTTGAACAGTCGAAGTATTAGGGACTGAATTGTGAAGTCCTAACCCCTATCTCAGAAACTCTGGTGGCATAGTGGCTAAGTGCTACAGTTGCTAACTAAAAGATCAGCAGTTTGAATCCACCAAGTGCTTCTTGGAAACCCCATGGAGCAGTTCTACTCTGTCCTACAGGGTCACTATGAGTCAGAAATGACTCAAAGGCAATGTCTTTTTTTTTTTTTCAAATCCCTATCCCTATAAATGTGACTCTGTTTGGGGAAGTGGGGTCTTTCTTTGCAGATGTGATCAGTTGACAATGTCATACTGGAGAAGGGTGGGTCCTAACCCTAATCCCCTCTGAGTGGTGCCTTATAAAAGAGAAGGACAGGAAAAAGTCCTTCACGCAAGGAGAAGATGGCCTGTGAGGATGTCTAGGCCAGGAAACATCAAGGAATGCCTGGGGCTACCAGAAGCTGGAAGAGACAAGGAAGGACCTTCCCCGAGAGCTGACAGAGAGAGCACCACCCTGCTGAGGGCCTGAACTCAGACTTCCAGCCTCCAGAACTGTGAGACAGTGAATTCTTGTTCTTTAAAGCTGTCTGTTCTATGGGATTTTGTCATGGCAGCCCCAGAACACTAAGGCACAGAGAGGCTGGCCCTGAGCCAGCACTGCTCACACCTGGGGGTGAGCAGAGCTGGGCCTCTAAGCGCACTGTGCAGGTTGGGCTGCAAGGAATGTGTAGGGGCTGGAATCCACCTGCGCCCTGCTCACCCAGTCATGCACGCAGACTGAGGCCACTTGCAGGAAGTATGCTGTCTACAATGTACAAGAAGATGTGTAGGCTGCTGATGGCCCCGGACAGACGGAGATGGGGGCGGAATGGGACGTGGGGCTAGAACATACAGCTGAGCCTATATGGCCTGTGTGGGGGATTTGGGGTCCATCTTCTTTAGTGAATGGAAGGAAGGTCCTGGCTCTCTTTGAAGCCCTTTCCTGGAGTTCAGAGGCCAGTCTGTGGCTTGCCAGTGATATCTACTTCCAGCCCCCCAGCACTTAGTTCCAGCAGAACTTGAAGGACAAAGCTTTTGGAAAATCCTACACAGAGTGCCGACCCTTTCTCTAAATATACTGCCGGGGAGACATCTTCACTGGGAATGGTGAGCAGTGACCCTGGACAAAAGCACTCTGATCAGGGAATGAATCTGTCTCGTGCTCCCACGGTGCGGAGACGCAGACATCCCCCAGGTCTTGGCAATGACCTTCAGCACGTTGCAAGAGGAGCATTGGCCGTGCCATCGCTGTCCTCCACCCTTGGGTGGTGAGGAGGGGAAGTTCCGGCTCCCTGGTGGGTTCTTCCCAAGCCCCCCATCGTAGAGGGCTGCCCATTTTGCAGAAGGCTTAGAAGCGAGACTTCTGGCCATGATGGTGTCACAAGCTTAGGCCGAGAGCCACAGTCTCCCCCACCCCCAACCCAACTCTCAGCAAAGATACAAAGAATGGAAAAAAGACTTATAAAAACATGCAGCCACACTCAGAAAGATTGCTGCTGTTGTTAGTTGCCTTTGAGTTGGCTCCGGTTCGTGGTGACTTTACGTACAACCGAAGGAAACGTTGCGCAGTTCTGCGCCATCTTCATGATCTTTGATGTCTGAGCCCATTGCCGTGGCTCTTCCATACTTCTCATTTTGAGCCCTGTTACGTCAGCAAACAAAGGTCCTGAAGGCTTGACTCCATCCACGTCATTAAAGTCGGCTCTACTTTGAGGAGGCAGCTCTTCCCCAGTTGTATTTTGAGTGCCTTCCAGCCCAAGGGGCTCATCTTGCGGCACTATATCGCACAATGTTCTGTTGCTATCCAGAAGGTTTTCACTGGCTAATTTTCAGAACATCCCTGAATTTCAGAGAATAGACAGATATAGTGCAGTCAGAGGGTGGAGGCTCCTGGATGGTCAGGCAGAGGTGGCCCCGAGTTCTTATCATATGTGTCACAGAGATGGAAAGGGCCAATTCCAAGTGGGGATCAGAGCCAGGCTCAGACTGTGAAAGTAGGTGCTGGGCAGGGCTTTCTGATTCACAGGGGAAAAAGGCTGCTCCCGTTACTATGGCTGCATAATAAATTTGCCCTAAACTCCTCAGTATGAAACAGCCATTTGTTATGCTCATGGATTCTGTGGGTCAGGAACTTGGACAGCGCGCAGTGGGACATGAGGATTCCAAAGACCAGCCCTGGCCTCAAGGGGAACCGAGCTCTGTGCTGGAATCCCTGCCCTGGGGCTCCCGTGGGGTAGGACCCAGGCTTGTCAGCAACAGAGACCACAGCTCTGCTTGGCTTGTCCCCCTGGCTGGTCTGCTCCCCTCCCTCTTCTCCTCCTGGGTGTCCTCGCTCAATAAATCCTACATACCCGACCCCCATCTCAGGCTATTTCCAGGAACCCAGACCTGGGCCATGCTGCCCTCTCGGGGCCTTAAATGCCATTTATCTGCTGATGACTCCCCGGAGAGTGTCTTTGCCTGGACTTCTGGAGCCCCAAATGCCTGCTCCCATCTCCACTTGGATATTTCATGTTGTCCCTGTGAGTCCAGGTGGTCCCTGACTCATGGTGACTCCATGGACAACAGAATGAAACACCACCCAGGCACCTCAGACTCCATGTGTCCAAAGCAGAATGCCTGATCTCTCCCTGTATGGACTGAAAGGTGGCCTCCCAAAGATACGTCCACATCCTGACCTCTGGGGCCCGCAACTGTTACCTCAGTTAGAAAAAGCACCTCTGTAGATGTGATTAAGTGAAGGACCTTGAGAAAAACGCATCCTTGATGAGCGTGGGCCCTAAATCTGATGACTGGTGTCCCTTTAAGAGGAGAACAGGAGACAGACGCATACACAGAGGGAAGATGCTGTGTGAAGACAGGGGCGAGGTTGGAGTGATGCAACCACAACCAAGGAATGCCTGGGGCCACCAGGAAGGGAGAGACAAGGAAGGAAGCTCCCCTGGAGCCTTCAGAGGGAGCGTGGCCCTGCCGACACCTTGATTTTGGACATCTGGCCTCCAGAACTGTGAGAGAATAAACTTGCTGTTTTAAGCCACCCAGTTCGTCATCATTTGGTTACGATGGCTCCTGGAAGCTCACATATCTTCTACATTTGTAACTCCAGCTCTCAGGTTTCTCATCCTGAAAACTTAGAGTCATCCTGTTGTTGTTCTTAGGTGCCGTCCAGTCAGTTCCAGCTCATAGTGACCCCATGCACAATAGAACAAAACACTGCCTGGTCCTGCGCCATGCCCACAATCGTTATGCTTGAGCCCATTGTTGCAGCCACTGTGTCAACCCATCTCATTGAGAGTCTTCCTCTTTTTTGCTGACCTTCTACCAAGCATGATGTCCTTCTCTAGGGACTGATCTCTCCTGACAACATGTCTAAAGTATGTAAGATGCAGTCTCGCCGTCCTTGCTTCTAAGGAGCATTCTGGTTGTACTTCTTCCAAGACAGATTTGTTCGTTCTTTTGGCTGTCCATGGTATAGTCAATATTCTTTGCCAACACCACAATTCAAAGGTGTCAATTCTTCTTCTGTCTTCCTTATTCATTGTCTAGCTTTTGGATGCGTATGATGCGATTGAAAATACCATGGCTCGGGTGAGGCACACCTTAGTCTTCAAGGTGACATCTTCGCTTTTCAACACTTTAAAGAGGTCTTTTGCAGTAGATTTGCTCAATGCGATGCATCTTTTGGCTTCTTGACTGATGCTTCCATGGGTGTTGATTGTAGATCCAAGCAAAATGAAATCCTTGACAACTTCAATCTTTTCTCCGTTTGCCATGATGTTGCTTATTGATACACTTGTGAGTATTTTTGTTTTCTTTATGTTAAGGTGTAATCCATCCTGAAGGCTGTGGCCTTTCATCTTCATCAGTAAATGCTTCAAGACCTCTTCGCTTTCAGCAAGCAAGGTTTGTCATCTGCATGCTGCAGGTTGTTAATGAGCCTTTCTCTGATCCTGATGCCACATTCTTCATATAGTCCAGCTTCTTGGATTATTTGTCCAGCGTACAGGTTGAAAAAATATGGTGAAATGATACAACCCTGATGCACACCTTTCATGACTTTATACCACGCAGTGTCCCCTTGTTCTGTTCGAACGACTGCCTCTTGATCTATGTACGGGTTCCTCACAAGTACAATTAAGTGTTCTGGAATTCCCATTCTTTGCAATGTTATCCATAATTTGTTATGATCCACACAGTTGAATGCCTTTGCACAGTCAATGAAACACAGGTAAACATCATAGGTAAAGATCATAGATAGATGATAGATATATGGATGATAGCTAGAAGACAGATAGATAGACGATGGATAGGTAGCTGCCATTGAGTTGGCTGTGACTCATGGCGACCCTGTGAACAACAGAGTGAAACATCACCCGCTCCTGTGTCACCTCACAATCACTAGCATATTCGAGTCCATCATAGCTGCTATTGGGCCAATCCATCTCACCCAGGGTGTCCCTTGCCCTCACTGGCCTCTACTTCATCAAACATGCTGTTGTCCGCCTCCAGTGATTGACCCTTCCCAATGGCGTGTCCAAAGCTAGAGCGATGGACAATGTTCTGTTGTAATCCATGAGGTTTTCATTGGCTGATTTTCAGAAGTCAATTGCCAGGCCTTTTTTTCTGGCCTGCCTTAGGCTGGAAGCTCCACTGAAACCTGTCCACCATGGGCGATCCTGTTGGTATTTGAAATATCGGTGGCTTAGCTTCCAGCATCACAGCAATGTGAAGGCCACCACAGTAGGACACACTGAGAAATGGGTGGTGGCGGGGATTTGAGGATCTGACTGATTCTTTAGAGGACTTTCGTCCCTCCTCTTCATTTTAACACCTCCCACCCCACTTCCTGTGCAACTGAGCTCCCTGGTTCCCGAGCCTTTTGGAGAGTTTGTGGTATAAGTTGAGTCGGCGCTCAGCTTCTTCCAGCTCAGGATTCAATTTTCTGAGATTGCTCGAGTCCTTTACTACTTGCGTGTGCTCTCTAGCAATCCATCCTCGTGGGCAATTTTTTTTTTTAATCCCTTTACTCTCTGTTTAGTGAGCTTGAGTAGATGTGTGTTCAGTCTGCCATCTTGACCAGCAAGTCCCTCTATAATATTTGAGAATTCTTTCTGCAAATACTTTGCAAATACCTAGAGTCCCTGGGTGGTGCAAACGGTTAACCTGCTCAGCTGCTAATCAAAAAGTTGAAGATTCAAGCCTACCCAGGGGAAAGGCTCGGTAAGCTACTTCTAAAACACCAGCCATCGCAAACCCGATGGAGCACAGTTTACTCTGACGCACATGGGGTCGCATGAGTTGCAATCAACAGGAACTGATTTTTGTTGTTGTTGTAAACACCTAGACCAGTCTTTAAAGCCAACCAGGATAATCGCCCTATGATCATATTTTATAATCGTGTTCTATATTATCTTCTATAATCATGTTCCATAATTACATTCTATACGCACATTCTATAATCACACTCTACAACCACGTTCTATAATCACTTATGCTAATGTTTAATGATAAAAGTAGCACGAGAAACTATATATTCAATGTGCTCTAACTTATGTAAGACACACACATACTCATAAAACAGATAGAAAGGTATAACACCGAATTGTAAACACCTCTGGGATTTGGGGTGATTCTTATCTTGTTTGTACTTCTGTTTTTTTTTTTTTTTTCATTTTTAAAAAGTTTCTGTGGTGGTGAGCACCAGCTTTGTAATCAGAACAGAACAAAATAATTCCTGCTGGCTGGTCGGTTTTCTAGTTGGTTGTCTAGTTGATTGAGCCACAGCAGCTCATGTTTATAGCAAGTGCAAAGGCGTGGCCAGATCCCCGTTGGGTCCAGAGTCCCTGCGCCCTTTCTGCATCCTGGACCCCATGTGGCCTAGTTGACTATGGCTCCAGGTGGTGGGTAAGCCTCGGCTTCACGTCGGTGGGAGGAGGTGGCAGTGGGCACAGAGGAGCGGTGATAGGGCCTGTTATGGATTCAACTGTGTCCTACAAAAGATAAGCTCAAGTCCTAACACTGTCCCTGTGAATGTGACCTTGTTTCGGGAAATAGGGTTTTTCTTTTGTTATCAGTTGGGCCAAATGAGGTCATACCTGAGTATGATGGGTCCCCATCTTACCATCTTCTGAGTGGTGTTTTATAAGACAGAGACACACAGGGGGAAGACAGGTACCATGTGTCAATGGAGACAGAAGCATGTATGGCAAGCCTGATGTGTGATGTAGAATGATCTTTCTGGTTACCGCCTTGGGGAGAAGGTGCCCAAGGTGGACAAGGGTCTCCATGAAGACCCACCAGGAGCTGTAATAAGCTTCTGGAGAGGGAACAGGGCCAGATGGAGGGCAGTGCTGGTTCAGTCAGTGCTGACGGGCACATCTACCAAATATTCATGGGTTAACTCATTGGAACTTGGCTGACACACCACCACGAGGGTACAGGCTGGGAAGAGCCCCATGTTTCTGGCTTGAGTAACCGGGTGACTCAATGGCTCAGGAAGTGTTACCCAAATGTTCTTAATAACAATTGTGTTTCCTCTACTTTCATCCACATCTGCTTCCCAGAAGTTCCAGGCTTCCTGCAAATGTCTGCAGATGAAGAATTCTGGATTTTCTAGGGGTGTCGATTAGGTCCCTTGGGAGCTGCCAACAATATGTTCTACTGAGCTCATCGGGGCTCTTGGCTACGGGCAGACACAGTGCAGGCTGGACCACCTCAGTGGAGAGGAGCTTCCCAGGGCCCTTTGTCCCCTTGGAGCAAAGTTAGAAGCTGCCCTGGGGTCGGGAGTTGTCAAGTCAGGGGGACAGGGCCTGAGCTGGCCCTCTCACTGACCCAGGCTCTGGACATGTCTCTTGGGGGAGACTCAGTGTGTTTATTTGCGTGGTGTGCAAGTGGTGTTCCCTCAGGACATCCTGCCTCTAGTTGTCAGGGGTCACCTGACAACACCAGCTCTGCTGACCGAGAGCAGTGGCTCCAGGCCTGTTGTACTCAGCCCCAGGCAGTGGGTGTCCATTGGTCTACCCAGTCATGGTAAGGCCACTCTCCTTGACCCAGGCTTGTCGGGGGTGGGCTGGGGGCCAGGCTGGTCAATGATGCAGGGGTGGAGGGTGGGGGAATGTTGAGGGGGGCTCTGGGAAAGGCCTTCCTTCCCCCTAGAAGGAGCGTCATTTGTGGGGTGCTCTCTATCACCCTGGCCTCCCCTAGCTTCCGGCCTTTGAGTGCAATGCCTCAGGGACACGATGCCCCAAACTGTGCATCCATTGTGTGAGGATGAACACACCTGCAGACCCGAGGCAGCACTTGCAGACAGCACAATGTCCTTGATGGCTCCGTCAGCTGCCGGACCCGCTCCCAGGCCAGCACTTTTTACTTTGAGGTAAAAAAATGAAAAAATCTGTCTTGGAAGAAGTATAGCCAGAATGCTCCTTAGAAGCAAGGATGGTGAGACTTTGTCTCATACACTTTGGACGTGTCATCAGGAGGGACCAGTCCCTGAAGAAAGACATCATGCTTGGCAAAGTAGAGGGTCAGCGAAAAAGAGGAAGACCCTCAACGAGATATATTGACACAGTGGCTGCAACAGTGGGCTCAAGCATAACAACAGTTGTGAGGTTGGTGCAGGACGGGGCGGTGTTTTGTTCTGTTGTGTACGGGGTCGCTATGAGTCAGAACTGACTTGATGGCACCTAACAACGACAACAACACAGCCTTGCAAACTCTTGGAAACCCTATGCAGCAGTTCTCCTCTGTCCTCAGAGGCAGATTACCCAATAAGCAAGGTAAGGATGGGCTTAAAAACAAAAAAAAAATGCTTATTTACTAATCTGTAGTGAAGGACTTCACATTTTTTCACCTCATCAAAGATTCTGCTTCTAGGTATGGCTGGCATCTGTCTTTCTCCCAGCCCCACAGCATTTTCCTACAGAATCAGACCTCTTTTCAAATTTACAGTCCCTGACAGGGCCGGATAACCCAGTCATCAGGGTAAGCATGGCCTCACTTGTGCTAAGTTACTAATCTGTAGTGAACAGTTTCACGTGTCTATAGGCTCGCCATGAGTCAGAATGGACCCAACAGCAATGGGTTGGATGCTGCTTCCCCCAGCCTCTGGAATTGCATTTTATTACAAGAGCCAAGACTTGCACTGATTCCACACAGCAATCCCACGCCTAGGTGTCTACCCAGAAGCCCTGAAAGTAGCAACTCAGACAAGCACACACACCAATGTACACTGCACCGTCATTCCCAAGAGCCAAAAGTGGAAACAACCCAAGTGTCCATCAACAGACAAATGGATAAACACAGTGTGGTCCATCCATACAATGGGATTTTATTCAGCCATGAAGAGAATGAAGTCCTGATACAAGCTACGAGATGGATGAATCTGGAAAACACGCTGCGTGAAATAAGTTAGACACAAAAGGACAGGGTATGAACCCACGTATATGAAATATTCAGAACAGGCAAATTCATAGAAACAGAAAGTAGAATAGGGGTCATCCCACGAGCTAGGGTCGTGGGGAGAACGGGGAATGAAAAACAAAAAAAAAAGAATTTCACTGATTGTTTAATTGAAAGAAATAAAGATAAAAATGACTCATTATCCACGATCCAGCGCAGCTATTTTAATGGTTTGCAGATTGCCTCCAAATGCTTGCATAATTTCACACAGTTGCTGTTGAAATGCTCACACCGTCATGTGTTCTGTCATTTTTCCCTCAGGGTGTCAATTATTTCCCCCGTTTTCTCGTATTTGTCATGACTGTCATTTTTAGTGGCCTCATGGCATGGCTACTCAGGCTTCCCATACTTCACCAACTCATTTTCGTAATATTTGTTGTTCGGGTCAAAGGTTGGCAAACTATAGCCCAAACCTGGCCGGCTGCCTGTTTTCGTATGGCCTGCAGGTGAAGGGTGGAGCAGTGGTTAGGCACTCAGCTGCTAACCTAAAGGTCGGTGGTTTGAACCCACCAGCCGCTTCCTGGGAGACAGATGTGGTAGTCTGCTTCAGCAAAGATTACAGCCTTGGAAATCCTATGGGAAGTTCTACTGCATCCTATAGATAGGGTCGCGATGAGTCAGAATCGGCTCACCAGCAACGCGCTTTTTTTTGGTTTTGGTGTTGAGAATGGGTTTTGTATTTTTAAATAGTTGAAAAGAAAAATCAAGAGAAGTATATGATTTCGTGACATGACAATTACACGAAATTAAAATGTCAGTGTCATGAAAAAAAACCATACCCGTTTGACTCGTAACGACCCTATAGGACAGATTTCAGCACCTGGTGAATTTGAACTGCTGACCTTTTGGTTAGCAGCCGTAGCTCTCAACCACTGCGCCACCAGGGTTAATGCAGTTTTATTGGTACGTGGCTGTGTCTGCTCTGGCCTCTGTATGGTCTATGGCTGCTTTCTGGCTTAACAGCAGAACTGAGAAGCCGGACAGAGACCCACAAAGTTGAACATATTTACTCTCTGTTCCTTTACGGAAAAAGTTTGCCTACCCCGATTAAGATGGTGTACAATGGCTTGTTTTGGTTCTTTATCTCTCCCGCATGTTTTGTTCAGTGCCAGGCGCCGTGCCAGGCTCCGGCATCCCCTGGGGCATGGGGTGAACTGAGCACGCAGGGACTCTGAACTCCTGCGGCTGGTGTGTTCTAGAGGCGGGTGGGGGGAGAGCGACAGTGAAATAAGGTCTCCTCAGGGAGTGGTGGGGGAAGGTTGTGGGAGTCTGGGAAGGTCTCCGAGGAGGTGATGCCTGAGGTGGTCACCTTGGGACAGAACTGGATGCTGAAGGACGTTCTGGTAGAGAGAAGAGTGAGTCAGGAAGGAGAGGTCTCTGGCTGTTGACAAGGTGAGTGTGTGGGGGCCCAGAGTGAGAGGGAAGGGGGCCGTGCTTTCTTCTGGACTGGTGGGAAAATATTCCTGAGCATGAAAGCCCCCTCTTTCTCCCCAGACTAAAGGACAGCTGCGAGAGATGTCATCATTCTTTGTAGATGTCATCTGCCCAGGCTCTGGTCTGCAGGGAGAGCAGGCGGGAGCTGTGCACCTGGATTGGTCACCCTATCCCTTGCGTGTCCCTGGTCGCTGACGCCTTCCATCGGAGGCCCTGGGATCAGGCCCCCTTCTGCAGTTGGGTGCCCGTCCTGGACAGCGGCGGTCCTAGAGGGCACCAGGGCAGTGGGCGGGCCTAGAACCGGCCTGGCCCCCGGTGAGCGCTGAACAGCTCACGACTGGGTCCGCACACCTCTGGAGTCTATTCTGTCCTGGCACTCGGCTGAGCCCTTTACCTGCAGGACCCCACGTCATCTTCACCGCAACCTCGTGGGGTATCTGTCGTGAAGTCACCGGAAGAGGGCTCTAGTACTGGGTCACTTTAGCGGCTCACCATGGCCGGTTCTCAGTGCAGTGGGGTCGTCACCCAGCGCGGCCCTCCCCTGTGCGCCTGGGGCGGGGCAGGGGACTCAGGGGTCGCTGGGATCCGAGGCCCGGGGGCCACGGAGGGAGCGGGGCAGGGATGGGCCCTGCGCCTGAGGGCGTCCTCAGCTTGGGGCGGAGCTCTTGTGGCTGCTTTTGGGCTGGAGGGCCCCTGCTGAAGTCTCCTTCCGCCCCAGCCAGGCCCTGCTGGCTCCTTTCCCTGGACAGACAGACAGGCCGAGCTGCTGAGCGTCAACCCCAAAGTCCTTCTCACTTCATGGCCAGTCCTCTTTTGGGAGGTGGAGGAGGGGCGAGTGGCCGGGCTGGGGCGAGGGTGAGCGGTGGTGGGTGGGGCGGGAGATGGGGTGGGGCTGGAGGAAGGGGTGGGGTGAGGGCGGGGCTGGAGGTGCTGCGAAGTGGTAGGTGGGGCGGGGCTAAAGGTGGGGCTGGAGGAAGGGGCGGGGGAGGGCAGGGCTGGAGGTGCTGGGAGGTGGTGAGTGGGGCGGGAGATGGGGCGGGACTAGAGGAAGGCGCGGGGTAACGGTGGGGCTGGAGGTGATGGGTGGGGTGGGAGATGGGGTGGGGCTAGAGGAAGGGGTGGGGTGAGGGCGGGTCTGGAGGTGCTGGGAGGTGGAGGATGGGGCAGGAGATGGGCGGGGCTAAAGGTGGGGCTGGAGGAAGGGGTGGGGGGAGGGCGGGGCTGGAGGAAGGGGCAGGGGAGGGCGGGGTTGGAAGTGGTGGTGGAGCAGGAGATGGGGCGGGGCTAAAGTTGGGGTGCGGAGGGGCGGGGTGAGGGCGGGGCTGGAGGTGGGCGGGCGGGCTTGGGGGCGGGGCCTGAGCATGCAGTGGGGGTGGGGTGGAATCGAGAGCTCGGGGGGGCCGGGAGGGTGGAGGGCGATGGGAGGTGATGGACGGGGTGCGGTAAGGTTAGGGTGGTAATTGACGGTGGCCCGGGGGCTGGGCTGGGGTGGGAGGTAGTGGATAGGGCGGGAGGTGGTGCGTGAAATGGGGCCGGGCTGGGGTGGGAGTTGAGGGTGGGCAGGGGCGAGGCCGAGGTGAGCGGTGCTTGCACCTGGTCAGGCTTCACCTCTCTTCACGGTTACAGTGTTGTGTTTACGCGCAAGGGGTGCAGGCCGATTCGTTGGAGCGCCAGCTTCCAACAGCCCGGTCCCCCAAAGTGGTCCCCGCGGGAGGCCCGAGCCCCCTTTCGTGGGTCAGGAGAGCCGCATCTGGCCCCCACTCCTGACTGAGGAGTTTCTGGCCTTTCTCGAGAGGCCCCTGTTCTCAGCCCCTAGATCTCTGCTGATGAGGGAGGAGCGGGGTAGAGGAGGGGGCTGCCTCTGGGATTTGGGCCGCTCCAGCCTCTCTGTGCGAGCCCCTCTTCTGGGCTCCCGGCTCCTCCCACACAGGGAGCTGGCCTGGACCACAGCGACCCGGAGGAGGGGCGGCGGGGCGGCCTGGCTGGAGCAGAGGCTGAGGGCAGCACCGGCCCGGGTCACGGCTCAGGTCACCGCCCAGGTCACTGTCCTGGTTCTCTCTGGCGGGAGCGAACCCAGACTGCCCCAGTTGGAAGTGGAATTCTCGAGAAAAGTGTGGTGTTTGGCTATAACTCGAGAAATGAGGTGTAGTTTGCCAGAGCAGGCCTAGGTGAGGCCTTATTCAGGCAAGAGTTCTTCCTCTGAGAGCCTGCATGTCCCCTGGGAGTTTGACATCTTTTAACTGAACCTTGGGGACCCAGGGACGTTGTGGAGGGGCCAGATGTCTCAGGCAGGGCTGGGCTGATGAGGAACGGGCAGCTCTGGCCTGGTGCTGACCCCTGGGTGTGCACCCAGACAGTACCCCACCACAGGCCTGCAGGGCTGGAAGAGCCCGCATGTCACCTCAGGTGACACTTCTCAGCGCCCAGCGATGGATGGAGGCAGGGACCGTCCCATCTCTTCTTCACACCCCTCTGCACAGCAGAAGGTAGGCTGATTGTCCCCACTTTACAGATGAGAAGACAGAGGCCCCCACCAACGGCACCCAGAGAGGCGATGGTGGAGCCTGGACCCAAACCCAGAGTTGGGCCCCTTCCCTCAATTGCTGTAGCCTCTCAGGTGAGGGCCTGGCCTTCCCACCTGGTAACCTGCAATCCGAGAGAGCTGACGCACACCCAGGTAGCTCTCACCTGACTTGGGGGACTCACGACACACAGGCTCGTTCACTGCAGCGGTGGATTTATTTCTCAGTTTTGCAGCTCAACTCAGTTCTGGGTCATTTTACGAGTGATCCATCTAACACTTGAGGACACAGACATGTTGAAAGTTAAAGGAAGGAGAAGATACCCCATGCAAGCATCAACCAAGAGAAAGCTGGTGGAGTTATGTTTATCTCAGACAAAAGAGACTGTAAGGAAAATAACGTGAACCAGAATTAAGAAGGTAACTTCATAATTTATCACTAAAGGTCCAATTTCCCAGAAAGCTAGAACAATTCTAAATACGTATGCTCCTAATAACATAGCCTTGAAACACGTAAAGCAAATTGCAGCTCATGTACAGCTCGCTTTTCATTCTGGAAGCCGGATCTTGTTGATGGATCGCAGTCTTTGCCATCAGTCTTGGACAGGGTCAAAGAGAGTCAGGCCTTCCTCTGGGGAAGAAAAAAAACACGGACATGAGAAACAGATGGAGACCAGTGGCAGGTACCAGGTGAGGAAGGTGAGAGTCTATATATGTAGATACACACACCCACACCCACAGATGCACACCAACCAGCAGCTCATTCACACCCTTGCTCACTCACGTGCAGGTTCAAGGGGGCCCACATGGAATTGAGCCTTGATGTATTCAGGTGAGAGATGCCTGGGTTTCCACCCCCACTCTACTCCCGTGGCTGCTGTCCCTTCTCCTGCCTGGACTCCCAGGCCTGCTTGCAGAGTGGGTAAGGGCTCCAGAGATGTTCCCAAGCAGCACCCTCCCCCACAGGCTCTGCGTCCCTCTCTGCCCTTCCCTCCACCACTGCATCGGACAGTGGCCCCTCCATGCTGGGGTCCATGTCAGTCTGCTGGTGGGCTATTTCCACCCCCAAGTGCAGGTGGGGGTATTTCCCTTTCTGCAGGCCCCAAGGCTCTGGCGAGGTGGGTCCAGGCCAGGGCTGGGGCAGGAAACCTTGTGTGTTCCCTAGGCAACCTGGGAAACTGGACATTACACCTCCTATGTGCAGGTTACAGATGTCCCCAAGAGACCCAGATTCCTGGGACAACTGGTCCTTGTCCCATGGTGACCATCTGCTTGACCAAGGGTATACATGTGTGCGTGCACATGCGTGTGTGTGCATGTACGTGTTACATTCTTTCATACAAGAGGGTCAGGAAAGGCCTCCTACAGAGGCAGCATTTAGCAGTGACTGGAAGGCAGTGGGGAGAGCTCTGTATATGATGGGGGAAGAGCATTCTGGGTAGAGGGAACAGCATGTGCAAAGGCCCTGAGGCAGGCACATGGTGAAGTGGAGTGAGTGTCGGGGAGTGGCAGGAAAGGATGGCAGGGGGTGGGGAGACTGATAACGTGAGGCTGAAGGCACGACCAGTCCTGCCCAAGGTCCGTGCAGGAGGACGTGGGAAAACTCCCCTGAGAGGAAGAAATGAAGTCACAGTGTGTGTGAAATGTGGTGCTATAAACCGCCAGGCCCAATACAAGGAGAGTTATTCTTACTTGATCAATCACTCATTAAATACCCACTGTATGCGTGGTCTGTGAGCACTCATTAATCACCCACAGCCTTGGAAGCCCTGTGGGCTTGCTATGAGTTAGAATTGACTTGAAGGCAGTGGGCTTGGTTTTTGGTTTGCTATGCATGGTGCCTGCAGGGTACCTGGTGTCCATGGGTTTAGGCTATGGCTAAGCAGAAACCACCCCGTGTCTCCTGGAGGCACTGACCAAGTAGGGCGACAGCAACTTGGAGGACCTTGTGCCCTCAGCTGTCCTGCTCCTGGTGTGCAGGCCTCTGGGTGAGCAGGGCTGGCACAGAAACCTGTAGTCCTGATGGGTCCACGTGGTCCCCGAAAGCCCCCTCCCATTTTTCCTGGCCAGGTCTCCTCACCTATTGCCACGCCCACTGCAGGCTGTTGCTAAGGGACCGAAGCTTCCTGGCCTCCTTCCCCCTACGCTCCCCTCTCAGGCCATCTGTGTAGCTCAGATGGCTGACTGCACTCTGCCAGCTTTCGACTCAGGCGCGTCGCTGGCATTCAGCTGGCGCAGGTACAGGAAAGCTGCAGTTGCTATTACCTGATGCTGAGTGAGCCCCATGCACAACAGAACGAAACACTGTCCTTTCCTGCACCATCCCCACCATCAGTTGTGCACCAGGTCGGACCTTTGCCATCCACAGGCTTTTCATTGGCTGGCTTTTGGAAGGAGATCACCAGGCCTTTCTCCCTAGTTTGTCTTAGTCTGGAAGCTCTGCTGAAACCTGTCCAGCACCCTAGCAACACCCAAGCCTCCACTGACAGACGGGTGGTGGCTGCCCATGAGGTGCACTGGGGGGGAATCGAACCTGGGTCTCCCGCATGGGAGGGGCGAATTCTACCACTGAACCAGCACCGCCTCGGACAGTACGTTGTTGAAGCTGCTAACGCAATGAACCCTCTCTGTACCTGTTGCTAACTGGCCATTGCCCTGAGCCCCTTAGAGCCCCCCCATTGCCCTGGTTGCCCCAGCCTCTCCCCTGGGCCCCTGGACCTCTCTCTCAGTGATCTAGCACCCCAGGGGCTCCTCCCTTCCCCCTTCCCTCTCCCTCCCAGGATATGGAGCATCTGTTCTGAGTACTCAGGGACCATGCTTATGGGTTGTTAATGTTTTCTTTTTTTTTTTTTAACATAAGTGTGTCTTCCTCACTGTGATAGTTCTAGTCCCCGCCCCACCTCAGTGCCTGGCCACATTAGTTGTTTGCCAGTTGATTGACTACTGGGCCCCATGGTTAGGAAGGGCAGGTGGCCAGGCAGGGTCATACATGGCTTGCCTTGGACTTGGGCCTCGGCTGAAGGTAGCTCAGGGCAGGCTCTGAGCCCCACCTTGTCGGTGCCCATGGAGGACGTCTCTCTTCCCTCCTGCCTGGGGTCCTCCTGCAGCACCCTACTGAGCACAGCCCCCAGGGGCTCCTGCAGGCTGTGACACCCCTGACTGCCCACCAGGAAGTAGACGAAGGGGTTGGCACTGCTGTTCACAGACAAGGTGAGGTGTCCAAAGGTACTGAGCAGAGTCTGCGTCCGCTGTGGCAGGGACACCCAGTAGAGGATGAAGCTGGCGATGCTGAGGGGCAGGGTGCAGACCAGAAACACCAGGATCAAGGCCAGGATGCCCACGAGCAGTCTCCAGGGCTGCCGGCGCCACTGTTGGGGGTTTCTGTAGACGTGGACGAGGAAGACACTGGACAGGACCATCCCAGGCGTGAAGCTCATCAGCGTGAGGATATGGAAGATGGTGTCCACCCTGGCACCCTCCTTCGAGTCGGCATTCCAAGGCTCGTTGTAGAAGTACAAGATCAGCGTGGTCAGCAGGAAGGACAGCACCCAGAGCAGGGTGCTAACCAGGGCTGACAGGTGTCGGGGCCGGTGACACCTGTACCAGATGGGGAAGAGGATAGAGAAGCAGTGCTGGGTGGTAAGGGCCACCAGCAGGCTCAGGCTCGCTGTGTACGCCAAGTACTTGGCACTCCTGGTGGCCAGGAGGACCAAGGGGCTCACGAAGGACTTCCAGGCACTAGCACGCAGGACCGTCAGTACCGCCATGCACAGCAAGAAGAGCAGGTCGGCCACTGCCCGGTTGAGGACATAGACACCGACCGGGCCCCTCTGCAGGCAGAAGCTCAAAAGCCAGATGACCACGCCGTTGCCCACCATACCCCACAGGCAGGTGAACGTGGTTAGGGCGCTGACCACTTCCCGGGCCGTGTGTGTAGGGTCCTCCATGGAGCTGGTTGCACTGGGGCCACTACTCTTGTTGCTACTGCCATTGAATGGGGTGTCTGCCATCCCTAAGGGAAGAGGGAGAAAGATGTCAAGTCCTCAGTGGACCACGTCACAGATCTTAGGCTCCCCCCATGTGGCCCACATCCCAGGGCCTCTTTCTAGGAGACTGGACCCAGAGCTGCACCCTTGCTTCAGCCTCCACCCTGCTGCCCACTCCGAAGTCCAGCACAGCCCTGGTTCCCACATGAGTCACTATGCGAGGATAGGAGGGCTTTCAAACACAGCCCTGTACAGCTAATGAACCAGCTATCTAAGTGACTAAGTACTATCTAATGAACAAATGATCTAAGTAACTTATGTATGTGGTTTTTGTCTTGTGATCGGCTTAAATCTTGGTCAGATCCTTTCCCTGGGACTGTCCCCCTTTTTTCTTTGAATCACAAGATGGTGAAAATAACCAAGCAGCCCCTTACCCCGATGCTCTGCTCTGGGCAGCCACTCAGTGTCTTGCTCTAACTAAACCGACCCCACCTCTGAGCATCCTGCCCAGCTGCAGCCTGCTGGACTGGTGCTTGGTTTCCCAAGCACGGCCCTCCTGCCTCTGGGTTGGAAGGTGGAGTGCGCCCCACTCCTCCTTGTGCCTTGCAGAGCACTCTCCAGCTCTGACTTTCAGAGCACCCATTTTACCACCCATCACTCTTTATTGCAGTCACTGGCCACCCCCAGGCCACTTTCCCCATTCCTTGTTCTGGTTACATGCTCAAGGCTTCGGAGTGCTCCCGGGCTGACTTTCCTTCCCGAGCATGGGAGAGAGGGTTTCCTGAGCATCTGCCGCTGACCCAGCCCTGTAGGCCCGGCTGTCAGTGCCTGGTGGAGGCCTGGCCATGTCCTGCAGAGGGCTGGTCCCTCAGAGCTTGGTTTACCCGGCTTTGGGCCCCACAATGGTAGCGTGGATGGGGAGGGTGACCATGAATGATTAGTTACTGTGGGACACCCTCTGTGTGGCTGAGCTGGGTGGTAGACTCTGCCCTCCTTAGCTGGGTGCCCCGAGCCCAGCTCCTTACACCCTGGCTCAGTGTCTCCTCCCTAGGGGAGGCTCACAGTGTCCTCCCACTTCACAGGGTGGTGAGGATAGATGTCACGTGCTTAGCATAGCATCTGGCACTTAGCAAGCTCTCGGCAATGACCCAGTGGGCAACTGGGTCCCCACCCATGTCAGGCACTGTGCGCACCGGTGGGCAGCATGGACCCTGCTGTAGCTACTGCTGGGCTTGCCGCTGCCCCGTTTCCCCAGCCAGTCCAGAAGGCCCTGGGCCATGCTCTGCCATTGCTGCCCACTGACCACTCTGCCTGCTACAGAGCATCCCTTGGGCACAGTTCTGGGCACAGGGAGGGAGCGCCGTGTGGACTAAGTGATGGGCCTGACGTTTGTGGGGCGCTTTGTGGGCCCAGAGTGTCTGTCTACCCACAGCTTGTTTGCTCCGTGTGTGAACTGCCTTCCTGGACTGCCGTCCCTCTCCCCACAGCATCCTGGGGGCTCCAGAGCTCAGGGCCAGAGACTTTGGTGGGGAAGCCCAGGGAAGCCCGGGGCCTGGCTGAGATAGGGGTGGGGGAGCAAGGGGCACTGTTCACCCCTAGATCCCACCTGAAGCGCCCATCTGGAATGGATGCAGTGCCCTCAAGGCAGGTCCCCCCTCCTCTGAGCACCCCTGTTCGGCTCGGGCAACTCAGACACAGCAAGTGCACCCCAGCCCTTTCCCTGCACCCACTTCTCCATGGGCAGAAGAGGCTGGAACCGGGACCTCTTCTCTGGTCCCCTCACAGGCCCTGTGCATGCAGAGGGGACAGGCAGCCCCCATGCAATGGTCCTCCGTTGCGGGGGGGTGGGTAGGGCCCACAACCACTGGGTGCCTCAGGCAGCCTCAGCACCTCAGGGTGTTTCTGGCTGGGCAGCCCAGCTAGTGGGCACCACCATGTGCCTGGTGGGTTAGAGAGAGGGAGCCAGGCCGAGGCTGCCGCCAGGAGTCTCCCTGACCAGGAGCAAGCTTTGCCCTCGCCCTACCTGCCCCTGTGATGCCCCTGTAATTTATGAACAACTGATGGAAACACGGGGAAGGCACCCCAGAAAGGACTGCTCAACTTCATAGCTCAAGGTGCCACTGACCCTGAGAGAAGGGGCAGAAACCCACCTGGATCTGGTTGCCTTTCCCACAGAGAGAACTAGAACATCCCAGGCATCCTGTGTGGGCTATCTCCTGGAGACCCAGGAGGCGCGGCCTCCTAACAGTACGCGCAGCAGCTCTGAGGGAGGCCTCCTTACGCCCATCCTACAGATGCAGAGTAGAGCCCAGAGAGGTCCACCCTGCCCAAGGGCAGAGCAAGCACTGCCCCGTGGCCCCTGTGACAGCTCTTCACAAAGGAACAGCCATCAGTGGCCCTCTTACCTGCCTACTTGCGCCTCTGGTCTCGGAGGATCCGGACTCCCAGGTGTGATAGAGGCCCTGAAGCCGCCCCAGCGTCCAGCCCAGCCCTCGGCTTCTTTTGCTCCGGCCAGGGCATGTACTCTTTGTCTCCGCTCTGGTCCGCAGGGAGATCCATCCCCAGGCTCCACTGAGACGTGGGAGAGGCCCAACCCAAGGACGGGAAGCCCAGCCCATGGGGACCCAGAGGCCCCCACAGGAGGCCGGCTACATTAGCCTCTCCACCCACACCCACCCCTGCAGGATGACGACCAGGCAGGCTAATGGGCTGCCGTGGAGGCCTTCTGGCTCAGCGCCCAGGAGGAGTGGGGCTGGGGTCTGCGAGGAGGGAGGGGGCAGCGCCTGGGCACACACCTGGCCCTGGCTGGGCCCCTCCAAGATGCTGGTCCAGGCACAGCCGTCCTGCAGCCCCCAGCATGAGTGGGCGTCTCCTTGATGAAAACTTCTGGGTTCCGTCCTGCAGCCCCCAGCATGAGTGGGCGTCTCCTTGATGAAAACTTCTGGGTTCCGTCCTGCAGCCCCCAGCATGAGTGGGCGTCTCCTTGATGAAAACTTCTGGGTTCCTGAAGCTACTTCCAGGTGAAGGCGGGGAAGACAGACTCTGAACTGGGAATCCTAAGACCCTGGTTCGGCCTTAGTTGGCTGTGTGTGACTGTTGGGCAGATATCTTAGTCTCCTGGTGCTGCTGTAACAGAAATACCACACGTGGGTGCCTTTAAAGAACAGAAATTTACATTCTCACAGTTCAGGAGGCTGGAAGTTCGAATTCAGGGCACCGACTCCAGGGAAAGGCTCTCTCTGTCGACTCTGCAGGGAGATCCTTGTCTCGGCTTCTACAGGCAATGGCGTCACTAGGGTTGGTGTTGCTCAGTGCGGTAACTCCTGATGTCACCCCCCATCCTAATTACAGCAAGACTGTAGTCAAAACACCAGAAAATTTGACAAGATCAGCGACGATAGGAACACTGGCAGCAAAGAAAACAGCAGCAGCGTGCTTGTGCAGACGAAATCACGTGATTCAAAACGTCGTTGTAATTGGGTCATAATGACAGCTCTGACCGGAGCTCATGAGAAGGTTCAAAAAGTAAATTAGCATGGAGTTTTAGCCCTTGTAAGTATATTGATACATGTAAGCTGGGCATATGAAAAAAAAAAATTTGTTGTTATAACTAACTACAGGGATATTTTTAATAAAAAAATAATAAATTTCTGCTGAAACACTGCACAAAAATTTAACGGACAGTCGTTTTGGTGTCGCCCCCTCTGACAGTGTTAGCCGGTATGGTCCGCACTCCCCATGTGCCCTTACTGATGCCACTGTCTGCAGGTCCAGCGTTCCCGAGTTCCGTGGTGACCTCTATGTGGCATCTATCTTCCCTGTAAAAATCCTGCTTACTACAAGTCAAACAGCATCACGGTCCCCCCTCCAGATCCTTCAGCTTCAAGGACTGTGACTCTCACACAGATATGAGAGAACACATGATTTTAACTCTGGTGGTTGAAAAATCTTCCTAAAATGGCCAGGTCCTCTTTCTTACCTCAACAAATGCAAAATCCTGAATGTAATCGAGTCTTCTCCAGGACAGAGATTGATCCACCCATCCATCTGTCTCTCTGTCCATCTGTCCGTCCACCCATCCACCCACCCACCCATCCATCCATCCATCCATCCATCCATCCATCCATCCATCCATCCATCCATCCATCCATCCATCCATCCACTCATTCATTCAATATACATTTATCATTTATTGAGTACCTATTGTGAGCCAGGGACTCTACTGGGCTTGATGTTGTTAGTTGCCACGAGTCTGCTCCAGCTCATAGTGACCCCATTCACAACAGAACAAAACGTTGCCCAGTCCTACACCATCTTCACGATTGTTAATATGCTTAAGACCATTAAGGCAGCCACTGTGTATTTTGAGTGCCTTCCAGCCTAGAGGGTGCATCTTCCAGCACTATATCGGACAATGTGCTGTTGTGATCCATTGGGTTTTTATTGGCTGATTTTTGGAAGTAGATCATCAGGTCTTTTTCCCTAGTCTGTCTTAGTCTGGAAGCTCGGCTGAAACCTGTCCACCATGGGTGACCCTGCTAGTATTTGAAATAGCCGTGGCATAGCTTCCAGCATCACAGCCAGATGTGAGCCACCATAGGTTGGTGGTGGTACTGTGCTGTGTGCTGGGAATACAGTGGGGTGAGAAAGCTTGTGGACAAGTAACAAGTAAACAACTGAGAAGAGGACCGTGAGTGCTGCCCTGTGGTAATTGGAGAGCACGGGGAAGGCACCACTTAGAGTGCAGGGCAGGGAGAGCCATTCTGAGGCCCAGAGATGAGCTGAGGTCTTAATGGTGCAAGAGAGCCAATTATACCAAGATCTGGGGAACGAGTTCCAGGCAGAGAAGGCAGCAAGTGCAAACACTCCCATCAGAAATGGACTGGGCGTGTGCCAGCAGGGAAGAGGGCCCAGGGGAGGGGACAGAGGACTGCAAAGATTGCAAAGGGTGGGTAGGAGCTTGAATAGTGTTCCAGGAAATTGGGGCAGAGCCTGTTTCTCCTCCTGTGCCCCCTGCTCCCCAGCAGGAGGGCCGGCTTCATGGTCGTGACCAGCACAGGGCTCAGAGGTCTACATGCTTGGATTTTTTTTTGTTGAATCGAGCTATAATTCATATAAAATGAAATGCACCATTATGAAGTGTACAATTCAGGGGTAGGGAGGGAAAAACACTAACTAGATAGTAGATAAGTGGTACCTTTGGTGAAAGGGAAGACAGTACACAATGTTGGGAAAGTCAGCACAGCTTGACCAGGGCAAAGTCATAGAAGCTTCATGGATACATGCAAACACCCTGAGAGATGGAGCTACTGGGCTGAGGGCTGGGGACCATGGTCTCGGGGGACATCTAGCTCAATTGGTATTAACATGACATACTCTATAAAGAAAATGTTCTAAATCTGACTATGGTGAGTAGCTTGTTAAAAGTCTGTGAAGGGCTGTCTAAGATACATCTACTTGTCCCATCCTGGCTGGGGCAAAGGAGAATGAAGAAGACAAAAACACAAGGGAAAGATTAGTTCAAAGGACTAATGGACCACAATTACCACAACCTCCACCAGACTGACTCCAGCAAAACTAGATGGTGCCCAGCTACCACCACCAACTGCTCTGGCAGGGGCCACAATAGAGGATCCTGGACAGAGCAGACGAAAATGTAGAACAAAATTCCAATTCATAAAAACAAACAAACAAACAAAAAAAACCAGGCTTGTTGGTGTGACAGAGACTGGAGAAACCCCAAGACTATGGCCCCTGGACACTCTTTTCAACTCAGGACTGAAGTCACTCCTGAGGTTCGCCCTTCAGCCAAAGATTAGGCAGGTCTACAGGGCCAGCAATAACACACGTGAGGGACGTGCCTCATAGTTCAATGATGTATACGAGACTAATGGGCACACCAGCCCAAAAGTAAAGATGGAAAGGCAGGAAGGGACAGGAAAACTGTACGAGTAGAAACAGGGAATCTGGGGTGAAGGAGAGTTGACACATTGCGGGGTTGGAGGCGAATGTCACAAGGCAATTTGTGTATTAACTGTTTAATGAGAAACTAATTTGCTCTGTAAACTTTCACCTAAATCACAATAAAAAAAAAAAATAAAGTGTACAGTTCAGTGGTTGTTGGTATATTCACAAAGTTGTACAATCATCACCATTATCTAAACTAGCACTCTCTAATCCAGCACTCCCTGATCTAGAACTCTCTATTCTGTTGTTGTTAGGTGCCAGCAAGTCAGTTCCGACTCATAGTGACCCCATGTACAACAGATGGAAACACTGCCCGGTCCTGTACCATCCTCTCAGTCGTTGTTATGCTTGAGCCCATTGTTGTAGCCACTGTGTCAATCCATCTCACTGAGTGTCTTCCTCTTCTTCGCTGACCCTCTACTTTACCAAGCATGATGTCCTTCTCCAGGGACTGATCCCTCCTGACAACCTGTCCAAAGTATGTGAGACATAGTCTCGCCATCCTTGCTTCTAAAGAGCGTTCTGGTTGTACTTCTTCCAAGACAGATTTGTCTATTCTCCTGGCAGTCCATGGTATATTCAGTAGTCTTCGCCAACACCATAATTCAAATGCATCAATTCTTCTTCCTCTTCCTTATTCATTGCGGAGCTTTCACGTGCATATGGGGTGATTGAAAACATCATAGCTTAGGTCAGGTGCATCTTAGTCTTCAAGGTGACATCACTGCTTTTCAACACTTTAAAGAAATCTTTTGCAGGAAATTTGCCCAAAGCAATGGATCTTTTGATTTCTTGACTGCCGCATCCATGGGCGTTGATTGTGGACCCAAGTTAAATGAAATCTTTGACAACTTCAATCTTGTCTCTATTTATCGTGACGTTGCTTATTGGTCCAGTTTTGAGGATTTTTGTTTTCTTTATGTTGAGGTATAATCCATCCTGAAGGCTGTGGTCTTTGATCTTCATTGGTAAGTGCTTCAAGTCCTCTTCACTTTCAGCAAGCATGCTTATGTCATCTGTATAATGCGGGTTGTTAATGGGTCTTCCTCCAATCCTGATGCCCTGTTTTTCTTCATATAGTCCAGCTTCTCGAATTATTTGCTCAGCATACAGATTGAATAAATATGGTGAAAGGGTACGACCTTGATGCACACCTTTCCTGACTTTAAACCATGCAGCATCTCCTTGTCCTTTATGAATGACTGCCTCTTAATCTATGTAGAGGTTCCTCATGAGCACAGTGAGGTGTTCTGGAATTTCCATTCTTCACAGTGTTATCCATAATTTGTTATAATCCACACAGTTGAATACCTTTGTATAGTCAATAAAACACAGGTAAACAGCTTTCTAGTATTCTCTGTTTACAGCCAGGATCCATCTAACATCAGCAATGATATCCCTGGTTCCATGTCCACTTCTGAATATAGTTTGAATTTCTGGCAGCTCCCTGTTGATATACTGCTGCAGCTGCTTTTGAATGATCTTCAGTAAAATTTTACTTACATGTGATATTAATAATATTGTCCAATAATTTCTGTATTTAGTTTGATCACCTTTCTTTGAAATAGGCATAAATATGGATCTCTTCCAGTAGGTTGGCCAGGTAGCTGTCTTCCAAATTTTTTGACATAATGAGTGAGCACTTCTAACACTGCATCCATTTGTTGAAACATCTCAGTTGATATTTTGTCAATTCCTGGAGACTTGTCTGTCGCCAACGCCCTCAGCGTAGCTTGAACCTCTTCCTTCGGTACCATTGGTTCCTGATCATATGCTACCCCCTGAAATGGTTGAACCTTGGCCAGTTCTTTTTGGCATAGCGACTCTGTATATTCCTTCCATCTTCTTTTGATGCTTCCCACGTCATTTAATATTTTCCTAGTAGAATCCCTCAATATTGCAACTTGAGGCTTCAGTTTTTTCTTCAGTTCTTTCAGCTTGGGAAATGCTGAGCGTGTTCTTCCCTTTTGGTTTTCTAACTCCAAGTCTTTGCACGTGTCATTATAATACTTTGTTTCTCGAGCTACCCTTTGAAATCTTCTGTTCAGCTCTTTTACTTCCTTATTTCTTCCATTTTCTTTAGCTACTCAACATTCAGGAGCAAGTTTCAGTGTCTCTTCTGACACCCATTTTGGTCTTTTCTCTCTTTCTTGCCTTTTTAATAACATTTTGCTTTCTTCATTTAAGATGTCCTCGATGTCATCTCACAACTCATCTGGTCTTTGGTCATTAGTGTTCAAAGTGTCAAATCTATTCTTGAGATGGTCTGTAAATTCAAGGTCATACTTTGGCTCTGGTTGACTTGTTCCAATTTTCTTCAGTTTCAACTTGAACTTGCACATGAGTAATTGATGGTTTGTTCCATGATCGACCCCTGGCCTTGTTCTGTCTGATAGTGAGCTTTTCCATTGTCTCTTTCTAAGTATGTAGTTGATATGATTCCTATGTATTCCATCAAGTGAGCTCCGCATGTTGTTGGAAAAAGGTATTTGCAGTGAAGAAGTTGTTGTTCTTGCAAAATTCTACCATGTGATTTTCAGCATGGTTTCTATCACCAAAGCCATATTTTTCAACTGCCTATCCTTCTTTTTTGTTTCCAACTTCTGCATTCCAGTCACCAGTAATCATCAACGTATCCTGACTGCATGTTTGATCAATTTCAGACCTCAGAAGTTGGTAAAAATCTTCAATTTCTTCATCTTTGGCCTTGGTGGTTGGTGTATAAATTTGAATAATAGTGGTATTAACTGGTCTTCCTTGTAGGTGTGTGGATATTATCCTGTCACTGACAACGTTGTACTTCAGGATAGATCTTGCATTGTTCTTTTTGATGATGAATGTAATGCTATTCCTCTTCAATTTGTCATTCCTGGAGTAGTAGATCATATAATTGTTCTGATTCAAAATGGTCAATAGCAGTCCATTTCAGCTCACTAATGCCCAGGATATTGAGATTTACGCATTCTATTTCATTTTTGATGACTTACAATTTTCCTAGATTCATACTTCAGACAGTCCACGTTCTGATTATTAATGGTTGTTTGCAGCTATTTCTTCTCATTTTGAGTCGTGGCACATCAGCAAATGAAGGTCTCAAAACCTTGAGGTCCACTCTACTTTGAGAAGTCAGCTCTTCCCCAGTGGTGTTTTGAGTGCCCTCCAACCTGAGGGGCTCATCTTCCAGCACTATATCAATGTTCCGCTGCTATTCATAAGGTTTTCACTGGCTAATTCTTTTCAGAAGTAGACTGCCAGATCCTTCTTCCTAGTCTGTTTTAGTCTGGAATCTCAGCTGAAACCTGTCCCCCATGGGTGACCCCACTGGCATTTGAATACTGGTGGAGTAGCTTCCAGTATCAAAGTAACACACAAGCCCTCAGAGTAAAACAAACTGACAGACACATGGAAGGTTGTCGATCATCTAGCATTCTCTATTCTCTATTCTAGCACTCTCTAATCCAAAACTTTCTCATCTAGCACTCTCTAATCTAGCGTTCTCAGTTCTAACCCTCTCTAATCTAGTACTCTCTAATAATAGCACTATCTAATCCGGCACTCTCTATTCTAGCACTCTCTAATCTAGTACCATCTCGTCTAGCCCTCTCTAATCCACCATCTAATCTAGCACTCAATCTCACACCCACTGAGCGGTCACTCCCCATTCCCTCCATCTCCCTACCCCCTGGCCCCCGCTAATCTTTATTCTGTCTCTGTGGATTTACCTATTCTGGACATTTCATAGAAGTGGGATCATATGGTATTTGTCTTTTTGTGTCTGGCTTCTTTCACTCAGTGTCATGTTCTCCAGGTTCATCCACACTGTTGCCATGTATCAGAACTTCATTCTTCTTCATGACAGAGTAATAGTCCCTTGTACGGGTGGATCACATTTTATATACCCATTTGTCTGTTGATGGACACAACATTTTTTTGACTGTTGTGAATAGTGCTGCTGTGAACGTCCATATACGAGCACTTGTGTGGACACAGATCTGCATTCCTGTGGGGTGGGAGGGGAATCTTGAGCTGAACTTGACATAGGTGGAGTCTCTCTTGTCTTTCCTCTCCTGTTTCCATTCCCCTTCTGCCTGGCCTTGGGAGCCTCCAGAGAATCTTCTCTGGGAGCTTGGAGTATAAATGCAGGAAGGGCCCCTGTCCTACCTACTCAGAGCAGCTGAAAGTCAGGGTCTTCCCAGCTCATCAGTGCACTCCCCAGGTCTGATGTGGCCCTCTGGGAACACCTAGTATGAGTGCTTATCAAAGGCAGAGAGGACTGGGGTGAAGACGCTTCTTGGAGTCTGGTTTGGCCCCTGGAGCGGTCCCCAGATGGCTGAATGCTCCAACTCCAAGCCAAGCCATCTGAGGTTGGCCAGTCCCCTCCTGCCAGCATCGAGGTGGAGGTGGAAGAAGGGATGAGGACAGGCAGCAGGGAGGGGACATCCCAGCATCCCCAGGCTGCATGGGAAGAGCCTGGCTGCTGGTTGGGAGGCCTGGGCACCAGCCCAGCCCACGCCGCCCTTGGTGTGGCCAGATATGCCCCTGAGCTGCTGTGAGGCTTCGTCCATGATGTGAGGACCCTAACCTTGTCTCCCTGTGAAGGTAAACTGAGGCAGGACATGAGGAAGATCGTAGAGGCTGCTACACTGAGGCTCTGTGTGTGAGAAGGACCATTTCAGTGCTGGCTATTGACAATCTGTGTCTGAGGCCAGAAAGGCATCCAGGGTCCTGCCGGGGAGGGGGAGGTGATGAGACGCTACAGCCAACTTAGCTCCTGCACACAGGGGCCGAGGTCCCCGTGCACATGGCACCTGGGCAGATCAGTGGCCCTGGGGATGGGGCACCTCCTTGGGCACTGGCTGTCTATTCCTGTGTACCCTGCTCACATAGCAGGGCAGACAGAGGCAGTGTTGGTGTGTGTCCTGAACAGGCCCCTTGTCCTGCCCTGGTCCTGGCACAGACTCAGGTGCCCACCGTGTTTGCGGTTTGTCTCTCCACTACTGGGCAGAGTCCTGGGAACAGGCTAAGCACTCTCGGCCTTCCAGATACCTGGCTGGAGCCGGCTGTCACCACCCTGTCAGCCAAGTGAGCCAAGGACGTGCAAGGAGCAAGGGGATGAGCTGTCACTTTGCCAGGGAACTGCCCCCACTGAAGCCATCCTGCCTGGTGACTCAGGTTCCCCAGGCTCTCCTGGGGTACAGCACAGGGAGGCTACCTAGCTGGTATACCTCCAGCCCCTCTCCCAGAGGCCAATAGCTTGAGGGTGAAGTCCCAGCTCTTGGAGCTAGGGGCCTGGGTTCTCCTGGTCCTTTGGTCAGCCACTCTGGGCTCTGGTGGCCATCAACGCTGCCCTGGCCTTCTCCAGGGTTGCAGGGGGTGTCAAGTCCGCCCCTGATGAGGTGGGGTCCCAACGAGGGCTGAATAGATCTCGTTTGTTCAGAAATAAGTGCTGACCAGAAGTTTTACTTATTGAGTTTTACATGTATACATTTATGTTTTTGAGACCCTAGGTGGTGCAAATGATTAAGCACTCGACTACTAGCCAAAAGGTTGGGAGTTCGAACCCACCCAGAGGTGCCTCGGAAAACAGGCCTGGCAAATAAATCTACTTCTGAAAGGTCACAACCGTTGAAAACCCTACGGAGCAGTTCTACTACACACACACAGGGTTGTCATGAGTAGGAATCAAATCCATGGCAACTAACCACAACAGCATAGGTTTCAACTTGTTTTTCTCAACCTCTAGATTTTGCCAACTTTGATACGTTTCAGGTGTATTAGTCAAGGTTCGCCAGAGAAACAGAACTGCTCCCTGGAGGAGGTGGGTTTCAACTAGGCCTCGGGTGACATTGACTGGGCAAGAAGAGCTGGAAACGGACATGTGGGTCAGAGACACCTCCTCCTTCGTTACTGGCCTGAGTCTAACCCTCTCCCACGCAATGACATGGACCCCAGTCCTCGCAGACCAGGGTGGACATTGAGGGTCTCCCTGATGGCAAGTGGCAGAGAGAGTAAGACCAAGGGGGATGAAGACAGAGCCAAAGCTGAGGCCAGACATATGGACACGAGACAAATGTATTTGTAGCGCAGTAATTACAAAAGTGTTTACACAGGTGGACATAAGAACTGTTTTTGGTTTTCAGCCACTAGAATCAATCCACCACGGAAACAACAGAGGCCTTGTCCAGGACCACAACTGTATTTAGTAGGACCCTCTGGGGTTTCAGAATCCCTGAGTGGTGCAAAGGATCAATATGCTTGGCTGCTAACTGAAGGGTTGGAGGTTGAAGCCACCCAGAAGTGCCTCGGAAGAAAGGCTGGGCAATCTCCTTCAAAAAACCAGCCACTGAAAACCTTACGGAGCACAGTTCCACTCTGACACACATGGGGCCACCAAGAGTTGGAGTGGACTCAACAGCACCTGTTTTTTTTTTTTTTCTTTTCTTTTGGAGGCTTCACCTTCTAGGACATGAAAGGTTGATCCCAGGAAGTCAAGCCTCCGCTTTGGAATATCTGGCTAATTTGTGATGGCGAAATACCCAGGGGGACTCTTTCTACTTAGTAGCTCTGTATGGCCCCTAAAGCTGGTCTGTCCTGCAGGTTCTTAGAGCAGTTCCTACATTTCTGGGGGTTTTCAGCTCGCTGAATTCTTTGATGTTTGTCCCCTTTCTAGAGTGTCACAGGGTGAGTAGAACAGTAAACAGACACTTAAGAAAACCAACAAACTCCCTGGTTTGTTAATGCTGCCTCCTTCAAATTAAACACATCACGTGGTATTAAATTTTTTCTTTGGTATTATCACTTCCTCTCCATATCTTTTGATGGTAAAATGTACAAGGAGACACCTACAAGAACATCCGTGGCTTATGAACACACACTTCACTAAAGAAGGTATTCGGGCAGCTAACAGATACATGAGAAAATGCTCTCGATCATTAGCCATTAGAGAAATGCAAATTAAAACTACAATGAGATTCCATCTCACTCCAACAAGGCTGGCATTAATCCAAAAAACACAAGATAATAAATGTTGGAGAGGCTGCGGAGAGATTGGAACTCTCATACACTGCTGGTGGGAATGTAAATGGTACAACCACTTTGGAAATCTATCTGGCGTTATCTTAAACAGTTAGAAATAGAACTACCATACAACCCAGAAATCCCACTCCTCGGAATATACCCTAGAGAAATAAGAGCCTTCACACAAACAGGTGTATGCACACCCATGTTTATTGCAGCTCTGTTTACAATAGCAAAAAGCTGGAAGCAACCAAGGTGTCCATCAACGGATGAATGGTTAAATAAATTGTGGTATATTCACACAATGGAATACTACGCATCGATAAAGAACAGTGACGAATCTGTGAAACATTTCATAACATGGAGGAACCTGGAAGGCATTATGCTGAGCAAAATTAGTCAGAGGCAAAAGGACAAATATTGTATTAGACCACTCTTATAAGGTCTTTAGAAATAGTATAAACTGAGAAGAACACATACTTTTGTGGCTACGAGGCGGGGAGGGAGGGAGGGTGGGAGAGGGTTTTTTACTGATTAGTTAGTAGATAAGAACTGCTTTAGGTGAAGGGAAGGACAATACTCAATACAGGGAAGGTCAGCTCAACTGGACTGGACCAAAAGCAAAGAAGTTTCCGGGATAAAATGAATGCTTCAAAGGTCAGCAGAGCAAGGGCGGGGGTTTGGGAACCATGGTTTAAGGGGACTTCTAAGTCAATTGGCAAAATAATTCTATTATGAAAACATTCTGCATCCCACTTTGAAATGTGGTGTCTGGGGTCTTAAATGCTAATAAGAGCCCAAGAGACAGAAAGGGCCACATGAACCAGAGACCTACATCATCCTGAGACCAGAAGAACTAGTTGGTGCCCGGCCACAATCGATGACTGCCCTGACAGGGAGCACAACAGAGAACCCCTGAGGGAGCAGGAGATCAGTGGGATGCAGACCCCAAATTCTCATAAAAAGACCAGACTTAATGGTCTGACTGAGGCTAGAGGAATCCCAGCAGTCATGGTCCCCAAACCTTCTGTTGGCCCAGGACAGGAACCATTCCCGAAGACAACTCATCAGACATGAAAGGGACTGGACAGTGGGTAGGAGAGAGATGCTGATGAAGAGTGAGCTAATTATAGCAGGTGGACACTTGAGACTGTGTTGGCATCTCCTGTCTGGAGGGGGGATGGGAGGATAGAGAGAGTTGGAAGCTGGCAAAATTGTCACGAAAGGAGAGACTGGAAGGGCTGACTCATTAGGGGGAGAGCAAGTGGGAGTACAGAGTAAGGTGTATATAAACTTATATGTGACAGTCTGACTTGATTTGTAAACGTTCACTTGAAGCTCAATAAAAGATAATAATACAAAAAAGAACATCTGTGGCAGCGTTTTTGAAAATTGGCCCAGGTGTCATAACCTACGTGTTTCCATTAAGAGAAGAAAGGACAAAGCAACCATGAGGTACCCAAACAGTGGGGTGCCACAAGCGATTTAAGCAAATGAACTGGAACACATTGGCCAACGTGGATACACCTTAGAAACAAAACTAGGAGCAAATCGCGGAAAGGTATGTGCAGTGTGACGCCATTATATGTGCTTTGAAAATGAAAAACAGTTCTCTGTATGATTTATGACCACATAATACGCAGGAACAGCAGGAAAGTATGCAGAGGAGTGATAAACCCCAGCTAAGAAGAAGTGGTTAACTCGGGTGAGGAAGGAACGGGGAGGGCTCACGTGCGGGTTATGCTGGAGGTTATAACGGTATCTGTGATGTTTCCTTACTTAAAAACATCTGAAAGTGTCAAGACTTGATAAAGCATCAGTTTCGTGCAACAAAGTGGATTAGTTGACTAAATTAGCCATCCATGTGGAAAAAAAAATCCAAAATATGTATATTGGTTTCCTAGTGCTGCCGTGACAGAATACACAAGAGTTGTTGTTGTTAGGTGCCGTCGAGTCGGTTCCGACTCATAGGGACCCCACGCACAACAGAACGAAACACTGCCTGGTCCTGAGCCATCCTTACGATTGTTGTTATGCTTGAGCTCATTGTTGCAGCCACTGTGTCAATCCACCTCATTGAGGATCTTCCTCTTGTCCACTGACCCCGTACTCTGCCAAGCGTGATGTCCTTCTCCAGAGACTGATCCCTCCTGACAACAGGTCCAAAGTATGTAAGACGCAGTCTCGCCATCTTTGCTTCCGAGGAGCATTCTGGTTGTACGTCTTCCAAGACAGATTTATTCATTCTTCTGGCAGTCCATGGTATATTCAATATTCTTTGCCAACACCGCAATTCAAAGGCATCAATTCTCCTTCGGTCTTTATTCATTGTCCAGCTTTCACATGCATGTGATGTGATTGAAAATACCATGGCTTGGGTCAGGCACACCTTAGTCTTCAAGGTGACATCTTTGCTCTTCAACACTTTAAAGAGGTCCTTTGCAGCAGATTTGCCCAATGCAACACGTCTTTTGATTTCTTGACTGCTGCTTCCATGGCTGTTGATTGTGGATCCAAGTAAAATGAAATCCTCGACAACTTCAATCTTTTCTCCATTTATCATGATGTTGCTCATTGGTCCAGTTGTGAGGATTTTTGTTTTCTTTATGTCAAGGTGCAATCCATACTGAAGGCTGTGGTCTTTGATCTTCATTAGTAAGTGCTTCAAGTCCTCTTCACTTTCAGCAAACAAGGTTGTGTCATCTGCATAACGCAGGTTGTTAATGAGTCTTCCTTCAATCCTGATGCCCCGTTCTTCTTCATATAGTCCAGCTTCTCGGATTATTTGCTCAGCATACAGATTGAATAGGTATGGTGAAAGGATACAACCCTGGCACATACCTTTCCTGACTTTAAACCAATCAGTATCCTCTTGTTCTGTCCGAACAACTGCCTCTTGATCCATGTAAAGGTTCCTCATGAGCACAATTAAGTGTCCTGGAATTCCCATTCTTTGCAGTGTTAGCCATAGTTAGTTATGATCCACACGGTTGAATGCCTTTGCATAGTCAATAAAACACAGGTAAACATCTTTCTGGTATTCTCTGCTTTCAGCCAGGATCCATCTGACGTCAGCAATTATATCCCTGGTTCCACGTCCTCTTCTGAAACTGGCCTGAATTTCTGGCAGTTCCCTGTCGATATACTGCTGCAGCCGTTTTTGAATGATCTTCAGCAAAATTTTGCTTGCGTGTGATATTAATGATATTGTCCTATAATTTCCGCATTCAGTTGGATCACCTTTCTTGGGAATAGGCATAAATATGGATCTCTTCCAGTCAGTTGGCCAGGAAGCTGTCTTCCATATTTCTTGCATTGACGAGTGAGCACCTCCAGCGCTGCATCTGTTCGATGAAACATCTCAGTTGATATTCCATCAATTCCTGGAGCCTTGTTTTTCGCCAATGCCTTCAGAGCAGCTTGGACTTCTTCCTTCAGTACCATCGGTTCCTGATCATATGCCACCTCTTGAAATGGTTGAATATCAACTAATTCTTTTTGGTGTAATGATTCTGTGTATTCCTTCCATCTTCTTTTGATGCTTCCTGCATCATTTAATATTTTCCCCGTAGAATCCTTCACTATTGCAACTCGAGTCTTGAATTTTTTCTTTAGTTCTTTCAGCATGAGAAACACTGAGTGTTCTTCCCCTTTGGTTTTCCGTTTCCAGCTCTTTGCTCATGTCATTATAATACTTTGTGTTCTGGAGAGGCCCTTTGAAATCTTCTGTTCAGTTCTTTTACTTCATCAATTCTTCCTTTTGCTTCAGCTGCTCGACGCTCAAGAGCAAGTTTCAGAGTCTCCTCTGACATCCATCTTGGTCTTTTCTTTCTTTCCTGTCTTTTCAATGACCTCTTGCTTTCTTCATGGATGATGTCCTTGATGTCATTCCACAACTCGTCCAGTCTTCGGTCACCAGTATTCAATGCGTCAAATCTATTCTTCAGATGGTCTCTAAATTCAGGTGGGATATACTCAAGGTCATATTTTGGCTCTCGTGGACTTACTCTGATTTTCTTCAGTTTCAGCTTGAACTCGCATATGAGCAAGTCGGCCCCCAGCCTTGTTCTGACTGATGATGTTGAGCTTTTCCATCATCTCTTTCCAGAGATGTAGTCAATTTGATTTCTCTGTGTTCCATCTGGCGAGGTACATGTATATAGTCGCCATTTATGTTGGTGAAAGAAGGTATTTACAATGAAGAAGTCGTTGGTCTTGCAAAATTCTATCATTCAATCTCCAGCATGGTTTCTATCACCAAGGCCATATTTTCCAACTACCGATCCTTCTTTGTTTCCGACTTTCACATTAAAATCACCAGTAATTATCAATGCATCTTGATTGCATGTTTAATCAATTTCAGACTGCAGCAGCTGATAAAAATCTTCTATTTCTTCATCTTCAGCCCTAGTGGTTGGTGCGTATATTTGAATAATAGTCAAATTAACTGGTCTTCCTTGTAGGCGTATGGATATTATCCTATCACAGACGGTGTTTACTTCAGGACAGATCTTGAAATGTTCTTTTTGATGATGAATGCAACACTATTCCTCTTCAAGTTGTCATTCCTAGCATAGTAGACTATATGATTGTCCAATTCAAAATGGCCAATAACAGTCCATTTCAGTTCACTAATGTCTTAGATATCAATGTTTATGCATTCCATTTCATTTTTGACGATTTCTAATTTTCCTAGATTCATGCTTCATGCATTCCAGGTTCCGATTATTAATGGATGTTTGCAGCTGTTTCTTCTCATTTTGAGTTGTGCCACATCAGCAAATGAAGGTCCTGAAAGCTTTACTCCATCCACGTCATTAAGGTTGACTCTACTTTGAGGAGGCAGCTCTTCCCCAGTCATCCTTTGAGTGCCTTCCAACCTGGGGGGCTCATCTTCCAGCACTATATCAGACAGTGTTCCGCTGCTATTCATAAGGTTTTCACTGCCTAATGCTTTTCAGAAGTAGACTGCCGGGTCCTTCTTCCTAGTTTGTCTTAGTCTGGAAACTCAGCTGAAACCTGTCCTCCATGGGTGACCCTGCTGGTATCTGAATACCGGTAACATAGCTTCCAGCATCACAGCAACACACAAGCCCCCACAGTACGACAAACTGACAGACACCTGGGGGATACACAAAAAGGTGGCTTGTAAAAACAGAAATTTGTTCTCTCACAGTTCTATCGGCCAGAAGTCCAAAATTGGGGTCATGGCAGGCCTGCACTCCCCGGGAAGGCTCTAGGGGTAAATCCTCTTTTGTCTCTTCTAACTTCTAGTAGCCTCAGGTGTTTCTTCACTTGTAGATATTCCTTCAGATGGCTGTCCTCTCTTTGTCTTTCTGTGACTGTTCTTCTCCGTGGAGTGCAGTCGTTAACTGGGCTACCCATCCATCTGAAGAAAAATCCAAAATGTATGTATTGGTTTCCCAGGGCTGCTGTGACAAAATACCACCAAGTAGGTGACTTATAAGAACAGAAATTTATTCTCTCACAGTTCTGGAGACCAGAAGTCAAAATCAGTGTTGGCCAAACCATGCTGTCTCTCTCTGTCAGCTCTAGGTAAAGATCCTGTCTTGTATCTTCCAGCTTCTGGTAGCCCCAGGCATTCTTTGGCTTGTAGATGCTTCTTCACATGGCTGTCCTCTCTCTCTGCCTTTTTGTGTCTGTTCTTCTCTTTTACAAGAATACCACTCATGTTGGGTTAGGATACACTCTACTTCAGTATGACCTCATCTTAACTGATAATGTCTTTGAAGACTCTATCTCCCAACAAGATCATGCTCACAAGTATTGGGTTTAGGAATTCCACATAACTTTTGAGGGGCCACAATTCAAGCCTTTACAATGGGAGATAAAATGTAGAAAATCATTTTGAAGGCATTCATGAGCAGTCAATCAATGCTGGGATGGGGCCAGGGATGTGGTGAAAATGGGGACTAAAGAGGGACACTGAGCGCTGAAGGCTGCTTCATGAACAGCTCAATCTAAATCCCTGTGGTCTCATGAGGACCAGGGCCGCCCAAGGTGGAGGTTCAATAGGAGACCAATGGGCTTAGCATCAGTGTGAGGGTGAGCTAGAAATACCCTCCACGACATACACACAGAGAACAGAGTAAGGAAACTGTCCATCTTGAACTTTGGGATTGAGTATTGGGGAAAAGGTCCCCCTTAGAATTTATCCTATAACCTGGTCCTCAGACACAGCCCAATTCCACACTCCTGGAATGCCTGAAAAGTCTCAAAGCCAAGAATTTAGTGAAAAGTAAACTTTGACTGGCACTGCCTCATGACATTTAGCAGATACAAATATGAGTCATTACTCAAAGAATTTTCCATAGATAAAGATTAAGTAAAATAAGCAGTTCATAGTAATCACAAAACACTCAAGAAAGCAAGGGATCATAAAGGCAAGCCATAAATCAGACCCATAAAAACATTCCATCCTGGGCTGTCCCTGAACTTTGAGTTCTGTGTTCTGAGTCTCACCAGGCCATGGAAAGCGATGCTTGGGTTGATCAAGTTCATGAAACGAATGGACACAGAGTACAAAACAGGCGTGTTTTGTAAGTTTGAAGACATAAAGTAGAGGTTTAAAAATATAAGCAAAGGGAAAGGAGTTTTGTAAAGGCACCAAATAGAACTCTTAGAAATAAAAAAATATAATAATTGAAATAACCCCCTCCCCACCAACAGATGGACTCAATAGCAGATTAGACACAGCTGAAGAGGGAATTTGTAATATGAAATGTAGAACAGAAGAAAATATTGGGAATATAGCCCTGGGAGATAAATAGATAACTTAAAGGGGATTAAGAGACAAGGAAAATAGAGCAAAAGGTCTCATATAATCTAGACAAAATTTAAAAGGAAAGAAGAGAGAGAATGGGGCAGAGACAATGTTTGAAGAGGTAATGGTTGAAAACGTTCCAGAAATATAGAAAACACTAATTTATACCTTCAAAAAACTCATGGCAAATAAAAGGAAATCCTTCCCTAACTATATCAGAGTGAAATTTCAGGACACCAAAGAGAAAGAAAAGGCCTTAAAAGCAGCCAGAGAGAATAAAGTAACTACTTGAAATGAACCAGTTAGACTGACAGCTGATTTCTCAGCAGTAACAGTGGAAGCAAGAAGATGGTGAAATTATGTCTTCAATAAACTGAGATAAAATAGCTGTCAACCTAGAATTCCGTATCCAGAAAAAAAAAAAGAAAATCATGAACAAAATGAAATGAGGATATTTTCCCAAAAATTAAAAGCTGAAACCTTGCCACCAAGGGACCTTCCCTAAAGAAAATTCTGGGTGACATATTTTAGGCCAAGGAAAATAATCTTGGATAGGATGGTCTATCATGCAAGAAGAAATAAATAGAAGAGAAAATGGGAAAATCTAAACAACTAGATTAAACAACAACAATAATAATTATGTTGGGTTTAAAAAAGGTAGAATTGAAACTAGCAACAATAACACACAAGTTGATAGGGGAGTGATTTGAATTAAAATGTTCTGAGGTCCTTGTATTGTTGAGGAGAGGGTAAAAATATTTGGTTAACTCTAGACATTGATAAGTTAAGTATGTTAAAAATTTCTAGGCTAACAACCAAATGAATAGAAATAATGGAACGTCTGGACAAGGAGAGGAATAAAAATGGAATGAAAAAAGAATCAATCCAAAGAAACGAAGAATGGAGACAAAAGAGAGAGTGAGTAGGAGAGAGAGAGAAGACAAAGTACAAAATAAGATGGTAGAAACCAGTCCAAATATATCAATCATTATACATATACCATAATGACAGAATAAAGTAATTGATCTCAATGAATTACCAAAATTGATATCGTACAGGTTGTTTTTCTAACCATATTGTGGTCAGTAATAAATCAATTTTTAAAAACTGGAAAACCCTTACATTTGGAAACTAAGGAACATATTTCTAAATAACTTGTGGGTTGAGAAGAAATTATCAGGAAAATTGGAAAATATCTGGAATCGAGTGGAAAGTTACTACATACATGGAATGCAGCCAAAGCCGTACTCATAGGACAATTGATAATAAGACCCTCGGTAACCCAGCTGCTTGGAATATGTTTCTGCATTTATCAACATGGCTTACACCTCTTTTTCTTCATTCAGGTCTTGCTCAAATCCTCCCTTCTAGAGAGGCCTCCCCTGACCACCTTTCCATGTTGCCGTCTATCCCTTTACTTCACTTTTTTCTTCACATTTCCCAACCCCAGAGAAACCACACAATCGTAGGGCTCAGAGCAAACAGAAAATGCTGGTCTCTTGCTCAAAAAGCAAGAAAAAAAATTGCTGCTGAAGGCACTAAACTGTAAAATGTTTTCTTTTCGTCCGTGACCTCTCTCTTGTCTTGTCATGGTGTTTTTTACTTTTTTTCTTTGCTGTTGGGTCGCTATGAGTTGGAATCGACTTGACGGCCATGGTTTATTTTTATTTTTATTTAACGTTGCACTCTCTCGGAAGCCAAGACACCTGCTGGTCAAATGCAGTCCCTCAAACACACCTGGGAACCCCACGCACGGCCCACCTGCTGCTGTGATCCACCCCCACCAGCTGACTAACCCACTGGCTGTGTCTGGCCAGGGCAGGAAGTCAATCACTTCTTCTCATGTAACCTTCACACTGGGATGCACTTGCTACCTGTATCGGGAAGGGCAAGATGTTTACCCCACTGAGTCACCTGCTGAATGTACCCTGCCCTGACCCTCTGGTGCCCACATCCAGGCACCCTCTAGGGACAGAGGACGGTGGTGGGTGCTGGGTGGTGGTGGGGAGGAAGGGCACCAGGGGCTGGCAGAGCTGGCAGCTGGGAGGCGGCGGGAGCAGGACTGTGAAGGAGCTGAGGCTCCAAGTCTCTGGTGCACCACGGTACTTCCGTTACAAAACACAAGTTCAAAGTCAAAATCACTAGGAATTTCACGATGGGGACTGCAGAGCATTAAACCCCAAGCACCTGGTTCAACTCCTGGCCAATCCACCTCGAGTGCAGCTGCTGCTCATCTGTCAGTGGCAGCTTGGATGTCGCTGTGATCCTGAGCAGGTTTCAGACGACTAGGAAGAAAAGCCTGGTAGTCTAGGTCCAGAACCAGCCAACGAAAGCCCTAGCGGCCAGATCCACGAACTATGTTGGGGATGGTGCAGGACCGGCCAGCATTTTGCTCTGTTGCGCGTGGGGTTGTCATGAACGGGGTGCTGACTCAACAGCTAACAGCAGCAACGCGGGCCCTTCTGAGCCAGGGCCCTAAGGACCGCGCTGGTCCCCATCCATGAAGCTGCCCCCCACCGGCCCTTCCGACCAATAGTCGTCGCAGCAGTGACTCCTTGCACCCGCTTGGTCTGTGTGACTGGTTTTGGGGTACCAGCCCCCCAACATGCAGCTTTTTCAGAGGAAATGGCCCTCAGACCCTCCCATCACCCTGGTCCCTTGGCAAGCTCAGGTGGTCAGAGGTCACGGAGGGTACTTGGCGGGCGATGGGGGAGATTTGGAAGAAGCCACAGACGTCCACGAGCTCCGCCCCCTTGGGGAAGGTTGGGGGAGGGATGGAACTTGTCTCCTGAGTGGGTGAGGGGCCCGGGGTACAGATGGAAGCTTTGGAACGTGCTCCCATGGAGGGAAGATCAGAAGGCTGGGCTCTGACTCGCAAGGGGAGCTCGGAGTGGTGACTCAGGCCTGAGGAATCCAGAAGGCAGAGAAAGCCTGGCCAAGGCTTTGGTGGGGAGCCCAGGAGGCTGCCTGGGGATCGGCTTCCCCGCCCCCACCCCAGCTGACAGCAGCTGTTGGGGCAAGGACCATCCAGATGTGGGCCGTGGGAGGGGGAGTGGCGGCGTGACATCATCTCGGCCCTGTCCAGTGAGGCCGCTTCAGCGGAAGGAGGCTGAAGGCCAGGGAAGGGTCCCGAATGTAGTTGTGCCCCAGAGGCACAGGCCTGTCTGGGAGAGGCTCCGGCTGCAGCCTCGAGTTTGCAGGCTGAGGCCTGGGGGACCCTAGACCCTGCCTGCCCACAGAGCCACCCAGCCTGTCCCCGGCTCTAGTCTCCCCTCCCCGGCCCCCGCAGGGCTCTGCTGTGGAGGGTTAGAACTGATGCTACCATGACTGGGCCGGCCGTTGTAATTCTGAAAACCCCTGTCCAGTGCAGCCAGGCAGGAGTGTGGGTGCACAGGCAGTGAGCGGGTGCCTGGGGAGCGGCGGTTAGGCCAGTCCCACATGCAGGCCTCTGCTCTCCTGGGGCCGCAGGTGCCTTCTCTCATTTATACTGTAACCTCCGTTCCTCCCATCTTTCCCAAGAAAACAGACGACAAGGCAGGTCCTGTTCTGAGGTGGTGACCACTGCCGACCAGGCCCCGCCTCATTCTAGTGAAAACCAGCCAGGCTCCATCCCTTGACTCCATTCAGCTCCAGCCGCTCTATGTTTTGCACCAATCCTTCTGTAATGAGATCCTGGAGTTGATTTATAAAACTTGTAACAAAGTGTTTTTTTCCTTTTTCTTTCTACCACCTTAACCAAAGATTTTCTTTGGGAGTAACCCACATGGGTAAGCAAGGAAGCCTGCTCTCCAGAAGAGAGGCCAATGACTTCAGTTTGGGAAAGAGAGCTGTCTCCTTATGCAAGAAGCTTTGAGGAAGTTAGTTGGGAAAAAAGGAACAGGTTCTGGACAGCTGCCATTTCAGCAAAAACCCAAAACCAAGCTCGTTGTAGTCAGGTCTGTCTCGACTTATAGTGACCCTATATGACAGAGTAGAGCTGTGCCATAGGGTTTCCTAGGCTATAATTTCTGCGAGAACAGATTGCCAAATCTTTCTCCCCTGGAATGGCTGGGCGGGGGTGGGGGGGGGGTGTTGAACTGCTTTTGGTTAGCAGCCCAGCACTTAACCACTGTGCCACCGGGCCTCCTGCATTTGAGCAAAGATGAGTCATTTGGGATGGAGCCATAGGTCTTTTGTTTCTAATTGGCCCAGGGTTTGTGGCTTTACTATGATGAAGTCTCAAGGGAACGAAGGCTTGGAAAATACCAGTTAAGGAAGTTTATAGGTGAAAGCACCTGGGGCTGGTCCAGGCTGACCAGGGTGGTTTCTGGTTGACACTTAGAGCAGAACTCCTCTGACCCATGCTCCCACGACACTCCTTGGCCTTTCTAACTCCTCCAGCTTTCCCCTCTCCCCAGGCCCCTCTGGCCGAGGTCACTGGCCTCCTTGCTTGTGTCCTGCCTGAGTGGTCAGCCGTCCCTGGCCTGGGGGGCTTCCCCTTCACCTTCCTAGACTTTCTTCCTTAATCTCTGCCTCCCCACACTCCCTTTCTCTCCTTATTCCTGTTTTGTCTCCTGTGCTGGCCACCCTCCCTCCCTGGACCCTCTTATCCCGCCCATGCTGGTCACATCCAGATCTCTGCATCCTGTCCTGACTGCCGCCGTGCCCCAGGTCACAGAGCAGACCCTCCTTGTCCTCTCCGCTTGGGTGTGGAGCAGCATTTCCAACTCAGCACTTCAAGATGGAGCTGTAAGTAAACATCCTTCCACCGCTGCCTCCTACAAACCACTCCCAAACAACAAGCAGAATAAAACCAGAAACAGACGTGCGTGCGTTTCCTGGGGCGGCTGTCACGAAGTACCATGAACTGGGTCGCTCAAAACAACAGAATTTCATTCTGTGACTTGGATGCCAGAAATCCGAAATCAAGGTGTCCTCAGGGCCACGCTCCCTCCGAAGGCTCTAGGGGAGGGCCCTTTTTTGTCTCTTCCGCTCCCAGTGTCCCCAGGCATTCCTTGACTTGTGGCCGCATCACTCCCATCCCTGTCTCCGCCTTCACATGGCCTTCTCCGCTTCTCTGTATGCCTCTCCTCCTTCTGTCTCTCATAAGGACCCTTGCCACTGGATTTAGAGCCCGCCAGGATAACCCATGATGATTTCATCTCGAGATCCTTAACTTAATTCCATCTGCAAAGACCCTATTTCCAAATAAGGCCACATTCTATAGTACCGGGGGTTAGGACGTGGACATGTCTATTTAGGGACACTGTTGAACTCATGACACTAAGCACTACCCCTGTGAGCTAGGAATCGGTGAACTTCTGAGCCTCAAGGTACGAAGGGGGGTAGGGGAGGCACCTGTGTCTACCTCCTAATACTGGGTCCCACCACCCCTACTGAACAGATTCGTGATCCAGGGCCCTGGGCCAGCTCAGGCCCTCCTGCCCTCCTTCCTTTCCTCTGTACTCACCACAGTAATGGCGGAACAATTAGCCGTGTGGTTAGTGGGTACCACAGGGATTGTAAATATGAAAGGAGACTTTGATTCTGTAGGAAGGTGTTATGGGGTTGGGAGAGAGGCAGATGCCAGCTGTGTTTGTTAATGTTGTATGTCAACATGGCTGGGCCGTGATCCTCAAGTGGTTTGGCGGTTATGTAGTTGGCAGTCCTATAATGATGTGATCACCTCCATGACGAGATCCGATGTAATGTGATCACCTCCATGATGGGATCCACTGTGAGTAGCCAATCAACTGAAAGGGGGTTTCCTCAGGGGTGTGGCCTACATCCAATATAGGTAGACTTTCTGACAAGGCTCGCTGGCTTTTGCTCGCTCTGGATCTTGCAGCCGGCTCCTGTTCATCTGACCTCCGGTTCTTGGGACTTGAGATAGCAACTTACCTGCTGATCTTGGGATTTTTGGCCTCTGCAGCCTGTGAGCCAGGGGCCTGTTGTCTGACCTGCTGACCTTGGGTTCTCCAGACCTTGCAGCTATGTGAGTCAGGAGAAGCCTGCCTCCAGCCTGGCCCACGAACTTGGGACTTGCCAGCCTCTACAACCATGTCAGCCATTTCCTTGATATAAATCTCTCTCTCTCTTTGTATATAGACACTTCACTATATAGAAGCTTTTGCTTCTCTTGAGAACCCAGTCTAAGACACCAGCCATACCTAGAAGCAGAATCTTTGATGAGGTGAAAAAAATGTGAGCTTGTTCTCTACAGATTAGTAAGTAAGCACAAGTAAGCCCGTGCTTACCTTGCTTACTGGGTTATCTGCCCCTCGGGACCAGCCACGACCCCTAGCAGTGGAGGTGCCACATCTGGTTGGTCTGCACAGCACAGAGCCTATCAAAAGGATGCGGATTGTGGGTCGCCTGCCTGGAGAGCCTCCTCCTACCTGTGAGCCTCGTGGCTGGCATCAGATGAATGTTCTTGGCCCCCGACCTGCGCCTGGCCCTGGGAAGCTGGGCTTCAGGCCTTTCTGTTCCTTTCCAAGATAAACCACCAGCGCAGGATAGCCCGGGGGTGGAAGGAATTTCATGGCCATTGTTTGTGCTAACGAAGCAGCAATGCTGCAGAGGGAGAACAAAAATCACCCACAATCAGCTTTCTTTTTTTTTTTCCTTTCATTTTCCATGAATCTTTTTAAAAAATCTACTTTTATTAAAAGATGAGGGGAAAGTGTTCCACTCTTTTTTTTTTTTTTAATTGTGGTAAAAATCTGCCACGTTAACATTTTTTACGACTGTAATTCGGTGACAGTAATTACATTCTTCATATTGTGCAACCTTCCCCACTATCGGGTTCCAGTTTTTTCCAATATCCTTAGCAGAACTCGGTGCCCTAAGTCATAACTCCTCCTTCCGCCACCCCTGCCTCTGTGACCACTAATGAACTTCGGTCTCTGCGTTTGCCTATTCTGGATATTTCGTATAAGTGGGACCATCCAATATTTGTCCTTTTGTGTCTGACTTACTTCACTCAGCGTCACGTGTTCAAGGTTCATCTGTGTCGTAGCGTGTACCAGGACTTCATTTCTCTTTACGACAGAGTAATACTCCGTTGTATGGATGGACCACGTTGTGTTTGTCCATTCATCTGTTGATGGACGCTCGGCTTGTCTCCACCCTTTGGCTGTTGTGAACAGTGCTGCAGTGAACATGGGTGTCGTTCCAGTCTTTTGATTTGCTTCCTTTTCTTTGAATCGACAACAGACTATCGTGCGCCCAAAGTCCCTGGGTGGTGTGTGCAGTTTGCCCTAGGCTACTAACAGACGGGTTTGCCGTTCGAACCCACCAAGCGGTGCTGTGGAAGAAAGGCCCGGGGATTTGCTTCCGCACAGATGATAGCTGAGACAGCTCCGTGGAGCAGTTCTACCCTGACAGAACACGTGCGGTTGCCAGGAGTTAGAAAAGGCCCAACAGCAACAGGTTTGGTATTTTGGGGATGTTGTGTCCTCAAGATGCAGACCCACGGGACGAAGAGCTGGTCATAACAGTGGTTTGCCTTTTTTTTTTTTTTTTTTTACCTTGGGTACTCACCACACCCTGGGCAACTTAGACCTGTCATTTAGTCCCCAGGGGGATGTCAGGTGGCCCATACGTGGCTACAAAGCTATAGTGATTCTCAGCTCCATTTATTTGGAATTAAAGCTGGCTGTTATATGTCATCTTCCTTCAGTAAATGTTGTCAGCTGCGGCTGAGTCAGCCCCCAACTCACGGCAACCCCACGCACGAAGGAATGAAACGCTGCCCGATCCTGCGCCATCCCGTCGTTGGTTGCAGATCGGACTCTATTGTAATCCGTAGGGTTTTCATTGACTGATTTTCAGAAGTAGATTGCCAGGCCTTTCTTCCTAGCCCATCCTAGTCTGGCAGCTCTGTTGAAACCTGTTTGGCATCATAGCAACACACAGTGCATGTTGGCTGCTCATGAGGTGTGTTGTCTGGGAATAAAACCAGGTCTCTGCATGGAAGATGAGAATTCTATCACCAAACCATCAATGCCTCTTTTAGTAAATGCCGCCGGTATGGACTGAATTGTGTCCCCCAGAAATACGTGTCATTTGGCTAGGCTGTGATTCCCAGTGTTGTGTGGTTGTACTCCATTTTGTGATCTGATGTAATTATCCTATGTATTGTAAATCCTAACCTCTATGATGTTAATGAGGCAATTTTTTTATGTTAATGAGGCAGGACACAGTCTATAGAATTAGATTGTGTCTTGAGTCAATCTCTTTTGAGATACAAAAGAGATTAAACAAGCAAGCAGAGAGATAGACCTCCTACCACCAAGAAAGAAGAGCCAGGAGTGGAGTGCGTCTTTGGGCCCAGTGTCCCTGCGTTGAGAACCTCCTAGACCCAGGGGAAAATTGACGCCAAGACACATGGAGATCTTCAAGGAATGCCAGGCCCACAGATGTTGAAAGAAGATAAGGACCTTCTCCCAGAGCCAACAAAGAGAGAAAGCCTTCCCCTAGAGCTGAATTCAGACTCCTGGCTTCCTAAACTGTGAGACAGTAAATTCCTGTTTGTTAAAGTCATCCACTTGCAGTATTTCTGTTGTAGCAGCACTAGAGAACTAAGACAACACCAAAAAACCAAACTCGTTGCCATGGAGTTAATTCTGACCCATGGTGGCCCCGTGTGTTACAGAGAGAACTGCTCCATAACGTTTTCTTCGCTGTAATCTTAACAGAAGTAGATTGCCAGGCCTTTCTTCCATCCATTTGAACTGTCAACTTTTAGGGTACCAGTCAATCCCAAACCAAACCCACGGCCATCGAGTTGATTCCGACTCATTGCGACCCTACAGAACAGAGTAGAACAGCCTACCAGTCAAGTCCATGGTTATTCCCTGCAGTTACATTAGGTTCACAGTGCTGTTTGGTTCATGGTCATTCTCTATCAGGATCTCCTGCGGTTATCCCTGGCCGCGCGTCTGCTCCACAGTACGTAGGGTTAGTCCCATTCTTTGACATTCCTCAGCAAGGTTAGATTAAGTTCACGTTCTCACAGTGCCCCACCTCAGGATATCGTATGTAGGGCAGACCCGGGGCGCAGACCGTGAAGCCGAGGGCTGGGGACCAGGAGGAGCATCTGGCCGTGGTGTGAATTTAGGAAAGTCGATGTGGCAAGGTTCTGGCTTCAGTTATGAACCGAAGAATGGATGGAATGTGCTTATCCCTCGAGGCAAGCGTGCTCTTAAGGGAGCTGGTGGCCAGCCAAGTCCCAAGCCGGGAGCCAACATGCACGATTCCTCACTTACTGTGATGAGCCCCAGGTGTTTTTCGGCAGGGGACGCTGACCTCACTCCTGGCTCCACTGAGCGTGATCTGCTGCAGACTCAGACAGTCAACATCTTCCATCCCCAGGCTCCAGTGTGGTTTGGGGAGAGGTACATGCTTCTAGCTTCCCCAGTAAGAGTCAGCCCCAGGAGTATTCTGGGAACCACAGGGAAGGGAGATCTCTTCCTTATGGGGTGGGTGGGTGGGAGAATGGAAGTCTGAGGAGGGAGGCCCATTATGCTAGCAAAGGCAGGAGCATACTTGAGAATAAAGTTCACAGCAGATCTCAGAGCTAGTGGAGAGAGAGAAACATGCGCCTGACGACTTGTTGGGGTACCTGGATCCACCCATTCCTGAAGCTGTGATTACTGTTGGAGTTTTTGGTGACAAAAGCCAGTAAATTCTCTCTCTACTCCAGTTTGACTTCGGTTTCTTTCACTTGCTGGCAAAAGCACCTTAACTTATACAATGACCCGAATGATGATAATATTCACAAGCTTAGGCACCTTGTTGAAACAGTAATAATCAACCCTGTCTGACTTAAGGTGGGCAGGGAAAAAAAGAAAGAAAGGATTTCATAGAAGCATGTCAGGGAGCTGCTGGATTGGTTGGGTACCCAGCTTGGAAAAGCACAGGGCCTACTCAAGTGTCAGAGTGGCCAAGGGCTTCTCCTCTCCTGCATTACCTGTTTCAGTTCCCTGGAAGTGAGAGAACAGTTGGGCAGCCTTAGTCCAGGTGTATACTCCTTGGTTGTATGAGGTGATGAGAGGAAGGGTTTGTGGGAAGGGACCCCTTTGGCCTCCATGGAGCAAGGTACCTGAATTTACATTCCCATCAACACTGGGACATCATTCCTCCAAAGGAGGGTCTGAATCTCCAAGAAATGGGGCTGGATGTTGCACACCCCAAGCAACAAACTTACCCACAACACCCTTCTTCCAATACAGATGTTTCCAGAAAGTCCCCCCACTCATGGCCGCGGCATTTCAGATGTCCCTGCACTTCCTTTGGGTCACTTGAGTGAGTGGGTGGGGCTGCCACAACAGGGTCACTCCTTTCTTCCTCTCTTTTAAATATGTGTGAACACGTGTGCACACATGCACACACACACGTGCAGACGCACACATGTGCAGACATACGTATGCACACAATGCAAACACATGTACACACACACGTGCACTCACATGGGCACACACACGCCTCCATCCGCTCTGCTAAATCAGGCTTTCTGAGGTGGACTTAAGAATCTGAATGTTCAGCGTGTTTCCCATGAGATTCCTCACACAGCCAGCCCAGAACAGTCTGTGGATACATGTGTGTATGTGCGCGTGTGTATATACATGTAATAAAAGTAACATGTTATATATATAAACACACATATATAATAATAAATATACACATATAAAATATTCATGTAGGAAACCCTGGTGGCATAGTATAAATTATGTAATAAAATTATACATATTATATGTATGTGTACTGTATATATATTTGTGTGTGTGTGTATATAAAGTGCCTTTAATTTTCTTACTGCCCATTCCCCCTCCTGCAGCCCCGGGTAACTCCTAATCTACTTCTGTCCCTATGTATTTATTTGCCTATTACTGGATATTCCATGTGCGTGGGATCATACAGCACTTGTCCTTTTGAGGTAACTTATTTCACTCAGCATCGGGTTTCTGGTCCATCCACATTGTAGCATGTGTCATGACGCCATTCCTACTGTCCGGACGGGCCACGATTTGTTCATCCATTCCCCTGTGGACCGACATTGCTTTCTGACGTTGGGTTCTGTGCGCATTGCGCCAAGCGGGGGCCCCTGCGCTGAGCCCCCTGGCGGAGGGTTCCGATCCGTGTGTAGCAGCCCTGCGGTCTCAGGGCCTTGTCCCCAGTGGGCTTGGCAATGGCTGTAGGTCTGTGAGCCCAATGCCGACAGGCTCTGCTTGGTCTCCAATCACTGTACGCCTTCTCTGTTCAGCACTCTCAAAGTCCATTTCCACAAAGATCACGGCGTTTTTCCCAGTATCACGTAGGAATTCCTGCATTATCTTCTACCTCCTGGATCAGGTGGAATCTGGGGACTCTGAGGGTGAAGCAGAGAAGTGACAAGCTCCTTTCCTGCAGGGAGCTCCTTTGGGAGCGGCAGTTTTTCAAGGAGGGATGGGAGCAGCTTCCTTGGACCAGTGAGGAGGAAAACCTGCTTCAGACAGGAAAAGCCCATTGGTGGTCCCACAAGGTTTGGCTGTCCAGGGCTGGAGCTGCCCTTTATCTTCTAGAACCTTCTTGATATCTCCTTTCCCATGGACAGATGCACAGCGTCTCATGAGCAGGGCCTGGCTCACAGCAAGTGTGTGTAAAGGTTTGTTAAATGAATAACAGACCCATAAAATGTGACTTCAATGATTGTTTTAATTTAACAACTTTCAGATGTACCTTGTGAGTTTTTCCCCCAAATCAACCTCAGACCCATGACTGTGGGGGGCACATATTGCAGTATCATCCAGCTGAGAACTATCCCTTCCCTGGAGCAAACCCTGTTCATTCTCACATTTTGGGGGACAGGCCCACAGCCATATTTATATTGTGGACACCACTGCTCTGGTCTCAGGTGACTGGATAAACTCCTGGTCCATCTCACCATTCTGATTCTCTCCCCATTGAACCTGGAATGGGGACTGAGGGGCAAATCCAAGTCTTTGTGGGGCTGGACCTGAGGTAGGTGAACGTGGGGGCTTTGGAGACTGTCCAGCCTTGGGGATGGAGAGGCACAGGTGGAGGTGTGAGGCCAAAGAGGATGGAGCACATGTACAGAGAGTCAGGAGGTGAGAGCAGTGTGGGAGCACTCTGGGATCCTCTTGCCCCTGCCAATTCTGGAATATTCTGGTAGCTTCCAGAGGGTAACTCCACAGCAGACCTACCCTTGTTGTTGTTAGGTGCCGTCAAATTGGTTCCAACTCATAGAGACCCCACATATAACAGAATAAAAGACTTCCAGGTCCTGTGCCATCTTCACAATCATTGTTGTACTTAAGCACGTTGTTGCAGCCACTGTGTCAATCCATCTCCTTGAGGGTCTTCCTCTTTTTTTTCTGACCCCACTACTTTACCAAGCATGATGTCCTCCAGGGACTGATCCCTCCTGACATTATGTCCAAAGTATGTGAGACGTAGTCTCGCCATCCTTGCTTCTAAGGAGCATTCTGGTTGTATTTCTTCTGAGGAAGATTTGTTCATTCTTTTGGCCGTCCATGGTATAGTCAGTATTCTTCTCCAACACCACAATTCAAAGGCATCAATTCTTCTTCGGCCTTCCTTACTCATTGTCCGGCTTTTGAATGCATATGAGGCAATTGAAAACACCATGGCTTGGGTCAGTCTCACCTTAGTCTTCAAGGCGACATCTTTGCTTTCCAACACTATAAAGAGGTCTTCTGCAGCAGGTTTGCCCAATGCAGCGCATCTTTTGATGTCTTGACTGCTTCTTCCAGGATGTTGATTGTGGATCCAAGTAAAATGAAATCCTTGACACCTTCAATCTTTTCTCCATTTATCGTGATGTTGCTTATTGGTCCAGTTGTGAGGATATTTGTTTCCTTTATGTTGAGGTGTAATCCACAGTGAGGGCTGTGGCCTTTGATATTCACTGGTAAGTGCTTCAAGTCCTCTTCACTTTTAGCAAGCAAGGCTTTTAATAAGTCTTCCTCCAATCCTGATGCCCCATTCTTCTTCATATAGTTCAGTTTCTCGGATTATTTGCTCAGCATACAGATTGAAAGGATACAACCCTGGCACACACCTTTCCTGACTTTAAACTATGCAGTATCCCCTTGTTCTATCTGAACAACTGCCTCTTGATCCAAGTACAGGTTCCTCATGAGCACAGTTAAGTGTTCTGGAATTCCCATTCTTCACAATGTTATCCATAATTTGTTATGATCCACACAGTCAACAGCCTTTGCGTAGTCAATAAAACACAGGTAAACATCTTTTAGGTGTTCTCTGCTTTCAGCCAGGATCCATCTGGCATTAGCGATGATATCCCTGGTTCCACATCCTCTTCTGAATCTAGCTTGAATTTCTGGAAGTTCCCTGTCAATATATGGCTCCAACGACTTTTGAGTGATTTTCAGCAAAATTTTATATGCTTATGATATTAATGATATTGTTCAATAATTTCCCCATTTGGTGGGATCACATTTCTTGGGAATAGGCATAAATATGGATCTCTTCTAGTCAGTGGGCCAGGTAGCTGTCTTCCAAATTTCTTGGCATAGACGGGTGAACACTTTCAGCGCTGTATCTGTTTGCTGAAACATCTCGATTGGTATTCCTTCAATTCCTGGAGACTTGTTTTTCGCCAATGCCTTCAGTGCAGCTTGGACTTCTTCCTTCAGTACCATTGGTTCCTGATCATATGCTACCTCCTGAAATGGTTGAATGTTGACCAATATTCTTTTTTGGCACAGTGACTCTGTGTATTCCTTCCATCTTCTTTTGATGCTTTCTGCGTTGTTTAATATTTTCTCCATAGAATCTTTCACTATTGCAACTTGAGGCTTCATTTTTTTCTTCAGTTCTTTCAGCTTGAGAAATGCTGAGTGTATTCTTCCCTTTTGGTTTTCCATCTCCATGTCTTTGCACATGTCATTGTAATTCTTTGCTTAGTCTTCTGGAGCTGCCCTTTGAAATCTTCTGTTCAACTCTTTTACTTCATCATTTTTCCTTTTGCTTTTGCTCCTCGACATTCAAGAGCAAGTTTTAGAGTCTTTTCTGACATCCGTGTTGGTCTTTTCTTTCTTTCCTGTCCTTTTAACAACCTCTTACTTTATTCATCTATGACGTCCTTGATGTCATTCCACAACTCATCTGGTCTTCAGTCATTACTGTTCAACTCGTCGAATCTGTTCTTGAGCTGGTCTCTAAATTCATGAGGGATATACTCAAGGTTGTACTTTGTCTTTGTGGACTTGGTCTAATTTTCTTCAGTTTCAACTTGAACTTGCATGTAAGCAATTGACAGTCTGTTCCACCATTGGCCCCTGGCCTTTTTCTGACTGATGATATCGAGCTTTTCCATCATCTCTTTCCACAGATGTAGTCGATTTGATTCCTGTGTATCCCATCTGGTGAGGTCCACATGTATTGTCTACGTTTATGTTGGTGAAAAAAGGTACTTGCAGTGAATAAGCCATTGGTCTTACTCTATCATGGGATCTCCAGCATTATTCCCACCACCAAGACCATATTTTCCAACTAGCAATCCTTCTTCTTTGTTTCCCACTTCCGCATTCCAATCACCAGTTATTATCAATGCATCCTGATTGCATGTTCGATCAATTCCAGACTGAAGAAGTTGGTAACACTCTTCAATTTCTTCACCTTTGGTCCTAGTGGTTGGTGCGTATATTTGGATAATAGTCGTATTAACTGGTCTTCCTTGTAGAAATATAGATATTATCCTATCACTGACAGTGTGGTACTTTAGGATAGATCTTGAAATGCTTTTTTTGATGATGAAGGTAGCACCATTCCTCTTCAAGTTGTTGTTCCCGGCATATATGATTGTCCAATTCAAAATGGCCAATACCAGTCCATTTCAGCTCTCTAAGGCCTAGGATATCCATGTCTATGTGTTCCATTGCATTTTTGATGACTTTCAAGTTTCATAGATTCACACTTCCGTACATTCCACATTCTGATTATTAATGGATGTTTGCAGCTGTTTCTTCTCATTTTGAGTAATGCCACGTCAGCAAATGAAGGTCCCGAAAGCTTGACTCCATCTACATCATTAAAGTCAACTACTTTGAGGAGGCACCTCTTACCCAGTCGTCTTTTGAGCACCTTCCAACCTAATGGGCTCATCTTCTGGCACTATATCAATGTTCTGCTGCTATTCATAAGGTTTTCACTGGCTCTTTCCTTTCAGTAGTAAACTGCCGGGTTCTTCTTTCTGGTCTGGCTTAGTCTGGAAGCTCAGCTGAAACCTGTCCGCCGTGGGTGACCCTGCTGGTATACCCGTGGCATAGCGTCCAGCATCACAGTAACATGCAAGTAACAAACTAACAGACTGTCAAACTGACAGACCTGCCCTGGGAGTCCCTGATTCCCTTGAATTTGGGTTGGGTTCCCTCAACAAGCTCCCCTGTCAGGCCTGCCCTTTTGCTCAGAGTGTATCAGACAAGTCTTTGATGATGACCAATGGGGGACACACAGGGTGATCATGTGGTGGAGGGTGGCCAGTGCTCAGGGAGTGGAAATCAGACCCCCAAAGGAGGTAGTATTTGAGATATGTCTGACTCCACCTAGGTGCCCTCTGCTTCCTCTCTGTCCAGCATAACCTTCTCATGCGTCAGGGTCTGATCAGGGGCACCTCCTCCAGGAAGCCTTCCTTGACCTTCTGGCCCTCACTTCCTCCTCCCTGCTAAGGCTTCCTCATCTTCCCTTTATTTGTTCTGCACCCTAGCTGCACTGTCTTTTTTAGTGTGTTGGTTTGGTCTGTTCACCAGATGGCGAGCTCTTTGGTGGGGCAAGCCATGTGTTATGTGTTTCTCACTTTTGCTGCAGATACAGCGCGTCATCCTCCGTGGAGTGTTCCTCTGCACCTCAGATGGCTTTGTGTGTTTGCATTGTCAGCGTCTTTGAGGCCACTCCTCCTGTGCAGCATTCTGAGTGCACAGCTGAGCAAAAGACTTGCCCTTCCCCCCTGAAACAGGACAGGGAGCTGAAGAAACATAGAAGAATTTGGCTGCAGGGCTAGGTCTGCACTGGCAGGGGTCACTAATCTCTTTGAGCACGTTCCTTCTCTTTATAATGGTTCCCACCTCCCCTATGTGGTTCCTGCAAAAGTGAAATCAGACCATGATGTTCTGTGCCAGGTTCACCGAGGAGAAGAGGAAACCCCAGGTAAAGAACACTGACCTCTGTGTCCCAAAGACGGGGCAGAAAGTAAAGCATAGAAATTTAACGCATGCGTGCCAGTGTTCACAACAGAGACTGGCACATACAGGATGCTCCAGAAAGGTTGTCTAGTAAATGAATGAAACTATGCTACTGTTTCACTAATATCAGAGCTTCAGCTCCTGGGAAGTATCGTGTATGACAAACATGGTTAGGGAGAAAGAATAAAAATGGCATCTATTATATGTAGTTGGACGATGCTTTGAAGGCTTGACTGATGCGTTTCTACAGTTGTTTTCTACCCTTCTTCACCCTTTCAAATAAGGCAGGAGCCACTATGGCAGAGCCAGCTGGAGCTCACTCACGTTCCTCATCATCTCTTCTTCCTGGAAAATGGCCGGACTACATATCCCAGGTTCTTTTGTGATTAGCTGGGGCCATGTGACTGAGCTCCAGCCAATGGAATGCTTTGCTGTGAAATCCCGCCATGTTTGATCCTCCTCTCTCCCCACTTCTGGTTCAATGAAAGGACTTGGAGGAGCTGGCAGAGAGCAGAGCCATAAGGTCGAAGGAGCCTGGACCCTGAATGATGGCGTGCAGCAGAGCCCTCACCTACCCACATTGGACTATGACTCAGCAAGGTAACTATCGTTTTGCTAAGTCACTGAGATTCAGGGGTTCTTTATCATGGGAGTTTGCCTACTCTAATGTAGGCATGTCTCAGGAGAGGGTTGTCACAACAGGTATTTCCCACAAGCCAAGAAACAGTGATCCCAAGCCCTTGGGAAGGAGTGGAGATTCTGGAGCAAGTATGAGGAATTAGGAGTTGTACAATTATGTATAGGAGGACAATCTTCTTTGTAATTGCTCCTTGAGGGTTGAAGTAAGGGAGGGCCGAGTGGGGTGGATTGTTCCCATTACACAGCTGAGTAAGAGGAGGCTGAGAGGGAATTGTGGCCCTAGGGCACTCAGGAAGCAGCGCAGACCTTGGTCTTCTCACTCCCAGAGCCAGGGCCTTCCCCCATCACTGAATGGGTGAGAGATACCCGGCCCCTCCCTTGGAGTCTGCCACCCACCTGATACACTATGTGGCCAAACCGTGGGGTGGAATTAGGGAAATCAGGACTCGACAAGCAAACTTATTTCAGCAAGGCATTTATTTGTCAGACAGAGTGTCTACTAGGACACTGGAACATTATGGTCATTCACAAGGAAACCTTCAGCACTCTAGAGTGCCCGGAGCGCTGGCCACTCTTTGGGACATAGTGCTGAGTTCGTGAGACCAGAAGTTTATACAGTATTGAGAGTCTTTTTAAAGAAAAAAATAAACAAAATTACAAATGAAAAATTAGGTACCACAATGAATATTTATTGAGAATAAGAAAATAAAATATTATTCATTTTAGCAAGGTGACAGATCCTATAAACTTCAGAAAATATCAGCAATACCATGATATTTTTATTAATTAGCTGCTTAATAATCCTTGATAATATTTTTTCTATATTTTTGTCTGCAAGGTATTGATCACCTATTCATATAACTCATTCTGTAGTGTAGAATAATAGGTAATCTGGTACGTCCTTGTTGATTGGATTTATTTTAAAATAGTGGTAGTTGGGATGTAAAAGCATACAACTTCACACACAGATGTTTTTACAGTTTGTAGTCTGCTCCAGGATGTGTCCACAAAAACAGGGAGCCTGATAGGTTGTATTTTGCACATTTCCCATCAAAAATAAGAAATGTCCTGTGGGTTTTATAACTACATGTGCTGCACGTTCCTAACTGTTGAAAACTTTTGTGCTGACTTGGTGTCAGTGAAAGCTAAATCCTCCTCCACTTAGAATTTACACGTCTGAGGACGGGAAGAATTTTCCATAGACTAGCTGCTGGCTCCTCACATTTCCAGTGTTGTTTCTCCTCCACTGCCCACTATCCATATACTTCTGGTGACAAGCACCACAGGACATGTTCATATCTGAATACGACTTCCAGCCCTGTACTTTTTCTCATGTGCCAGGAGAGCTGATCCATTCCTGGAAGCCCCTCCTACACTGAGATGGCTAGCAAGAACCTAACTATACATGGAAGTGACTGTGAACTACATGAATGTGCCCCCACTGAGCCCAGCTACAGGTATCCCCAAATGGACTGCCCCTTAACCAGCTTCCCCAGATACCTGTGGCCACATGAATGCCGCCAGACCCAAGATAGAGTGAGATGGAGGTAAAACTGGAGTAGAAGGAGACAATGGTGTTAACTGGTGAATCATTTTGTAAACTTTATCAAAATGTAGCAGTGTGAACAATTTCTAGGACTCCTCTCATTCTGTATGCAAGTGAGGGGCCCTGCGGTGATCACTTTCCCCCAAGAAGAGAAGTTCCCTTGTCCCCAACTGTCTGCATCAGACGGTCCCTTTTTCACTGCCCAGGGTAGAGAACTGTCATGGTGAATGAGATTTGTAGTCCAAATGATGCAGATTGAATCTTAGAACTTACATTCACTAGCTGTGTGCCCTGGACAAAACATTTGACTTTCCTGAGCCCCAGGACTGTAAGTCATGACACAGGTGTCAGTGATGGTTATTAGCCTAATGAGCGCTTATTAAAAGCTTATGACATGCAAACTCAGTGTTATGGGCTGAATTATGTCCCCCCAAATTATGTGTTGTAAATCCTAACCTCTATGCCTGTGGTTATAATCCCATTTGGGATTGGGCTGTCTTTGTTACATTAAAGAGGCAGGATTAGTATAGAGTCTATTTTGAGTCAATTTCTTTTGAGATATAAGAGAGATTAAACAAGCAAGCAGAGGAGAGATGGGGTAAGATAGATGTCAAGACACATGGAGGTCTCCAGGGAACCAGGAGGCAGAAGCTGTAGAGACAAGGACCTTCCTCCAGAGTTAACAGAGAGAGAAAGTCTTCCCCTGGAGCTGGCACCTTGAATTCAGACTTCTAGACTCCTAACTGTGAGAAAATACATTTCTGTTTGTTTCAGCGATCTACTTTTGGTGTTTCCGTTACAGCAGTGCTAGATAACGAAGACAGCCAGTACTTACTGGGTGTTTCACTAGATACCTGGAAAGGCTGACAAAGAACCCCTCCTCCGCCCCAGTACCTCCCCTGGACACACAGACTGGGTGCCTGAACTCTGGATGGGAAAGCAGGTGATCCAGGAAACTGGGGCAGCTCAGAGCTCACCTTCCCCTTCTAGGGGCCTGCACAGCCCCCAGCTCATGCCAATGGACACCAACGGAAAGGCCCAGGAAAGTGGGTCCCAGGAGACACCAATACCTAATGCCCAGGAATCTCTATTACTGACCACAGCACAAATCCCCAGGCTGTGAGATTTTTTGCAATGGGGTAATATTTTATAAATTATTAATGTGCTTTTCTCTTTCTTTTTGAGTATATGCCTTTGCCTTACTTGGTTTGAAGCCTCCATCTTTCTGGAGGAGTTTGGGGATTGCCTCAGAAGGATGCAGAGGAAAGACCTAGGCGTTTTCAGCTTCTGACTTGCAAAATAGGATCCTTCATGCAGCAGGATGCCAGCCTTGGAGGCCAGGATACAATCTTGAGAGAGGATTTTTCACTTCCCATCTGTATGAGTTTATTGTGGCTGCTGTAACAGAATAGAGTTGCAAGTTGATATCTGGCCTGTAATCAGAAGATGGAATGCCTGGGGGATGCAAAGGGTTAACACGCTCAGCTGCTAACTGAAAGGCTGGAGTTTCAAGTCCACCCAGAGTTGCCTCTGAAGAATGCCTGAACACTTACTTCCCCAAAAATCAGCCAACAAAAACCTTATGGGGCACAGTTCCACCCTGACGCACGTGGGGTCGCCATGAATCAGAGTTGACCTGACACCAACTGATCCTGGAAACCAGAAGATCTGCTCTAAACCAGGAGGCTGCATTTTATCTCCAGGGCTGAGCCGCATGGTGAGGTCCAGGACACATGCCCTGAGGGTGAGCTGGAGGTCATGGTAGGGTCACAACCCCAACATGGCAGGGTGGAAAGTCTTTGGGGCTCCCAACAGCGTTCCACACAGGCAGCATGGCAGGGACAGAAGGAGGTGGCAGCTCGACATGTGCTAATCCCCCAGGCTGGGCTTGCCTGGGCAGAAACTGGGGGTGACTGGCTCTCAGGCCCCACTTTATCGGTGCCTGTGGATGACATCTCCCTACCCTCCAGCTCAGGCTCCTCCTCCTGCAGCACCCTGCTGAGCACAGTCCCCAGGGGCTCCCGCAGGCTCCAGCTCCTCTGTCTGCCCACCAGAAGGTAGATGATGGGGTTGGCACTGCTACCCAGGGACGAGGAGAGGCGGGACATGCTGACATACAGGGTCTCTATCTGAGACTGCAGGTTTACCCAGGAGAGGATGAACCAGTAAATGCCGAGGGGCAGGGAGCAGACCAGGAACACCAGGACCGAGGCCAGGATGACTACAAACAACCTTGAGGGTCGGCGGCGCCACTGCTGGGCACTTCTCCGGACCCGGACAAAGAGGATCATGCTGGACAGCATCATCACAGGTGTGAAGATTCCCAGAATAAGGATGCTCAAAACAATGTCCACCGTTAGGCACCAAGGTTCATCACGGCTCCCAAACCGGCTGCAGAAGAAGGTGGCCAGTGTGTTCATCAACAGGGACAGTGCCCAGAGCAGGGCACACACCACTATCGATAGGCGTCGGGGACTACGACACTTGTACCAGATGGGGAAGAGGACGGAGAGGCAGCGCTGAGTGCTGATAGCCGTCAGCAGGCTCAGGCCTGTCACGTATGCAAAGTACTTCACCCTCCTCATCACCTCTAGGGCCTTGACCTTCTTGTCCTGGAAGATGATTTCTGGACTTATCTTGTCCGGGAGGACGATTTCTAGACTTATCACAGAGGCCATGCAGATGAGGAAGAGGAGGTCAGCCACTGCCAGGTTGAGCACGTAGACACAGAAGGGGGTCCTCTGCATGCGGAAGCTCAGCAGCCAGATGACCAGACTGTTGCCCACCATCCCAAACACACAGGTGAGCGTGGCCAGGGCACTGAACACGAAGTAGGCTGCTTTCAGAGCATTCGTCCTGTTTAGGGTCAGCTGTGGGGGGTTTCGCTGCTGTTCAGAGTCTGGTTCATCCCTATGGAAGGAAGGAGGACCAACATGAGTGTCTGTGTTGCATGGACCAGGCTGTTTCTGGTTATCTACTTTGTGGTTCTCAACCCAGGTTCTTTTAGCAACAGCCCATGACCGGCAGGCCTCACATCTTCCCTGGTGGCACCCAGCCCCCATCTGCCACAGACCCACCATGATAGATCTGAGGTTGTTGGAAATAACCTTCAGCAAGTTAGAAGTTCTCTTCTATTTTGAGTTTTTGATTATTTTTTAAATCATGAAGAAGTGTTGGCTTTTATCAAATGCTTTTTTTTTTTTTTACATTGATTGATATTAATTTTTCTCCTGTAATCTTCACATCCTGTGAATTAATGTTCTCTTCTTTTCTTAAATTGCACTTCAGGCCCATAGAGTAGAATTAATGACATCTGCCAACTTTTGGCACACCTGGATTATCAGCTGTCTTGGTTCTCTAGTGCTGCTGTAACAGAAATTCCACAAGTGGATGGCTTTAAAGAAGAGTTATTCTCTCCCAGTCCAGTAGGCTAGAAGTCCAAATTCAGGGCGCCGGCTCCAGGGGAAGGCTTTCTCTCTCTGTCGGCTCTAGAGGAAGGTCCTTGTGATGCATCAGTCTTCCCTTGGTCTGGGAGCATCTCAGCACAGGGACCTCAGGTCCAAAAGGTGCGCTTTGCTCCCGGCACTGCTTTCTTGGTGGTATGAGGTGCCTATGTCTCTCTGCGCGCTTCTTTTATATCTCGAAAGAGATTGCCTTAAGACGCTATCTAATCTTGTAGATCTCATCGATGTAACTGCCCTGATCCATCTCATTACATCAGAGTGACAGGATTTACAACACATAGGAAGATCACATCAGATGACAAAATGGTAGACAATCATACAATGCTGGGAGTCCTGACCTGGCCAAGTTGACAGATGTTTTGGGGGACATAATTCAATCCATGACATCAGCCCATTTGAACCATTTCATTTAAGTTGTCCCCTTCATCTCTGTCCTAACTTTCTTTCCCCTCCTCCCACTGGCATCTGTTCTAACTTGTCCTTGGACAACCCTTGTTGTTGGTAGTTGCTGTCAAGTCAGCTCCATCGCATAGCGACCTATGTATAAGATCATTTTTGGTAAAGCTGAGCTTCAGGGGGAACCTTTAATGAGGTGGATTGACACAATAACCACAGCAATGGGCTTGAGCACACCCATGATCATGAAGACGGGGCAGGACAGGGCAATGCTTTGCTCCGCTGTGCTTAAGGTCACCATAATTGTCCAGAAATGTTTTTAATTTACATAAGTGTCATGGATTGAATTGTGTCCCCCCAAAAATATGTGTGGACATCCTCCCAGTATTGTGTGGACATCCTCCATTTTGTGATTGTAATTTTATGTTGAGAGGATTAAGGTGGGATTGTAATACCGCCCTTACCAGGTCACCTCCCTGATCCAAAGTAAAGGGAGTTTCCCCGGGGTGTGGCCTGCACCACCTTTTTTTTTTTTTTTTTTATTAACTTTTATTGAGCTTCAAGTGAACGTTTACAAATCAAGTCAGACTGTCACATATAAGTTTATATACACCTTACTCCGTACTCCCATTTGCTCTCCCCCCAATGAGTCAGCCCTTCCAGTCTCTACTTTCGTGACAATTTTGCCAGCTTCCAACTCTCTCTATCCTCCCATCCCCCCTCCAGACAGGAGATGCCAACACAGTCTCAAGTGTCCACCTGCTATAATTAGCTCACTCTTCATCAGCATCTCTCTCCTACCCACTGTCCAGTCCCTTTCATGTCTGATGAGTTGTCTTCGGGAATGGTTCCTGTCCTGTGCCAACAGAAGGTTTGGGGACCATGACCGCCGGGATTCCTCTAGTCTCAGTCAGACCATTAAGTATGGTCTTTTTGTGCAAATTTGGGGTCTGCATCCCACTGATCTCCTGCTCCCTCAGGGGTTCTCTGTTGCCTGCACCTCCTTTTATCTCTTGAGAGATAAAAGGAAAGGGAAAGCAAGCAGAGAGTTGGGAACCTCATACCACCAAGAAAGCAGCACCAGGAGCAGAGCATGCCCTTTGGGCCTGGGGTCCCTGTGCCTGAGAAGCTCCTCGACCAGGGGAAGATTGAGGACTAGGACCTTCTTCCAGAGCCAACAGAGAGAGAAAGCCTTCCCCTGGAGCCTACGCCCTGAATGTGAACTTGTAATGGACTAGACTGTGAGAAAAGAGATTTCTCTTTGTTAAAGCCATCCACTTGTGGTATTTCTATTACGGCAGCACTAGATGACTAGGACGAGTGTTGTTGTGATTTAGAATTTATTCTTTTCTTTTGGCTACTCAATAATATGTTTTTAGGGCATACCCAGGTTGCTGTATGGAAAAGTAGTTTATTGTGGCTTCAATTTTCCTAATGTTCTTTGGTCATGTTTTCCTTATCCATTCCTTCACTGTGGATACCCAAGTTGCTTCAACATTCCCATTGCCATAGAGAGACTGTGTTGAACATTCTCATGATGTCCACATTGGACCTGACTCAGGATATATGCTTGGGGGAAGGACTGCTGGGTCACAGGACACATGCACATTGTGTTTGGATCAATATGGCCCGATCGCGTTTCTGAACGTCTGCTTCAGTTTTCACCTCCACCAGCAGGAGAAATGTTCCCATTTCCCCATCCCCTCACCAACATACAGCGTGATGCACTTTTCTCTTTTTGCCATCTGATGGTTGCAAAGTGTTACCTTGTTAATGCTTTAATTTGCCCTTTTCTCATTACAATGAGCCTGAGCATGCATTTACGTACCGGTTAGCCATTTGGATTTCCCCTTCTGTGAATTGCCGGTTTGTGCCCTTTGCTCATTTTCCGATTGGGTTTCTTTTCTTTTTCCTCTTGACTTGCAGGAGTTGTTTGTATTTCTAGGTTTTGGCATTTACTGAGTGTCATGAATCAAATTGTGTCCGCCCAAAATACCTGTCAACTTGGCTAGGCCATGATTCCCAGTATTGTGTGGTTGTTCACCATTTTGTGATCGGATGTGACTATTCTATGTGTTGTAAACCGTACCTCTATGATATTATTGAGGCAGGATTAGAGCAGTTATGTCAATGAGGCAGGACTTAATCTACAAGATTAGGTTGTGTTTTAAGTCAATCTCTTTTGAGATATAAAAGAGAGAAGGGAGCAGAGAGAAAGGGGAACCTCATACCATCAAGAAACCAGAGCCAGGAGAATAGTGCATCCTTTGGAGACAGGGTCCCTGCACTGAGAAGCTCCTTGACCTGGGGAAGATTGATGACAAGGACTTTCCCCCAGAGCCAACAGAGAGAGACAGCCTTCCCTCTGAAGCTGGCACCCAGAATTCCGACTTCTATCTTCCTAGACTGTGAGGGAATAAATTTCTGTTTGTTAAAACCATCCAGTTGTGGTATTTCTGTTATAGCAGCACTAGATAAATAAGGCACTGGGTTTAGACACTGCAGATATTTCTCTCTGAGAACCCTCTTCAGCCAGGCAACTTAATCTACTGTGCACTTTGGTGGACAGTCATCCTTGATCTTGTTATAAACAAGTCCATCAAATATCCACCCTGAAATGCCGTGCGTTTTGGATCTTAAGTCATTCCACATCATGCGGAGCCTCAGTTGAAAAGAGGCAGCAAGCCTGGCCCTGGGGACAGACATGCAGTATTCCCAGATTCTGAGTCAACCTGAGCTCCATGTAGACTACCTGGTGGTAAGGGAACTGGTGTCTTTCTTCCTCACCCTTATTTTGGTCAATGCGAGGCTCAAAGCATTGGAAGTGGGGTTTGTAAGAGTCTGATCTTCCACTTCTCATCCTGGGGTTTGGAAAGAAACAAAGCTTTGGGAGATGGTGGTGGCCTCCACAAGCTTCCATTAGAAAAACCCAAACCCAGTGCCGTCAAGTCGATTCCGACTCATAGCGACCCTATAGGACACAGTAGAACTGCCCCATAGCGTTTCCAAGGAGCGCCTGGTGGATTCGAACTGCCGACCCTTTGGTTAGCAGCCGCAGCACTTAATCACTACGCCACCAGGGTTAGCTTCCATTATAGGTTTGTGTAATCATGGGAAGGCTTCCAGGCCACGCTGACTTTTAGGATTTTGTTTTATCCACTCTATTGACTTCCTAACGAGACCATTTTGTTTAAAAATTTTTGGTGGTTGCTATTTGCACCTTTCCACCACCAGTCTGTCAGTTTGTCATACTGTGGTGGCTTGCATGTTGCTATAATGCTGGAAGCTATAGTACCGATATTGCAAATACCAGTTAGGTCACCATGGCGGACAGGCTTCAGTGGAGCTTCCAGACTAAGTTAGACTAAGAAGAAAGGACTGGTGACCTACTTCCAAAAATTAGCCAGTGAAAACCCTATGGATCAGGACAGAATATTGTACAACTGGACTCAAACATACCAACAATTGTGAAGATGGCACCGGCCTGGGCAGTGTTTCATTGTGTTATGCATAAAGTTACCATGAGTTGGAGCTGACTCCATGGCAACTCACAACAACTCTTTGCATCTTTAACTGATCACAGTCTATCTTCAAATAATTTCCCACCTCTAAGAACCTTGCACCATTATATCCATTTCTCTTCTGCCATCTTTTGTGCTATTATCGCCATACCTATCACTCTACATATATTATAATCCCCACAAGGCACTGTTATCATTTTGTTCTAAATAGTCAATTATCTTTTAAGAAATGAAAAAAATTAGTAATATATTTAATATTTATCCACACATGTTCTGTGTTCCTTTGTGTGGATCCGAGTTTCTGTCTGGACATTTTTGTTTAGTCAGAAGAACCTCCTTTAACATTTCTTGCAGTGCAGGTCTGCTAGCAACAAATTCTCTCAGCTTTCTTTTAAAATTTTTTTATTTCACCTTCATTTTTGAAGGATATTTTCTCTGGATAAAGAATTCTAGGGTGACAATTATTTTCTTTCAGCATTTTAAATATGTAATTCCATGGTCTTCTGGCTTGTATAGTTTCTGTCAAGAAGTCTGTGATCATTCTTATCCTTCTTCCTCTTTTTTTTTTCCCTCTGTTTTAAAGTTTTCTCTTTATCGCTGATATGGGTATGACAAGGGTCTGATATGGCTTGCTGTAGTTTACTTTGTGTCCAGTAGGCTAATTGTGTATTTTGGATTTGAGGGTTTATAATTTGCATTGAGTCTGGAAAATTTTAGCTGTTTTGTTCTTTTTTTAAAAATTGTGCTTTAAGTGAAAGTTTACAATTCAAATCAGTTTCTCATACAAAAACTTATACACACATTGCTATATGACCCTAGTTGCTCTCCCTATAATGCGACAGCACACTCCTTCTCTCTACCCTGTTTTCCCTGTGTCCGTTCAACCAGCTCCTGTCCCCCTCTGCCTTCTCTCCTCACCAGTATCATTTTCTGTCTTATAGTCCAGTCCAATCCCTGTCTGAAGAGTTGGCTTCAGAAACGGTTCCAGTCTTGGGCCAACAGAGGGTTCAGGGACCATAACCTCTGGGATCCCTCCAGGCTCAGTCAGACCAGTAAGTCTGGTCTTTTTTTTGAGAATTTGAGGTCTGCATTCCACTGTTCTTTTGCTCCATCAGGGATTCTCTGTTGTGTCCCCTGTCAGGGCAGTCCTTAGTGGTAGCCAGGCACCATCTAGTTCTTCCACTCTCAGGCTGATGGAGTCTCTGGCTTATGTGGCCCTTTCTGTCTCCTGGGCTCATATTTACCTTGTGTCTTTGGTCTTCTTCATTCTCCTTGGCTCCAGGGGGGTTGAGACCAATTAATGCATCTTAGATGGCTGCTTGCTAGAGTTTAAGACCACAGATGCCACTCATCAAAGTGGGATGCAGAATGTTTTCTTAATACATTTTGTTATGCCATTTTCTTCAAATACTTTTTCTGCACTGTACTCCATTCTCTTCTTTTTGGAATTCCAATTACACATATGTTAGATTTCTTGATATTTTCCCACAGTTTACTGAGGTTCTATTTATTAAGTCATGTTTCCCCCATGTGCTTCACTTGAATAGTTTCTGTTACCCTTTCTTCAAGTTCGCTAATCTTTTTTTTTGTGTGCGTGTGCTTCAGGTGAAAGTTTACAGCTCAAGTTAATTTCTCATACAAAAACTTATACACATATTGTTATGTGACCCTAGTTGTAATCTCTATAATGTGATAGCACACTCCCTCTTTCCTCCGTGTCCATTCATCCAGCTCCTACCCTTTCTACCTTCTCATCCCACCTCCAGACAGGAACTGCCCATTTAGTTTCGAGTATCTACTTGAACTAAGAAGTGCACTCTTCACAAGTATTATTTTATGTTTTATAGTCCAGTCTAATCTTTGTCTGAAGAGTTGGCTTCATGAATGGCTTTAGTTTTGGGTTAACAGAGAGTCCAGGGGCCATGTCTTCTGGGATTCCTCTAGTCTCAGTCAGACAATTAAGTCTGGTCTTTTTAGGTGAATTTGAGTTCTACACCACACTTTTCTCTTGTTCCATTAGGGACTCTCTGTGTGTTCCCTGTCAGGAGTTATTGGTGGTAGCCAGGCACCATCTAGTTCTTCTGGTCTCAGGCTGATGGAGTCTCTGGTTTATGTGGCCCTTTTGTCTCTTGGGCTAATATTTTCCTTGTGTCTTTGATTTTATCTATATCTAATTTACATTTTTCCTTTTTTTTAAATTGTGCTTTAAGTGGAAGTCTATAGTTCAAGTTAGTTTCTCCTAAAAAATTTATACACACATTTTTATGTGACCCTAGTTGCTCTCCCTATAGTGTGACAGCACACTCATTCTTTCCATCCCAGTTTTCCATTCAACCAGCTCCTGTCCCTTTTTGCCTTCTTGTCTCATCTCTGGACAGGAGCTTCCCATTTAGTCTCATGTATCTACTTGAGTTAAGAAGCACTCTCCTCATGAGTATCATTTTGTGTCTTATAGTCCAGTCTAATCTTTGTCTGAAGAGTTGGCTTCAGGAATGGTTTTAGTTTTGGGCTAACAGAGAGTCTGGGGGCCATGTCTTGTGGGGTATCTCCAGTCTCAGTCAGACTATTAAGTCTGGTCTTTTTACTAGAATTGGAGTTCTGCACCCCACTTTTCTTCTACTCCATCAGGGACTCTCTGTTTTGTTCCCTCTCAGGGCAGTCACTGGTGGTAGCTGGGCACCATTTAGTTCTTCTGGTCTCAGGGTGATGGACTCTCTGGTTTATGTGGCTCTTTCTGTCTCTTGGGCTAATATTTTCCTTGTGTCTTTGGTGTTCTTTATTCTCATTTGCTCCAGGTGGGTTGAGACCAACTGATGCATTTTAGATGGCTGCTTGCCAGCTTTTAAGACCCCAGACACCACTCACCAAAGTGGGATGCAGAACATTTTCTTAATAAACTTTGTTATGCCAATTGACCTAGATGTCCCCCAAAACCGTGGTCCCCAGAATCCCACCCCTGCTACCCTGTCCCTCAAAGTATTTGGTTGTGTTCAGGAAACGTCTTAGCTTTTGGTTTAGTCCAGTTGTGCTGACTTCTCCTGTATTGTGTGTTGTCCTTCCCTTCATCTAAGATAATTCTTGTCTACTATCTAGTTAGTGAATTCCCCTTTCCCTTCCTCCCCACCCTCATAACCATCAAAGAATGTTTTCTTTGTGTTTAAACCTTTTCTTGAGTTTTTATAATAGTGGTCTTATACAATATTTGTCCTTTTGTTACTGACTAAATTCCACTCAGTATAATGCCTTCCAGATTCATCCACGGTGTGAGATATTTTGTGGATTCATCGTTGTTCTTTTTCATTGTGTGGTATTCCATTGTGTGAATATACCATAATTTGTTTATCCATTCGTCTGTTGATGGACAACTAGGTTGTTTCCAAAGATCACTAATCTTTCCTTTGCAGTTTCTAATCTACTGTTAAATTACATTTTTTGTCCCATGTATTATATTTTCAACTCTATAACTTTCATTTGGTTCTTATTTATATCTTCCGTTTTTCTCTGCATTATGTCCATGTTTTCCTTTAAATCCTTGAGCATTTTTTTAAATAATTGTTTAAAATTCCTAGTCTATAAATTCCATCACTGCTGTCATTTCTGGGGCTCTTTCTCTTTATTATGTTTACTTTTGGTTATGGACCCGTTTTGCTGCTTCTTAACATGTCTACTAATATTTGATTAGATTCTGGACATCGTGAATTTTACACTGTTGAATGTCTGGATTTTGTTGTCTTTCTTTGAAGAGTGGTGGGCTTGTAATGGCTGGCATTTGATTTACTTGCAGCTTGTGCAAGTAGGGCGGTCTAGATAGCATTAGAGTTAACTTTACAAGCCCTCTACTGAATGCCCCAGGTGTCCAGTAAGGTCCTTCCAATCTGGCTTATCTGAACTTGAACATCTCCTAGCCTTCTGTGAGCTCTTGGAATTGTTCAGCTGACAGGTGCTCAGTAGTACTTCTTTGCCCAGCCTTATGGAATTTCATTCTAGGAATGCACAGCTTAGTTTTCAAACAAAGACTTAAGAGGACCTCTATGCAGACTTTTGGAGTTCTTTCTTTGAGTAGCATACCTCATTCTCTCTGGCACTCTGTGTCCAAAATTTCAGCCCCTTCAATTTTCTTGAAGTCTGAGTTTTGTCTCCTTAACTTAAAAACACCACCATACTCTGCTTGGCTTCCACTACTTCATGTGCCACCATCCAGAAAAATGCTTGCAGGCAGAAAGCTAGAATAATCATAGACTCACCATCTGAATGGTGTCTTTATAAAAGAGGAGGAGAGACAAGACAGACACAAAGACCACCATGTGAAAATGGATCTACAAGTCAAGGAATGCCTGAGGCTGCCAGAAGCCCAGAGAGACAAGAAAGGATCTTTTCCTAGAGCCTTCAGAGACAGTGTGGCCCTGCTGACATCCTTAATCTGTACTTCTACCCTTCAGACCAGTGAGAAAATAAATTTCTGTTTGTGAAAGTCACTCACTTTGTGGTATTTCCTGACCGTAGCCACTGGAAACTAATGTAGATCCTATGGAGAAAGAGAGACACACTCCCGCCTTCGTGGAGAGAAGACAGAGCCGATAAGCAAGAAGACAAATAAACAATGAGTTCCAGATAGCGATAACTGTGAGAGAGATTGTGACAACTGTGACGTGGAAGCTCCTAGAAATAACTTTTGTAGAAAACAGAGGGAGACAGAGGGAAGGTGGTCCCCAAAGGCTCCTCCAAGGTGGGACCCTCAGCAGAGACCCTTGAATACTCTGAGGAGCCAGCTGTGGTGCTGAAGGTGCCAAGGCTGTGCTGACTGGATTCATTGTGATGAGGACAGGGAAATGAGAATGGAGGCAAGAGGTTTTCTTTCCAAGAACAATATTACTGCATGCTTGTGTGTGATGGGAGAGATTCAGGAGAGAGGGAAAAACTGCAGGAGAGGTTTCCTTGTGGGGAGCGGTGTGGGAGAGGACCCCATGCCCAGCAGGGTATGGCTCAGCAAGAAGCTGGGGGGTCACAGCCGGAGAATCAGGCTATGGATGGGGACAGGTGGGGCCGTGAGGGTGGGCAGAGGACGCTGCCTTTTATAGGCTCCTGCCCTCTCAGTGACAACAGAAAAAACAAGTATTGGACCAAGGAAAGGAAAGGAACAGGGGTTTGGGAGGCCAGAGGAGAGAGGAGCTCCGATCCCACTGAAATGAAATCATGGACTGTGAATATCCCTAACAAAAATTAAGAACACATAGACCATGTAAAGACTGACCACGGTATTACTTATTCCAGGCTGGCTTATCTGAGCTGTGTGGGGGTGGCAGGCAGGGTACAGGTCTCAGACACCCGTAATTCAGGACCTGGAACACAGTGGGTGCTCCATAAATGCTGTGAATGACCTCCAGGCTAAGTGCTCTGCTCTGTGCTCCCCACACACCCGACTTGCCTGCCCACATGGCGCTGCCTGCGCTGCACTTCCCCACTGGGGTGATTACAGGTTAGACTACTTCCGGGTGGGTGCCCCAGCTGTCCTGATTCCCTTCATGCATCACTTTCCCGGGGCGGCTGTAACAAAGTACCACCAAGTGGGCAGCTTTAAGCAATGGAAATTCATTCTCTCACAGTTCTGGGGGCCAGAAGTCCATAATCAAGGTGTTAGCAGGGCCGTGCTGCCTCCAAAGATTCTAGGGGAGGATCCTTCCTTGTGTCTTCCAGCTTCTGGTGGCCCAGATGTTCCTTTGTTTGTGGCCACGTCACTCCAGTCTTTGCCTCCATCTTCACGGGGTCATCTTCCTTCTGTGTCTCTGTGTCTCCTCTCCTCTTCTGTAAGGACCCACTCAGAGGTGATTAGGACCCGCCCTGCTTCAGTGTGACTCATACTAATCCCATCTGCAAAGGCTACTTCCAAATAAGGTCACATTCACAGGTAGGGGTGGGGTTGGGATTTGGACACATCTTTTAGGACAACACTGTTTGCCCCTCATGTTTTCTCTGTCCCTGTCCCAGCTTACTGCCTGTACCGAGTAAGTGTTCAATAAAGCCTCACTGATGCATAAACGAGTGAGCAAGAGACAGATCACACCCGGGCTTAGCCTCGACGTGCCCACTGAGGAGAACAAAGCACCATCAAGGCTCTCCCCCTCAGCTGCCTCAATGGGTGGTGCACACTGGACTCGGCAGAGACAGTGGACACCCACAAAATGCTCTCACTGTCCAGCCCAGACCCAGAGGGGCTGCTGGGAAGTGGTGCTGGGGAATACTCTGATTCATTTTTGAGCCTTCTCTTCCCAAGGGGAGTCCAGGGCGTCAGGGTCCTCCCAGGCCCCTGCCCAGCTGTGATGGTGCTCAGTGTTTATTCGCGGCGTGCCTGAGAGCCTGACATACAGACAGTGGACAGACTGCCCAGCACTGTGGGCCACGCCCTTCTGCGTGCTGGCTGGGACTCTTCGAACCGCTCTGACCTTGAGATTTGCTCCCCCCCACCCCCCCACTGCTGGGAAAAGACCTGACTTGTGCTCAGCTGCCCTCTCAGAGACGGCTCCAGCAGGAAGGGACGTGACTTGCTCAGGCTGTGAAAGGGGCACCCTGGGTCCCAGAAGCTGCTTGCTTCCTGCTCCGTGACGTGGGCAGATGGAAAATGTAATAGTCCCCTCGGTGTTGCTTCTGGGTGAGTCACAGAAGATGAAGACCCGCGGAAGGACAGGCGTTAATAACGGCCCCCCGACCCGGGGCCAGGACTAGGTGGGGCCAACGTGCCCCGCCCAAGGGGGAGGCCTCCTTCAGGTGTGCTCCTGGGGGCCCTGCTGGCCTCACCTCATCCCAGCCATGCTGCCCCCAGGGACAGAGGCTCTCTGTGTGCCAGGTGCCGGACTAGGTGACAAAACTTATCGTCTCTTTAGTATTGGGGAGGAAGTTTTGTCGCCAATGAGGGCTCAGGGAGGTTGGGACACTTGCCCAGGTCCCCAGCTTGTACCTGGCAGAGCAGGGACACTGAGTTGAGTCTAGTAGGACCTCAAGGCACCTGCTGTGACTACGCTGCTTTCCTGCCTCACCCAAGAGAGAAACAGACCTCTTACCTGCTCCTGGGGCACCCCGTCCTCAGGGAGGTGCTGGCGAGCTCCAGCCGCTGCCGGAGGCCTTGAGCTCCGGTGCCCTGGTCCGTCCTGCCTCAGCCCGAGCCCTGCGCGTCTCCCTCCAGGCAGGGATGCCCTGGGCTTCTTCACTAACCCTGAGGCCTCTGGGACCTCTGGGACCTCAGAGAATCTTCGCCCGGCTCCCTCTGCCGAGTGGAAGGGGCACTTGGGGGTATAATTGCAGGGAGGGTGTATAAATGCAGGAGCCTCCCCACGTGGGTGCAGGAATACTAGCCGGCTGGCTGGGGGCTAATGGACCCGACCATACAGCCTGCCCAGGGGACGGTGGAGCTGCCAGGAAATGGAGGAAGAAGCTGGGCCCAGTAATGCCCTCCTTCGTGAGGCCATCTTGGGACAGCCAAGAAGACCTCAGGGCACTAGTGGGCCCACAGTTGGGGAGTTAGGGTGGAGCTGAGGAGAGAAAGGGGTTCTCTCGACCTGGGAAAGGCCATGATGACCACCCCCAGTCACCCACATGGACGGGTGCTCTGTTAATGGACACAATGCTGTGCTAACACTGCTCACTGGGGCTGGGGAGGATGGAGGACTGGTTGGGGAAAAGTCCTAGGGCCACTTGTTAGCTGGGTAACTGCCCAGCTTAGGTGACCTCTCTGAGCCTCAGAGTTCTCACTGAGGTGCTATAGTCCCTCCTGGGCCCCTCAGTCCCCGGGAGGATCAGATGAGATAACACATCAGCCACACGAGGAGGGAGGGAGGGATTAGTTTAGTCTGGTGGATGACCTTTTCCCCAAAATGGCCGTGTCTGCTTTCCTGCCTGGTAATGAAGAGCCCAGGTGTGCCTGAGTCCCCTAGAGTGACTCCATCACTGCTGGGCCTGAGCAGGTGTTGAGTGACTGACCCTCACTGTGCTAACCCTCACTGCCCTCCCCTGGAGGTGAAGATGGGGTAGGAGTGGGAGACGTTGGGCATCAGCCTTTGAAAAAACTGTGAGTGAAGGAAGAAAAGGTGGGACCTCATTGTTGAAAAGATGACAGAGGTGACTTGGGGCCAGAAGGTTCTACACTGCAGCACACACAACCGCAGTGGACGTGGTCCCTCCTGGGTTTACAGGAGCAGCCAAGACTCTCACAGGCTCTTTGTTCTGGGTGTACTGAACTGGGGCTAGGGTGGACCTCTTACCGCCAAGGGGTGAGACCCAGACTGAGAAGGGAGCCAAGAGAAGAACACAAGGCTGTAGACTCCAGAGACCGAGACTGAGTGCCCAAGAGAACACAAGTTCCTGAAGGTAGGGAGTCTGACCTTCTTGTATCTCCTCTGCGTTAAACAGTGCCTTACATTTCTTGACTGATTACTGATTGATTGACAAGGTGTCCAGATGCAGGCACCTGGATCCAGTCGTTCCTGGAATCCATCCGCACATGGGTGTGTCAGTAATGTGAGCCAATTCATTCCCTCTGTGCATGTATGAGTACATACGTGTGTGTTTGTGTGGGGGGTGGGGGGGTGGTGGTGCTCAGCTTCAAACGTGTTTCTGTCACTTGCAACCAAGAGTCCTGACCAGTGGAGGAAGTAGTGCCTGGAAGAGCAGAGAGGTATGCTGCAGACACCAGCCCTCCTCTGTGCTGTGGGCTGGGTCTGGCGGGAGGACAGTGAGGGTTGGAAGACCCCCTTTTTTGCCAGGAAACATTGCAGTGGCACTGTGACTCACTGAGGCCAATTTTTCCATAAGTCTTAATTTCGAGAGCTGTGCCCTGTTGTGTTTCAAGTTTTCCAACTTTTCAAGCCCCTTCTGCCTTAAACATAGTGTTTTTGTCCTTACAGTCTTGGTTGTTTTGATTAGGGAAGCTCTCTGCAAGATGCTTGCAGGGCTCCTTGGTTGTCTTCTTTTAATAGACTTTATTTTTTAGAACAGTTTGAGGTTTACGGAAAAGTTGTGCGGAAAGTACAGAGAGTTCTCATCTGTCCCCTCTGCCGCAGCACACGGTTCTGCCTGTTATTCACATCGGCATTCCTGTGATGCATTTGTTATGATGAGTGAACCAATGTTGATACATCGTTACAGGCAGTCCCCAGGTTACCAATTTCTGATGTTCCGACAACTCCTACTTGCCCTTTAATGATATGTAAATTCGCCCTCACTTTGAAACAATTGAGCCAACCCCTATCAGCGGTAAATTCTTCATCACAATAACTTTCATTTGCTGCGCACACAGCTTTTAAATCATTGAAAAGGGTTCCAGCCTTTTCTTGCACTAACCAAAAAAAACAAAACAGAAACAAAAAACCAAACCCATTGCCATTGCTTCAGTTGGACCCAGAGTAGACCCTATAGGACAGAGTAGAATGCCCTACAGGGTTTCCAAGGAGCAGCTGGTGGAGTCAAATAGCCGACCATTCGGTTAGCAGCCGAGTTCTTACCCACCACTATTCCACCAGGGCTCCTTCTTGCACTAAAACCAAAAACCCAGTGCCATCGAGTCGATTCCGACTCATAGCGACCCTGTAAGACAGAGTTGAACTGCCCCGTGGAGTTTCCAAGGAGCGCCTGGCGGATTCGAACTGCCAGCCTTTTGGTTAGCAGCCGTAGCACTTAACCACTACGCCACCAGGGTTTCCACTTGTGCTAAAGCAAGGCTAAGTGAGAACTGTATCTCTCTGTCCCTACTTACCTTCAAATCTGACTTAAAGACAGTTAAGAACAGCTCTTGCTTGTAACCCAGGAACTACCTATATTAATTAAAGCCCGCATTTTACGTGATGGTTCACTCCTTGTGTCGCATAGTCCTGTGGGTGTTGGCAAATGTCTGCTCTCGTGTGTCCCCCGTTACAGTATTGTACAGAAGAGTTGCACTGCTCTAAAAATGCTCCGTGAGCCACCTGTTCATCTCTCCACCTCCACCCCTGACCACTGGCCACCACTCACATGTTTGTCGCTCCGCCTCCTCACCCGACTACTGGCCACCACCCACCTGTTCTTCTCTCCGCCTTCTCCCCCTGACCTTTGGCCACCACCTACCTGTTCATCTCTCCCGCCTCTGCCCCCTGACCACTGGTTACCACCCACCTGTTCAACTCTCCGCTTCCTCCCCCTGACCGCTGGCCACCACCCTCCTGTTCATCTCTCTGCCTCCTCCCCTGACTGCTGGCCACCACCTACCTATTCATCTGTCCGTCTCCTCCCCCTGACCGCTGGCCACCACCTACTTGTTCAATTCTCCGCCTCCTCCCCCTGACCGCTGGCCACCACCCACCTGTTCATCTCTCCGCCTCCTCCCCCGACCGCTGGCCACCACCCACCTGTTCATCTCTCCGCCTCCTCCCCCTGACCGCTGGCCACCACCCACCTGTTCATCTCTCCGCCTCCTCCCCCTGACCGCTGGCCACCATCCACCTGTTCATCTCTCTGCCTCCTCCCCTGACTGCTGGCCACCACCCACCTATTCATCTGTCCGTCTCCTCCCCCTGACCGCTGGCCACCACCTACTTGTTCAATTCTCCGCCTCCTCCCCCTGACCGCTGGCCACCACCCTCCTGTTCTCTCTGCCTCCTCCCCCTGACCGCTGGCCACCACCCACCTGTTCATCTCTCCGCCTCCTCCCCCTGACCGCTGGCCACCACCCACCTGTTCATCTCTCCGCCTCCTCCCCCTGACCGCTGGCCACCACCCACCTGTTCATCTCTCTGCCTCCTCCCCTGACTGCTGGCCACCACCCACCTATTCATCTGTCCGTCTCCTCCCCCTGACCGCTGGCCACCACCTACTTGTTCAATTCTCCGCCTCCTCCCCCTGACCGCTGGCCACCACCCTCCTGTTCTCTCTGCCTCCTCCCCCTGACCGCTGGCCACCACCCACCTGTTCATCTCTCTGCCTCCTCCCCCTGACCGCTGGCCACCATCCACTTGTTCATCTTTCTGCCTCCTCCCCTGACCACTGGCCACCACCCACCTGTTCATCTCTCCGCCTCCTCCCCTGACCGCTGGCCACCACACACCTGTTCATCTCTTCGCCTCCGCCCCCTGACCTCTGGCCACCACCCATCTGTTCTCTCCATAGTTTTGCCTTTTCCAGAATATGGTGATGTTGGAATCACATGGCATACCACGTTTGGGGCTAGCTTCTTCCACCTGACAACATGCAGCTTCCTGGCCTTTTCACCAAAATGTTTAAGAGTATATTTCCCCGGGCCTGGTCTTCTCCCCAGATATTGAGAGGGTGGGCTGCGATGGACCCCATCTCTCTGCTCCGCCTTCCAGACAAGGCCATGGTTCCTGGGCAGGAGGAATCGTCTTGGCTGATCTCATTCGAAGGGCTCTGACCAAGCTGCACAGGTGGGGAAACATCTTGGGCTTAAAAATTCTGGCATAAAATATAAAACCAAGTTATGTCAAAACCACACCCGACAAGGGATGGATTTAGGAGAGCTGGACTGACTCCAGAGAGGCGTCCATCCCCCTCTATTGACGGAAGGTTAGGGCAGGAATTGGCAAAGCTCTCAGGCCGCTTTGCGGTGCCGTGTGTTGGAGATGGAGACCTGGTGTCTCAGTGGTTAAGAACTCAGCTGCTAACCAAAAGGTGTGCAGTTTGAATCCACCAGCCACTCCTTGGAAACCCTATGGGGCAGTTCTACTCTATCCTATAAGGTCGCTACGAGTCAGAATCAACCGGACGGCAACAGGTTGGTTTGTTGACTGGTGTTGGATGTGCCCTCTCTGCCACTCCCTGCCTTGTTTCAGATGCCCATGGCTGGAAACTGAGCTGTCCTTTCACTTGGCCATGACAGACTGTGGAAACCAACAAGGCTGTTGTTGTCTGGGTTGTCCTCTGGCTGTGATGGGCGGATCCCGTCTGTCCCCGTATCACCCTGGGATCCCCAAAAAAGTCAGAGGCCTGAGGTTCCAGGGAACAAGACAGCCACTGTGCTGGGAGCCTTTGGGTGGTGACCAGTGCTGTCCATAGGAGCTTGGTGTGACTGACTGTGGACAAGAAGCCCTTTGTCAGCCCCAGCACCCAGAACCGATGATAAGCATATGCACCCTGACACAGTGGTGTGAACAGGAAATGAGATATGCACATGAACCTCTTAACCCAGGGCCCACATCGTAGTCTACCAGGTACCAGTTGCCGTCAGCTCCGACTCATGGCGCCCCCATGTGTGCTAGCATAGAACTGTGCTCCGTAGGGTTTTCAGTGGCTGGTTTTTGGGAAGGAGATTGCCAGGCCTTTCTTCCCAGGCACCTCTGGGTGGTCTTGAACCGCCAGTCTTTCACTGAACGCCAAGCACGTTAACTGTTTGCGGACCCCAGGAACCCCCAGCACACAGGAGGTTCTCAGTGAATGGCAGCTGTTGCCCTGACCACCAGTGTTTGGAACTGGCTGCTCGCACGTAACTGTCCCTCCTTCACTGACCACTTGCCCAGATGCCTGGCCAGGCCACTTGGGGTGTGCCAGGCAGTGCCTCAGGTGCTTTACTCCAACTCCTCGAGGTTGCTGTAGAATCTGGGGAAACTGAGGCACAGCCAGACTGAGGTCCTGCAGCTGTGCCGTCAGTCGCCCTTGCCTTCTTGATGCTTGCTGTTGAGTTTCCAAGCTCGGCCAGCTTATCCCTTGCATCATCAGAAGCAGATTGCCAGGCCTTTTTTCCAAGGTGCCCCTGGTTGGGTTGGAACTGCCAACCTTTTGGTTAGTAGTTGAGTGCTTAACCCTTTGTACCACCCAGGGAGCCTATCTAAAAGAGTGTCTTTCTCCAGTTGCAGATTTTTGTAATGATAATGAATGGCAGGAAGAGTGAGAAAGCCTGGAGCCCAGTCCTGCCCCATGGGGCCTCCTCCTGCCCCTCCCCCCTCCCCCCGTCCCTCCCCTTTCCCCCTTCCCACACATCACATGATGGTAGAAAGTCCAGCTTAGTGATAAACAGAGCAGCTGGGAGCAGGGAGACTGTACATCCAGTCTTTGTCCAGTTACCCAGAAGCCCTTTGATAGGAATAGCGATACCCATTCTGTCGTTTTGTTGTCAGGGCAGAAAAGCCAGATTCCTTGTCAGGATCGAAATCTTCTGGGGCCCTCAGCTTCCTGGACTTTACCCTACACCCAGGGGAGGGAGGCTTGAAAAGGCGCTGCTGTCTGGGGCGGCCTGGAGACCCCCAGCTCCCCCGCTGCAGCCTGGCTCCACCTAGTGCTTTAATAATTAAAGACCAAAGGCAGGGGAGGAGAGTGGTCAGGGCTGTGGTTTCTGGTCATTTGGCCATGGGTGGGGCCACCACCTCTGCATTAGCACAGGAAATGTGGCAGTCCAGGGCGTGAGGGGGTCCTGGGCGGTACAAACAGTTAACGTGCTTGCCTGCTAACCCAAAGGTTGGAGGTTTGAGTCCACCCAGAGGTGCCTTGGAGGAAAGGCCTGGTGATCTGCCACTGCAAACCCCATGGAGTGCAGTTCGACTGTGACACACGTGGGGTCACCATGAGTTGGAATAGACTCGATGGCAACTGGTTTGGAGTTTTTCAGGGCGTGATAGCTGGTGCAGGCAGGAAATCCTATTGGGGCTGGGGTGAGGTGAGGGGAAGGCCCGGGTGGGGGGCAAGAGGGCCCTCCAAGGAAGGACCTGGGAATCCTCGGCCTTCCTTTCTACTCCCTAGCAAGGCTATATCACAAATTTCTGAAATCATTGAGCATGAGAAGGACCCAGAGGTTGGGGGATTTTGACCTCACGTGGGCAGACTTTCTGGTCTGAGCGTGGCCGGCGTGTCCTTCAGGGGTCAGACTGAGCCGACCTGCGTGGTACAGCTGCTCAGTCCATAGGGGCAAGTGGGCAGGCAGCTCACACCCACTCCCAGGACCAAGGCCACCGAGTGCAAAGGAGCACACCTCTGTCCTTAGCAGGAGGGGCCTGTGCTGGTGGAAGCTTTCTGCAGCTGCAGGAACCCCTGCCAAGCCCCTGCCTACCCTCTCTGTGCTTTCTCAGTGACCCATCTGGCTTCTCTGAGTCCCCTGTGTGGTGTTGGTGGCAATGGCCCCACCTCTGCTCCTCCGAGATTCGCTCATGTGTTGGGGCAAGAGGGGAGGGTGTGAGGGCTCACTCTACAATGGGAGGGGGCAGGTGGGCCCCCTGGAGCGCCCGACTCCCGATGCACACCAGGTCCCAGCGTTGCAGAGAGAAGTGACCTTGCTGGGCTCTTAGTCGGGGAGCCTGTGGGAGAGTGGGGGTGGAGGTGGGGGAGGTGGTTAGGAGTGGACAGGAGGTACAAGTTGGATTATGTGGGGTCAGCCCCCAGGGCTGGTGCAGCAGGGGTAAAGTGGGGTGAGCTCCAGGTCTATGGGCAAGGATGCCAGCGTGGTAAGAGAGAGGGGGGCAGGGCAGGAGGCCCTTGATAGGTGGCCCACTACTTTATCCGTCTTCTCCCTATCAAGGACAGCTGTCTCCCCCACCTTCCGAGGCTCTCTGCAGAGAGGGGCCCGAGCTCCATCAGCCATGTGTCCTAATACCAGCAGCTCTGCCCTGCTTTCTCCTTGGGCTCATGGTATGAACAGGCTGCCCCCAAGGGGGCTGGGCCTCGCAGGGGCTGGTGGAGGCAGGGGGCAGCCAGGAACCCTCCAGCCCTGGCGCTGGCTGAGACTGTCTCCTGGAAGGCCCCCCAGCCACTGCTGGGGAGTAGGGCAGGCTGGGCACAGGGAGGCCCGTCCCCGCAGGCGGTCCAGGTCCAGGGTCTTGCAGAGCAGAAAGGGTATTCTGGAGGGGGAAACACTAGAAGGAGGTGCAGCTACCCTGCTCCCAGGGCCTCTGGGTGGACCAGATGTATGGTCCTCACTGCAGGACCTGAGCAGCCATTGATGGCCCGGTGAGGAGAAGGCAGGACAGCAAATCAGGTTCTGGGGGAGGGAGGCACCTGGGAAGGGTGGAAAGGGCATTGGCGTGAACCCACAGGGGCTAGATTAACCGGCCACCCCTCCTGCTGGCTGAGGTGGGGATGGACCCCACCAGGACGGGGGGCAACATCAAGGGGGTGGATGGACCTGCCCAGATGGCCCCAGAAAGAGAACTGTGCCAAGGAGTGGACGGACTCTGCTGAGGGCCGCACATCGGATGGAGGCCAAAGACAGAAGCACAGGCTGGCCACCCTGGGGCACCCTCCCTGTGGGACACAGAGATACCAAAGACAGGACAGGGCCCTGCCTGCTGCCAGATATAAAATGTTTATTAATATACATTTGATTGTCTTTTATAAAACTTCCTTTGGCTGCACTGGGCCGTCGTGCTTGGTGGAGGGCTCCACAGTGCCCATCCCGAGGGGTGGCTTTCGGGTGGGACCTGGAGCCCAGAGGCTCAGCTGAGGAGCTGCCTGGAAGGTCCGAGGGGCACTGTGAACCAGGTGGATGCCAGGTCGGACACATCGCATCCTTGGAGGCTGACCCAGGGGGGTTCAGCTCAAAGTCAGAGTCAGAAGGGCAAGGCCACCTTCTCAGGGGGGCTGGCATTCCCCCCTACTAAGGGATTACCCAGGGGTTTTCCGACAGACTTAGCTAGGAGACAGGCTCAGTGGAACCCTTTCCAGATAGACTGGGCCGCTCAGGTTTGCTCAGGTGTTGCCTCGAGACGATGGAATTAGGGCAGGGGTCCTAACAGTGGGGACAAGGCTCTTGTCCGATGAAGGCAGAGCTGGCTGTGCCATGTCCAAGGAGGGCTGTCGAAAGGGGCAGCAGGTGGACGGGCGGGGTGGCCCCACCTCCTTCCATTGCCCATCCTGGGGCCCAGAGGAGGCCTGCTGCTTGGGGTAGCTTCTGTGCAATGGGTCACTGGTGGAGGAGAATGGCTGGGGGCAGCCTGCCAGGGCCATGGAGTCTGTTCACTGTAACCGCACAGTTCTCAGCCACCCCTGGAGCCTCCAGCCCAGGGGGAGGGAGGCACAGGGGGCGAAAACAGAACTTTCTCCTCCCAGGTGGGCTTCGAGGCAGTGTCCCTGTTCCTGTCCAGTGGTGAGGGGTCTCAGGGGCCCCCAGACTCGCCCTGCCCCTGCCTCCGTCCAGGTGCTGCCTCTCAGGAGGGGTACCCAGCGGGGGCCTGCATCTCCAGGGTGACGGTGTTTGGCGTGCCACCTCCTGCCTCGCTCAGCTCTGCCCCGTCTCGCAGGGCCCGCTGGAAGACCACCCTAAGCGGCTCCCACAGCCTCTGCGACTTGTCCCTCCCAGCCAGGAAGTAGACGACCGGCTTGGCGCTGCTGTTGAGGCAGATACACAGGTCGGTGACATACTCGGGGAAGGGCGCCGGGATCAGGAAGACCCAGAAGAGGAACCAGTCGATGCCCAAGTAGATGGAGGACACCAGGAAGACAGCCACCACGGCCAGCACGACGTGGTTGAGCTTGGCAGAGCGCTGGCGCCGCCGTGCCCGGCACTCCATGTGCAGGACCAGTGCCAGGCAGGGAAGTGCCATGAGCGGGCAGCAGACCAGGAAGACCAGGATACCTAGGAAGATGTCCATGTGCGTGCAGGCCGCCCCTGAGGCTTCTCGGCCCCGGAACACGCAGAAGTAGTTGTGGATGCTGGTGACCAGGAGTGACAGGATCCAGAGCAGGGCCGCCACCACGGCCGACAGGCGCTTGGGCCGCCGGTGCCAGTACCAGGTGGGGAAGATGACAGACAAGCAGCGCTCCGTGCTGATGGCGGGCAGGAGGCTCACCCCGGCCAGGAACGTGAGGAGCCCCAGGACCCTGCACACGGCGCGGACGTAGTCGGCAAAGGCGCCCAGGAAGCCCCCCATGTTCAGGGTGGAGAGCACGGCCTTGCTGAGGAGGTAGCCCACGTCGGCGCCGGCCAGGTGCAGGAAGTAGATGGAGAAGGGGCTGCTCTTGATGGAGAAGCCGAAGAACCAGAGCACCAGCCCGTTGCCCACCAGGCCGCACAGGCAGAGCAGCAGGAAGATGTAGTTCATGACAGCCGGGGGCGGCAGCGCTGCTATCTGCTCGATGGTCAGGAAGCCACGGCTGTAGAGTTCCGGGGCCTCGCTCATGCCGGGACACACCTGTGCAGGTGCAGAAGCGAGATACCTGGTGACGCTGGCTGGGCCCCACCCACAGACCCCCTCCTGGGTCCAGGTGTGAGGGTCCTGAGTGGAGACTTGGGGTGGGATGGAGTGGATTCTGTAGGGTCACTGGCTCTGGAGCAGTTAATTGGCTCCAGCTTGGGTGCTTAAGTGCTCAACGACTAGCCAAAGGTTTGGCGGTTGGAACCTACCCAGATACACCTCGCAAGACAGGCCTGTTGGTCTGCTTCGGCAAGGTCACAGCCTCGACAACCCTATGGAGCAGCTCTACTCTGTACGCATGGGTCGCCATGAGTCAGAACTGATTCGACGGCAACTATCAACAAAAACACGAGGAGAAATGGCCTCTGACTTCGCATAATTCTAACTATCTGTTTCCCAGAGTCTACAGCTAGCAGAATGAACTGCAATGTCTGTACGAGTGACAGGAAAACATCAATACACGAGAAGGCTGGGGCCGCCCACCAGTCAGAAAAGACACTGGTCTTTATCTTTCCATGTTGTGAAAGCTGAAAAAATAAGCAAGCTTTCCAGAATAAAGGAGATAAAAGATACATCAGACCAGGCTTGTTGGTCTGACAAAGACTGGAGAAACCCTGAGAGTATGGCCCCCAGGCACCCTTTTAACTCAGTACTGAAGTCACTCCCGAGGTGCACCCTTCAGCCAAAGGTTAGACAGGTCTACAGGGCCAACAGTAACACACGTGAGGGACGTGCTTCATAGTTCAATCATGTAATACGAGACTAATGGGCACACCAGCCCCAAAGCACAGATGAGAAGGCAGGAAGAGACAGAAACACTGGGTGAGTGGAAACAGAGAACCCAGGGTGGAGAAGGGGAGAGTGTTGACACATTGCAGGGTTCGCAACCAATGTCACGAAAACAATTTGTGTATGAACTGTTTAATGAGAAACTAATTTGCTCTGTAAACTTTCACCTATATCACACACACACACACACACACACACGCACGCACACACAAAGAGACACAGTGCTTGCTGCAAGCCCAGGCTCTATGCTGGATTGAGACAACTGCTATGAAGGACATTACCGGGATGCCTGGGGAGGTTTGCGCCCGGAGTCTGTGTAGGTAGCGGTAGTGCATCAATGTTAGATTTTCTGAAGCTATAATTGAACTGGGGTTCTGAGTGGGAATGTCCTTGTTCTTAGAAGACACAGGCTATTTGGGGGAAAGGGGCCTGGGGCCTGCAACTTACTCTTAAGTAGTTCAGGAAAAAAAAAAGTCTATCTCCTGAGAGACAGGCAGATGGGGAGAAAGCACATGCGGAAAAAGATTCACAATGAATCAAGGTGAAGGGCATAGGGGTGTGTATTGTACCCTTCTTGCAAATTCTCTGCGCACTTGCAATTTTTCAAACGAAAATGTGAAAATGTATGTTTTAAAAAAATCACATGCATGTTTATTAAAAAAAAAAAAAAATAGAGTGAACCTTGGCTGTAGCTGGAGAAGGTTGCTAGAGGCCCCCAGCTGGGCTAGGGTTATGTTTTGAGCTTCTAGATTGTGAGAAAGTGCAGCGGCTCCCTAGGAGCGGGAGAGGCTTTAGGCAGCAGCTGCTCATCAAGCTGTAGGGACGGAGTGTTTCAATGTTTTAACAGTTAATCTGGCTGTGGGATGCATCCCAACTGAACACCAGTGTTGCTTGCAGGGCCTGGGCCACCGTATCAGGGCGTGAAGGTGGACATTGGGGAGTGGTGGGGACTGTGGCTGAGCGCAGAGGTGCCTGTCCTGAGCAGAGTGGGGAGTCTGCTTGGTTGCAGCTGGCGGGCACCATGGGGAATTGGTGGGCCCAAGTGGCTGACGGTCCTTTTCCCCTTGTCCCCAGAGAAGCCAGAATGCTAGATTGTAATGTGAAATACTCTGATTTTAAAAAATGTTGGCATCTTACTCAGATTTAAAAAAAACACTGTGCCGGCCAAACACAACACATGTACGAGCTGCATTCAGTTCCCAGGCTGTCATTTCCACCTCCTGTTCCAAGTGGCAAAGGCAGCCCCAGCCCGCCACTCCCCCTCCTGTGCCCCGGCAGACATCACTAATCCTCCCCAGCTCTCCTTCCCAGGAAGCCTGCACTCGGCCTCACCCCTGCCCCATCCCCACCCCCTGTCTCAGGCTGGGTATCTGCTCTCCAACAAAACAGACCGGAAGAGCCCTGGTCCATTCCTCTGCCTTCCAGATTGTCCCCAGCTGTGGTGAAAAGCTGGTTCCCAATGATAATAAGCGGGGGGTGGGGGGGTGGGGTGGGGGTGGGGCTATGGCTTGGCCCTGGTCAAGGGGAGTCTGTCAGCAGGGACCGGAGGGTGTTGGCAAAACTCTGGGAGAGGCTCCACGAGGTCAGGGCAAGCTCTATAACGGGGTCCTATTGGGGGGCAATGGTGGTTCAGTGGTAGAATTCTCACTTCCCATATGGGAGACCCAGGTTCGAATCCTGGCCAATGCACAGCCACTGTCTGTCAGTGGAGGCTTGTGTCTTGCTGTGATGCTGACACACGGTTTCAGGGGAGCTTCCTGACTAAGAGGTGCTAGGAAGAACGGCCAGCCTGTCTACTTCTGAAAATCCCATGGACCACCATGGCTCTGTCTGCAGCTGATGGTGGGGATGGCGCGGGACTGTTGTGCACGGGGAAACCATGAGTCGGGAGCCAACGCAAAGGCAGCTAACAACATTACATTTACCGTCCTCTAAATTGTTGGGTGCTGTTGAGTCGATTCTGACTCACAGTGACTCTATAGGATGAAGGAGAACTGCCCCATAGGGTTTTCTATGCTGTAATCTTTATGGAAGCAGATTGCCAGGTCTTTCTCCCAGCTGCAGGATGGCCTCGAACCACCAACTTTTCGGTTAGCAGCTAAGAGCTTAACTGTTAGGCCAGCAGGGCTCCTCATCCTCTTAAATACTTTTCTTGAATCAACATCCCTCTGCCTGCCTGTTGACCCCCAAATCCGACTCCCAGATCCCCCTCACTTGCGTGGGCAGAGCAACCAGACCCAGGAAGATGCTAAACCAGCCTGTGTTCTCCAAGTCCAGGGGGATCGAGCCTGGAGGCTGGGTGGCAACTGGGCTGCAGGCCCCTGCCCAAACGAGGTCTGATCACTTAGTACCTCTAGCAGCTGGAAAAAGTCTGCAATCCTTCCCTGGAGTCAGAGCTAGAGGGCCGGCTGAGTCACTGGGCGTGGGGCTGCCTTCTCAGCCTCATGCCGCCTCATAAAAGGCCTGCCAGAGCCTGGCCCCTCCCTGAGCTCCGCTCGTTCTGGTGAACCCTGCAGCAGCTCTGTATCTCTGCTTCCCATAGCTGCCATCCCCCAGGCCACCAGGGGCGGAGGGAACACCCAGGCTGGGATCCAGAGCCTTGGGTGGCAATTCCAGTCTGCCCTGCCCTTACTCCGGGCAAGATACTGCCTGGTGTGGCCTCAGGTTCCTCACATGTAAGAGCGTGGACTAGATAAATTCCAGGGTGCCTTTCAGCTCAAGAATGTTTGCCCAGGATTCAGAAAGGAATTGTTGGGGGAGGGGAGGAGGCCCAGAGAGGAAGGGGGCAGGGTCAGGAGGGTGGAAGGTGGGGGGTCAGCCTGGATGGGGCTTGTCAGTCAGTGTCAGCCAGGGCTCGGGCCCAGATACGAGAGGTAAACCCATGATACAGGGACCCTGGCTTGGGACAGCCCTTGCAGGTGGCCCTGAGCAGGCAAAGCTCTGAGTACGTGACATCAGGGTCCCTTTGGAGCCAGAATCCTGGGTATCCTGGCAGAGTTTGGCCAGAGGGCAGAGCTGACAGCCCAGCTCCTCAGAGAAGGGATTAAAGGAATCCTTTCAAGGTTCTGAAAGTTCAAGGTTGGCCAAGGAGGCCTCCAAGGTCAGCGCGGGAAGGGACTTCAAGGGTGTCCAATCCCCTGCACTTGCCTCACTGATGAGGACAATGAAGACAGAGGGACCTGGTGATGGTGCACACCCACACAGCCCAGCAGGGGCCCTGCAACCCATCGGCCCAGAGCCAGAGGACGGGCCTGGAGGCAGGGGAAGGCTAGACTGGGGCCCCACACGTGTCCAGGTAGACCTGGGGCACAGAGAGGATGGGCCGGGAGACAGGGGGAGGCTGGGCTGGGCCCCCACCCCTGTCCAGGTAGACCTGGGCCATGGAGAGGACGGGCCTGGAGGTAGGGGGAAGCTGGGCTGGGCCCCCCACACCTGTCCAGGTAGACCTGGGCTATGGAGCCGTCTGGTGCCACTTGCCTTGTTCCTGCCGGTGGTTTGGGTCTCCCAGGAGCAGTTTCCCGCCATTGCCAGGCCTGGGGGGTTCAGCTTCCTCGTAGATCCACTTAGCTCACGGCCTGCACACCCCACCTGGCCAAGGCTAGAGGAAAAGTCACATCAGGGCAGAATTGCCCCCCCTCCCCGAAGCGGTTTTCCATTCCCTCCTCGGAAGCCCCTCTACCTACAGCCCCTGCCCGCCACCCCCCCCAGCCCCGGGAAGCCTCAGGGGCTTTCTGAGCCTGTGGCAGCTGCTCCTTACCTGCACTCAGCTGTGCCCCTCTTGGTTCTCCCCTAACCGGAGATGCTAATAAGCTGTCACACGGGAGGGTCCGAGCAGGCCACATCTGTGTCCACTGCCCTTTCCTGCCTGTGGGTCCCCTCGTTCAGACCCTGGCTGCCACCTGGACTCCAAACATGGACCATACTTGGTCTGGGTGATTTATAGAGCCCCATGGCTTCTGGAGGTACACGTTTATTCCCCCCTCCCCCCCACACCCCCCCGCTACATTTGCTGAGTGCCTCCTTCATACCCTGGGACAGTCTCTTGGTGGGGGTAGGGTGGGGAGAGAGGTCACTCCTGGCAGGGGAGGCTGCCTGGAGGAGGGGGGCTATGAGCATCTGGTCCTTCCCCTGCAGGTGTCAAAGGCAGGACAGCGTGTCATCAGCATCATCTCAGCGTCATCTATCGATCTCCACCTTCAGTCAGTGCCGGCTGGCCACACCCATCATCCCATTTGGTCCAAATTATCATCATTTCCCTTTGGTGGGACACCAGGTTTGGGGAGGCAAGTCCCTGACAACCAGGCACACATGGTCACTTTACACAGGATGAGATCTGAATGTAACAAAGATTAGAGCCTTGGGTGCAGCCACTCGGGAGACCCAGGTTTGCTTCCCAGCTAATGCGCCTCATGCCCTGCCACTGCCCATCTGTCAGTAGAGGCTTGTGTGTTGCTGTGATGCTGAAAAGGAGACCTGGTTGCCAAGTGGTTAGAGCCTTAGGCTGCCAACCAAAAAGGTTGGCAGTTTGAAACCACCAGCCGCTCAGTGGGAGAAAAACGTGGCAGTCTGCTTCCACAAAGATTAAAAACCAAAACCCCACTGCTGTCGAGTGGATTCCAACTCATAGAGACCCTACAGGACAGAGTAGAACAGCCGACCTCTTGGTTAGCAGCCATAGCACTCAACCACTATGCCACCAGGGTTTCCCCACAAAGATTACAGCCTTAGAACCGAACCCTATGTGGCAATTCCGACTATGAGCTGGAATTGGCTCCCCTGCAGTGGGCTTTTTTTCTTTTCTTTTTTTTTTTTAATGATGCTGAACAGATTTCGGTGGAGCTTCTAGGCTAAGATGGACTAGGAAGAAAGGCCTGGCAATTGGCTTCTAGAAAACCAGCCAGTGAAAGCCCGATGGATCACGACAGCCTGATCTGCTACTGATCCTGGGCATGGCACAGGACCAGGCACCGTCGTTTCCTTCGGTGTGCATGGGATGGCCTTGAGTGGGGGCCAGCTCCACCGCAGCTCAGGAGATGAGGGCCCCTGCCCAGTGCGGAGGGGCTGGAGGGAGCAGCCGGCGGCCGCAGGGGTGGCCCCTGGACCCTAGCTGACGACTGCGAAGGAGGAGGCCTGGGAGGGGGCGCCGCTATATGGGCCCTCCTCACACTAACTTCTGCCCCCAACCTGAGTCCTGGCCCCGCAAGTGGGGAAACTGAGGCTGTGAGCAGAGAAGGGCCCTGCCATAGGGCTGCCTGATTCCTCCTCCCGGCAGGGAGCGTTGGGCTGCTGGCCGGGCTCAACTCCCCCGAAATTCCTTTCTGGGTCCGCCCCGCGCTCCGCCTCCCTTCTCCCGGCCGGGGGCGGTGCCCTCACAGCCGTGCCCGTCGTTGGCTGGAAAGGGTGACTGTTCCGCGTGGGGCCCGCCCCCTCGTTAACCCTCGGCCTTCCAGAGCTGGGGGGCGGGTGCGGCCCCAGAGCTTTGGGCCGGGCGAGGGTGCCGGTGCAGTCGGACAGTGACCCTGCGCCTTCTGGGCATTTGTGGACGCCTTTGGTGCCAGGCCTGCGGGCGACTCAGCGTGGGGGCGCGCGCAGTGCCCAGGGTGGCCAGGCAGGGTGGGGAGCCCTCTTGCGGGGGTGGGGGGGAATGTGAGTGCCTGATGCGTGTGTCACAAACTGTGTATCCTGAGCAGCCTGTCCCTGGCCCCATTTGACTCTAGTTGGGCCACTGTCCCACTGCCACAAAAAACCCCCAAAAACAAATGCAATGCTTTCCAATCCATCCTGACTCCTGGCGACTCCATGTGTGCAGAGTAGAGCTGCTGTATAGGGTTTCAAGGCTGTGACCCTTCAGAAGCAGATCGCCAGGCCTTTCTTCCGAGGCACCTCTAGGTGGATTGGACCCATTAATATAGTCCAGTGCTTAAGTTTGTGCCACCAAGGGACCCCTGTCCCATTGCCGCAAGCAGGCCTTATGTTTCCCCCACTCTGGGGCTTATCTAAGCTTTCCCTCCTGGCTTGTACCCCTATACTTTCCCCCCACCCCCATCCTTCCTGTCTCCTACTGCACGGACTCTCCTTAGTGGCCCTTCCCTCTGCTCACACTACCCTGAAGGTAGAGCTTTCACCGCTGCTAGGCCCCCACCCCACAACTACACAGATGCTCCCAGCGGCAGGGGGCTGCTGCCTCCCCCACGGTGCAGGCTGGGGCTGGGCCTGTAGCAGAGGTTTGGAGCTCACTTCCCAGCTGACTGACTCCCTGTGTCCCTTGTCCTTGTTCTGCAGGGACCTTCTGAAAAGCTACCTCACTTGTGTATTGAAATATCCAGAAGCCAAGTGGGTCCAAATGGGCTGTATGAAAAGACATGTGTGTGCGCACGTGGGATGTAATGTGTGACATGCGTGTGAGTGCATGTGCTCCTCGGGATGGGAGGGGACTAGGACAGCTTCTACCAAGGGGGAAAAAACGCCACCCACTCAGCTTACCTGACTCTTCCCTTAAAGCCCACACCCAGGTGGCTCTTGGCCTCCTGTCTTCCACACCCTTGTACCTCCACCCCCACCGTGACCCATACTTGTAGCCATGGTCCCCAAGGCCCTTCTCTGGGGCCCAGGTGAGGCTGCCCTCCTGGACGTGGGCACTATCAGATGCCAGTTCGTGGTGCAGCTCCAACCACCGACTGTCCCCTAGGCCTGAGAACACTGGACTTCCGGGGACTAATGCCTATCCCCCCTGCCCCCAGACACTGAGGAAGCCTGCATTTCCCCATGTGGGGCCCTCCCAGTCCCACACTCACAATTGGATTTGCAGAAGTTTATCTGGGGGATTGACACGATGGCTGCAACAATGGGCTCAATTGTAGCAACTATTGTGAGGATGGTGCAGACCGGGCAGTGTTTTGCCCTACTGTACACAGGGTCGCTATGAGTTGGAACTATCTAAACTCTAGGCACCTAACAACATATGGGGGAAGCGGGGCCTTCTGGAACGTCCCACACAGGGCCTCCATCCAGCGTCACACCAGCCACCCTCTGCCTGGGAGATGGGAACACAGCTACCTCCTCCGTGGGGCTGCTGGAGCTGGTCCTTCTGTGGCCCCCAGGCCATCCGGCTATCCCAGCTGTGCTCAGGACTGGTGGAAGGAGGGGCGCAGCCGGGTGCCTGAGCCGTGGGGAGACACTCCCTGGCCTGGGCCTCTGCCCACTGGGTGTTCCCTCCCCATCCTCCCCAAGACAGCAGCCTGGACAGTTGGCCAGGCTGGGGGAGGGGTAAGGGGTGCCCCTACCCTCGGGGGGACAGAACAGGCCCTGGTAGTGGGGGCGGCTTGGGGCTGGGGGTGCAGCGGGCTGGGGGACAGAGACTGCCCTAATGTCAGGGCGGAACACACAGGAGGGAGGCTTTCAACCACCCCAGTGTCCCTGGGAAACCCCTGCCTGCTTGCTGGGCCCCGTGGTTACCTGTGCCTGTCCTGGTCTGCTGGGGCCTCCCCTCCGTGGGGTCCTCCTGGGACTGCAGCCACCGACCAACCAACCCACCAGGGCAGGAGGCAGGGTGCACGCCTGAGCCTGGAAAACGCAGCTCCCAGCGGGGCAGGACGAAGGAGCCCTCGCCTGCGGAGGAGACGGCTTTGGAGGCAGAACCCGCCCCAAACCCAATTCCAGGCCCGGCAGGAGGGGCGGGGAGGGAAGGAGGAGGGGCGGAGTGGGATGAGGCTTCGGGAAGGAATGCCCGGCTCAGAGCCCCCCCAGAGCCCCACGGGGAGCTCAGTTCTCCGCCTGGTGACGTCACGTTGGCCCGAGCACTGTGGCCTGAGTCCAGCTGTGAGATCGCACTCTAAGGCTCAACCAGGCTGCCCGGAGAAGGGTGCCCACTGCTGCTGGTGCCTTCGGTCCAGTCCGGGGAGGGGGGCATCCCAGGGGTGTAGGCCCAGGAGGGGGTGGCATCCACCCGCTTTGTTAAATTTACTGAGGGGCTGGTGCAGAGAGGCTGGGGGCAGCAAGGGCGCCATGGGGTGGGATGCGGGGACTTGTGAGCCGTGGAATTGGCAGAGAGATGGCTCCACCATTCAGGTGGCACCCCACTCCCCCCACCCCGGAATCTGCAGGGGCCGCTGGCAGGCTATGCAACCAGGAATTCACCCCTCTCCAGCCCTAATAGCAATCAGATGGCCCGAGTGGAAAATCACAGCACGCTGAGCGAGGGGAGGTTGGCTGCTGGGAGCCTGGTGTGCAGGCTCAGCGGGGTGATGAGTCAGCTGCCCCCCAGGGAGTCCCACGAGTGAGATCCTGGCGAGGGCTGCAGGAGCCAGCCTGCAAGGGAAGTCCCCAGGGAAACCCCTCCTGCTTGGACCAACTTTCTCATAAGCCCAGGGAGCTCAAGGGAATTCCATCAGTGCCTCCCCTGCGGGAGCAAATGGAACCCAGATTGGGGGGCACATTAAACAGCACTCAAAAAACAGGTGCGTCCCCTGCACCTGCCCTGGGGGCTCTCACGCCCCAAGCCCGTGGAGGAACCTACTGTTCCCATCCCATACCTCAGACAGAAGGAGAGGCCTTTGGACTGTACCTGCCTAGCCCAGTAGACTCCTGGGGCCCTTTTATCTTTTTGGCGGGGGCGGGGGCGGGGGCTCCTGGCCACCCTCGAGGCTGTAGGGAGAGAGGTGAGGGTGGCAGCAGGCAGCGGTGGTAACCCCCGCCTCTGGCAGGCCAGCTGGGGCCCTGCTGGGCCGCTTGTTTACATGCAGAGACCAGGGGAGGCCGGGAGGCTGGGGGAGGCCGGAGGAGGCCAGGCAGGCTCTGAGGATAAATTCAACAGGACACTTAAAAGGAATTGTGTGAAGCGGCAGTGCTGTGGCAGTGCTGTGCTGTCTGCCGCCTTATTTGGTATGGAAACTGGTTTCTTTCAAAATAAACGAGTGGTACTCGTACATAGGGAAAACGCCTGCCTGAATTTGCCAAGTCCCCTTGCCACCTTGTACCCTCACCTGGGCGGAGGTGGGCTGGGCTCCTGCCCTGGGAGAGACTCCCACTGGTGACGTTCCACTCAGAGACCAGGCTTCTGCAGGGACAAGGGGCTCTGGCGATACCTTCCTTCTTGGGGTGACCCTGGGCGGGCCACGTCCCCACTCTGAGCCTCAGTGTTCCCACCTGTCAGGTGGGAGAATATTGACTTAAGGAGTTGCAGTAGGAAGGGAGCAGATACCGGGGAGAAAAGCTTTGTGCACCCCCAAATCTCTGCCCCCGGCTCAGGGTGAGGGACGGTGCCATTCATTAATTTATTCATTCTCTCACTCAGCAAGGTTTCAGGGCTCAGCCGTGAGGTGACCAGTCCAGTGCTGGACGCCCTGGACACTGAGACCCTTGTGTCTGTCCTCACGCTCTGAACAGCCACCATCCTTCCATCAGGTGCCCCCCACCCCTCCCAACAGAAAGGAACTTATTTTTAATTGTCCCCTGCCACAGCTTCAAATGGACCCAGCAGTCCTACAACCCGTCCCATGGCCCCTCCCAAGGGTGCTGGCGCAGGGCCCCCACGTCAGGGCTCCTGGCAGTGGGCCTGTCTCCCCACCAGGGTCCTTCTGTGATCCACAGGTTGCCCCCTCCTCTTCCCTGAGTGCTGGAGTGGGGTGGCCCCGGGCCTCCAGTGGCCCCCACTTTGGCAAGTGGTAGAGCCGGGAACTCTGACCCCATCCTCACACACCCACAGATAGGCACCAGGCCCAGTGCTCCAGGCTGACGAATGAGACCAACGAGGTCCCTGTCCCCCCATCCCCAGAGCTGATGTCAAGTGGGGAGGCAGACAAGAACCCAAGGATGACCCAGACAGGTTTAAAACTGCACCTGTGATAAAGACACTGGACACACACACACACACACACACACACACACACACACACACACACACAGGGTCACGTGAGCAAACAGGACTGGGTCCCTGGTCAGAGAGATCAGGCCAGCTCCTCTGAGGAGCTGACGACCAAGCCGACTGGTAAAAAGCCAGGCAGAAGTGACTCCGGTGAACAGGTGGAGGGAAGGTTTCCCAGCAAAGCAAACAGCGTGAGCAGACAGGAGCGAGGCACAGGTGTCTGAGGGGCTAGAGGAGGCAGGGGAGGGGCACAGAGGGCAGGGGAGCCGGAGAGGGCCCGGGACGTGTATGAGGCCACCACACCCTGCAGCCCGAGCAGCCCCTCCGGGCCCAGGGGCACACTCTCCTTGTCTTGCTCTCACCTCTGCTGCTGTTGGCCCCTCTGCCCAGGTGATATTTATCATGATGACAGCAACAACAGCCACCGAGTAAGTGTCCTGTGCACTGGGGCCAGCATGAATCGAGTTGTCTACTCCACACATTGCTCCCCATTTTACAGATTCACTCACCACATATTTACTGAGCACCTACTGGGCGCCAGGCACTGTTCTAAAACCAGTCGCGTTGACTCCAGCTCACAGCAACCCCAGGTGTGCCAGCTAAGAATTGAGCTCCACAAGGTTTTCAGGGGCTGACTTTTCAGACTTTTCACCAGTGCTTTCTCCCAAGGTGCCTCTGGGTGGACTTGAACCTCCAACCTTTCGGTTAGCAGCTGAGGGTGTTAACTGTTTACACCACTCAGAGACTATGGCTTTGCTCTGGGTGTTGAAATTCATTGATGAATGAAACAGGTAAAGATTGCCTGCAGAGTGCTCAGATTCTGGAAACGAGGAAACTGAGGCTCAAGGAGTGTCTCTGGGTTGGACACCGCTTACCCTCCCCCACTGCAAGACCTCCTTCTCTCAGGCAGCCCTGAGCCCTGGGCTCCAGTCCTGGCTTTCCTGTGACAAACTGAGGGAAACTGAGCCTCGGTTTCCCCAGTTGTTCGTGGACAGGGGTGCAGTGGGATTGATCACATCTCTGCTCCAGGTCCAACCCCCACCCCCCCCGTTCTTCTCCAGCTGAGATAGGCTGGCTCTTGCCCTTCTCAGTAACAGTTTTATTATTATATTTTTTATTGTGCTTTAGGTGAAACTTTACAGAGCAAATTAGTTTCTCATTCCACAATTTATACACAACTTGTTTTGTGACACTGGTTGTAATCCCTACGATATGTACACACTTTCCCCTTCACACTCGATGCCCCGTTTCCATCCTTCCATTTTTTCTGTCCCTTCCTGCCTTCTTGTCATTGCTTTTGGGCACGTGTTCCCTTTCGGTCTCGTGTACATGATCGAACAAGAAGAATGTTCCTCACGTGTGCTATTGCTTGTTTTGTCTAATCGTTGGCTGAAGGGTGAACTTCGGCAGTGGCTTCGGTTCTGAATTAAAATGGTGTCAGGGGCCATTGTCTCGGGGTTTTAACAGTTTTATTGAGATACAATTCATACACTGTCTTAGGCTGGGTTCTCTAGAGAAGCAAAATCAGTAAAGCATATAAATATATATAGAGAGAGAGATTTATATCAAGGAGACAGCTCACGCGACTATAGAGGCTAGAACGTCCCAAGTCCGTGGATCAGGATAGAGGCCTCTCCCAATTCACGCAGCTGCAGAAGCTAGCGAACCCGAGATCAGCAGGCTGGAGGGCAGGGCTCCCGCTCACAGGCCGTGAAGGTTGAAGAATCCCAAGATCAGCAGGCAAGACGGCAAGGTTTCTCCTGATTCACGTAGCTGCAGGGGCTTGCAACCCAAGATCGGCAGGTCGGGGAGCAGGACTCTTGCTCGAAGGCTGTGAAGATCAATGATTCCCAAGATCGACAGGTAAGCTGCTAGCTCAAGTCCCAAGAACCAGGGGTCAGATGAAAGAGGCAGCTGCTGGATTCAGAACAAGCCAAAAACCTTGGCAAAGCGAGCAGGAAGGAAATCGGTGGCAGAAGGCGGGGAGATGAAGGCTGAGGGGCCACAGGCCCCACCCCTGCCAGTACCACTCAGCAGATTCCATCATGGGGGTGATCACATATCAGATTTCAACAGGGAAGCGATTACAACATTATACAACTGCCAAAATACTGAGAATCATGGCCCAGCCAGGTTGACACACAATCTTATCTATCACATATATCGTATAAGTCACCCATTTAAAGTGAACAATTCAATGGTTTTTAGTAATTCACTGAGTTGTGCATCCATCGCTACGGTCAATTTCCCATTTTCATCATCTCAGAAAGAAGCCCCATACCAATTAGCAGTCACTCCTCATTCCTCTCCTCTCCTGAGTCCAGGCAACCGCTAATCTCCTTTCTGTCTCTATTTGCCTGTTCTGGACATTTCATATAAATGGAACCATACAATACGTGACCTTTTGTGCCCAGCTTCTTTCACTCAGCGTCATGTGTTTGAGGTTCATCCATGTAGTAGCATGTGTCAGTGCTCTGTTCCTTTTTATGGTGAAAAGCCGGTTCTTTAGGTCTGGTGAACCAGGCCCCTGTCTCTTCTGCTTGACTTTAAAGGGTTAAGATTCTTCCAAATACAAGGCAAACTTGCACAGGGTTTGGTTCTCCCAGGGTTAACCCCTGAGGCCCTTTGGCTTCAACTCTTGAGATAAAATGGTCTCTCCAAGGTTCAACTGGCTTTCGTGATGGTGAAGGATGAGCTGGGCCCAGGCTTGCAATTGTCCCCCCTCCTGCTCTCTGTTTACCTCCTCCAGCCAAGCTGGCCCTTCTGTGATTGAAGGTGCATATCAAGAATCTCAGCAGAAGCCTACTTCACCTTCCGTCCTGTTGATGGAGGACCATCCGTCCATCTCATCCCATCCCATCCCATCCCATCCCGTCCCGTCCCGTCCCGTCCCGTCCCGTCCCGTCCCGTCCCGTCCCATCCCATCCATCGCTATCTTCATTCAACAAATAGTTACTAAACACAACCACACTCTTGGTCTAGAAGCCAGAAAAGTCAAGGAAACAGATTCTTCCCTAGAGCTTCCAGAAGGAATGCAGCCATGCCAACACTTTGATTTTACTTCTAATCTCCAGAATTGTAAGAGAATAAATTTGTGTTGTTTTAAGCTGCTAAGTTTGTAGTTATTTGTTACAGCAACAATAGGAAATTATTACAGGGGGTCATTGTTCCGAGTCTGTCTTGGTGTGGAAGCGTCCATGAAACCTGTTCACCACACAGCAAAAGGCAAGCTCACACTGACAGATGCGTGGTGGCTGTGTCTGAGGCGCACAGGCTGGGAATTGAACCTAAGTCTCCTGCATGGAAGGTGAGAATTCTGTCACTGAACAATGAATGCCTCCATGATAAACAACAGCAACAAAAAAATTGCTGTTGAGTCGATTCTCACAGTAACACTTTAGGACAGAGGAGAACTGCCCAGTAGTGTTTCTAAGGCCGTCATCTTTTACCGACACAGGCTGCCACAACTTTCTCCGCCAGAGCTGCTGGTAGGTGCGAACCACCGATCTTCTGGTTAGCAGCCAAGGGTTTAACCACTGTGCCGCCAGGCCTCCTTGCCCCCCTGTTACAGCATGGTAAACCAGTCGCTGTGGAGTTGGCTCTGACTCATGGTGACCCCACGAGTGTCAGAGTAGAAAGTGGCTCCAGAGGGCTTTCAGTTGCTGTCCTGGGTAATGAATAGTGAAGTGCTCAACTGCTAACTGAAAGGTTGGTGGTTCGAACTCACCCAGAGGCACCTCAGAAGAAAGACCTGGCGATCTGCTTCCAAAAGGTCGTAGCCTTGAAGACCCTACGGCGTACAGTTCTACTCTGCAACCCAGGAGGTTGCCCTGAGAATCACCTCAACGGCAGCTGGATTTTTTTTGTTTTTTTTTTTAAACCTGACAGAAGTAAATCGTCTGGCCTTTCTTCTGTGTGCCACTGGGTGGGCTCCAGGGCAAACCGTTTACACCACCCAGGGAGGTTCGTTGTTAGGTGCGGTTGAGTTGGTTCCAACTCATCGGGACCCTGCGCGGCAGAATCAAGCACTGCCTGGTTCTGCATCATCCTCACAGTCGTTGCTGTGTTTGAACCCATTGTCGCGGCTACTGTGTCAATCCATCTCTTTGTCTTCTTTTTCACTGACCCTCTACTTGACCATGGTGTTGGTGAAGAATGTTGAGTATACCATGGCCTGCCAAAAGAACAAACAAATCTGTCTGGGAGGGAGTACAACCAGAATGCTCCTTAGAGGCAAGGATGGCAAGGCTGCATCTTACATACTTTGGACATGTTGTCAGGAGGGGTCAGTCCCTGGGAAGGACATCATGCTTGGCAGAGTACAGGGTCAGCGGAAAAGAGGAAGACCCTCAACGAGGTGGACTGACACAGTGGCTGCAACAATGAGCTCAAGCATAACAACGACTGTAAGGATGGTGCGGGACCGGGCAGTGTTTCGTTCTGTTGTGTATAGGGTCGCTATGAGTCGGAAGCGACTCGACGGCACCTAACAACGACAGGAACTACTTGACCAAGCATGATGTCCTCCTCCAGGAATTGGCCCCTCCTGTTAACATGTCCAAAGTAAGCCAGACGAAGTCTCACCACCCTTGCTTCTAAGGAGCATTCTGGCTGTACTTATTCCAAGAAAGATTTGTTCATTCTTTTGGCAGTCCACGGTATATTCAGTATTCTTTGTCAACACTGTAATTCAAGGCATCAGTTCTTCTTTGGTTTGACTTATTCATTGTCCAGCTTTTGCATGCTTATGAGGTAATTGAAAATACTGTGGCTTTGGTCAGACATACCTTAGTCCTCAAAGTGACATCTTTGCTTTTTAATGCTTTAAAGAGGTCTTTTGCAGCAGATTTGCCCAGTGCAACACGGCATTTGATTTCTTAACTGCTGCTTCCATGGGCATTGATTGTGGATCCAAATAAAATGAAATTTTTGACAATTTCAGTATTTTCTCCATTTATCATATTCCTTATTGGTTCACATTTTGCTTATTGGTTCCAGAGAGGTATCCAGGCCCATTTACCTGGGCTGGGGCTGGAAGCTCTTTCTGCCGAGGTGATGTTTGAGCTGAGACCTAAGGGAGAGGAAGGAGCCAGCTGCACACTGAGTCAGCAGGATAGCATCCAATGATAGCAGGCAAAGTCCTCAGGTGGGAAAGGATCTAGCCTGTAAGGAGAATGGGAAGAGGAGACTGGGTGGGGGGCATTGAGAAGGAGAGGTAGTCTGTGATGAGCCAGGGAGGTAGGTGGGCCCCAAAGGCACTAGACCTCACAAGCCCAGGCCAGAGTTGCCCCCTCGACCCCCCAGGTCAGTCTATTTTAGTCACAAGGCCTTGGCAGGTTTCCCATCTTTTGAGTTTGAAACACTGCCCAGTTTCTGGTTCTGGGTTTCCTTGTGCCCAGAGATTTCTCCCTCCTCACAGCTGGAGCTGGTGCTGGCACCTGGCACCTCTTACCCTCCATCTCCAGGTGCTCTGGGCTCAGTCCAGCCCCCAGAGTCCTCTCCCCTCCTTGCAGCACCCAGCTGAATCCTCTTCACCTGGCCAGGATTCTCCTCACACATCAAACTCCTCAGCATGGTCTCCCAGCCTGGATCCTTATCATACTTCAGACTTCTCAGTGTGGGTTACCCAGCCCAGCAGGACCTGTCCCCTGTCTGCCGTAAACTCTGTGACCTGTCTTTTTTTTTTTTTCAATAATATTTTATTGAGTTTTTGGTAAATGTTTACACAGCAAATTCGATTCCCATTTAACAATGACTACATAAATTGTTCAGAGACATTGGTTACATTTTTCACAACGTGTTAACATTCTCATTAATTTCCTTCTGCCCGTTTTCCTTCAAGTAATCTGGTTCCCCTGTCCCCTCACCCTTTCATCTTTGCTTTAGGGTCACTGTTGACCATTCAGGCTCACACCAAAAAAAAAAAAAAAAAACCCACCGCCGTCGAGTCGATTCCGACTCATAGTGACCCTATAGGACAGAGTAGAACTGCCCCATAGAGCTTCCAAGGAGCGCTTGGAAGATTCGAACTGCCGACCTCTTGGTTAGCAGCTGTAGCACTTAACCACTCTGCCACCAGGGTTTCCTTTGGTCTCATAGAGATAATTTTTCAAAGGTGCTCAGTACTCACTGTTAATATTCCTTATTTTATGAGCCAATCTGTTATTTAGCTAACAGGTGTGCTCAAGGGGTAGTTTCAGTTCAAGGTTTATGGAGTACCTCAGGGTGGTAGTCTCAGGGAGTCCTCTAGTCTCAACCAGGACAGTAAGTCTGGACTTTTTAAGAATTTGAGTTCTGTTCCGTATTTTTCTCCCCTCTCAGGATCCATTATCGTGGCCTTGATCAGAACAGTTGATAGTGGCTCTTGGCCAATCTTGATACCAAGACTGGTCTGTCTGTACTCACGTCTATCACTGCCCACTCCTGAAAGGAAACAAGGCTAGAAGAGCCCAGGTTGGGGAAGTGGAATGAGAGGGTAGTATCAGATAAGATACCAAGATGTTTTACCTTGAGGCCAGCCTATTCTCCAGGAAGATTCCTTAAGAAGGGGTAGTATGTTGACTTACACACAACTGAAATTTTGCTGAAGATAATTAAAAAACAGTTGCAGCAATACTTTGGCAGGGAACTGCCAGAAATTCAAACCAGATTCAGAAGAGGATGTTGAAAGAGAGATATCATTGCTGATGGCAGATGGATCTTGGTTGAAAGCAAAGAACTCCAGAAAGATGTTTACTTGTGTTTTATTGACTATGCAAAGGCATTCAACTGTGTGGATCATAACAAATTATGGAGAACATTGGGAAGAATGGGAATTCCAGAACACTTACCTGTGCTCATGAGGAACCTGTACGTAGACCAAGAGGCGGTCGTTGGAACAGAGCAAGGGGGTAGTATGTGGTCTAAAATCAGAAAAGGTGTGTGTCAGGGTTGTATCCTTTCACTATTCCTGTTCAACCTGTATGTTGAGCAAATAATCCAAGGGGCTGGATTATACAAAGAATGCAGTTTAAGGATTGCAGGAAGACTCATTAACAGCCTGTGTTATGCAGATGACACAACCTTGCTTGCTGAAGGTGAAGAGGACTTGAAGCACTTACTGATGAAGATCAGTGACCACAGGCTTTAGTATGGATTATATCTCAACATAAAGAAAACAAAAATCCTCACGACTAAACCAATAGACACCATCATGATAAACAGAGAAAAGATTGAAGCTGTCAAGGATTTCGTTTTACTTGGATCCACAATCAATGCCCATGGAAACGCCCACTCAAGTAATCGAATGAAGTGTTGCATTGGGCAAATCTGCTGCAAAAGACCTGTTTAAAATGTTAAAAAGCAAAGCTATCAATTTGAGGACTAAGGTGTACCTGACCCAAGCCACAGTATTTTCAATTACCTCATATGCATGGGAAAGTTGGACAATGAATAAGGAAGACCAGAGAAGAATTGATGCCTTGAATTACAGTGTTGACAAAGAATATTGAATATACCATGGACTGCCAGAAGAATGAACAAATCCATCTTGGAAGAAGCATAGCCAGAATGCTCCCTAGATGGGAAGACGGCGAAACTTTATCTCATGTATTTTGGACATGTTATCATGAGGGTCCAGTCCCTGGAGAAGGATATCATGCTTGGTAAAGTAGAGGGTCAGCGAAGAAGAGGAAGACTGTCAATGAGACGGCCTGACACAGCGGCTGCAGCAGTGGGTTCAAACACAGCGATGACCGTGGAGATGGTACAAGAGCAGTCAGTGTTTCCTTGTGTTGGACACAGGGTCGCTATGAGTTGGAACCGATTCAACAGCACCTCAGAACAACGTGTTGACTCAGAGTCCCTGGGTGGTGCAAACCGTTAACGTGCTTGTCAGCTAACAGAAAGTTTGGAGGTTCGAGTTCACCCAGGGGCACCTTAGAGGCCAAGTTTCACGTGAGCACAACTAAGAGCTCTGGAATTCCCATTCTTCCAAATATTATCCATAATTTTTTTTATTGTGCGTTAGGTGAAAGTTTACACAGCAAATTAATTTCTCATTAAACAATCAATACACAAATTGTTTTATGACATCTGTTGCCAGCTTCATGATGTGTCAGCACTCCTTCCTTCTCAACTTTGGTTTCCCCATTTCCAGTCTTCCAGTTTTCCTGTCCCTTCCTGCCTTCTCGTCTTTGCTTTTAGGCCGGTGTGCCCGTTTAGTCTCTTATACATGGTTGAACTACGTGTGTTATTGTTTGCTTTACAGGCCTGTTTAAGCTTTGGCCGAAGGGTGAACCTCAGGGATGAATTCAGTACTGAATTAAAAGAGTGTCTGGGGGCCATACTTTCGGGGTTTCTCCAGTCTCCATCAGATGAGCAAGTCTGGTTTTCTTCTGTGTTTGAATTTTGTTCTACATTTTTCTCCTGCTCTGTCCAGAACCCTCTGTTGTGATCTCTGTCGGAGCAGTCATTCGTGGTAGCTGGGCACCATCTGGACACATTCCAGTGTAGGCTGTGGTAGTTGGTCCATTAGCCCTTTGGGCCAATCTTCCCCTTATTACTTTGGTTTTCTTCGTTCTCCTTTGCTTCAGACGGGGTGGGACTAGTAGATGTACCTTAGATGGCTGCTCCCAGGCTTTTAAGACACCAGATGCTACTCATCAAAGTAGGATGTAGAACATTTTCTTTATAAACTACGTTATGCCAGTTGAGCTAGATGTTCCCCAAAACCATGGTCCCCAGCCCTCAGCCCAGTAACTTGGTTCCTAAGGGAGTTTGGATGTGTCTATGAAGCTTCTATGACTTTGCCTTGGCCAAATTGTGCTACTTCCCCTATCCATAATTTTTTTATGATTCACTGTGGGGAAATGAGCTCCTTTATGTGGTCTTCTGCCTTGGTTCTTTGGAAAAGCAGTTTGAGAGAATTATCCCCTATGCCCTGAGGAGTTAACCTGCGTCCTAATTTTCTACGCCAGAGGATTTTTTTTTTTTTTACGTTTGTCCAGGTTGGTTGACATTTTCTGGATAAGTTGTAAACAACTTGATGGTTGGACACTTTTTACCTGGTCCTGGGCTGCAGCCTGCCCTGTGATTGATAGGCACCTTGCAGGGATTGGTCAATATAGTATGCAAATGAAGAGACCATAGGTTATGCAAGGAGGTGACTATGGACTGTTATGGTTAAGATTGTGTGTCAACTTGGCTAGGCCATGATTCTCAGTGTTTTGGCAGTTGTATAATGTTGTAATTACTTCCCTTTTGAAATCTGATGTGTGATCATCCCCATGATGGAATCTGCTGACTGGTACTGGCGGGGCTGGGGCCTGTGGCAGCTCACCACTCCTTCAGCCTTCATCTCTCTGCCCTCTGCCACCTACCTCTTTCCTGCTCGCCTTGCCAAGGCTTTTGTTTTGCTCTGGATCCAGCAGCTGCCTCTTGCCTGACCTCCGGTTCTTGGGACTTGAGCTAGCAGCTTACCTGTCAATATTGGGATTCTTCAGTCTTCACAGTCTGTGAGCAAGAGTCCTGTTCCCCAACCTGCTGATCTTCGGTTTGCTGGCTGCTGCAGCTACGTGAATCAGGAGAAGCCTTGTGGTCTTGCCTGCTGATCTTGGGATTTGTCAACCTTCACAGCCAGCGAGTGGGAGCCCTGCTCTCCGACTTGCTCATCTCGGGTTTGCCAGCTTCTGTGGCTGCGTGAATTGGGAGAAGCCTCTATCCTGATTCACGGACTTGGGACGTTCCAACCTCTACAATCGTTTGAGCTGTTTCTTGATATAAATCTCTCTCTGTATTTACTGGTTTTGCTTCTCTAGAGAACCCATCCTACCACAAGACTATGCAAATGAAGTGACTATAGTTCACCGAAGGGATTGGTCAGTCTGTAGCCCTGCTGGGAGGGCCATGCCTTGAAGTTGACAAGAAGCTTGCTTATATAAGCAGCAAAACCCAAAATAGTTTTTAGAAATGAGAACAGACAAGAGAGGCAAGAAGAGAGAAGCAGCAGAGAGAGAGGTGGCAAGGAACCTCCTAAAGGAACTGTAACACAGGTCAAAGGCTTTAACATTGAAGATGGCAAGAGGCCCAGGAAAGACCCTGCCACAGTCAGTGATGACGACAGAAAACTGCTCCTAGGAGTGTAGCTAAGACAGCCCAACAAAGGTGATACGCTGGGTTCGAGCTGGGTCAGTTAGCAGTGGGGAGGCCAATGGCAAGAAAGCTGAAGGCAGAGAGGCCTGCGTGGCTGAGGCGGGTGTCTTCAGCCAGTCCTGAGGGGATCAAGAGGAGGCCTGTCCTGAGAGGGCCAAGAAGGGGCCTGTCCTGAGGGGGCTGAAAGGAGGCCTGAGTGGCGGAGAGGAGGCGTGCCTGGCAGAGAGAAGGGCCTGCCTACTTGCATAGCTGAGAGGAGCTGAGAGCGCCGTCCTGCACTGAAGAAGGGGGGGACGTGCTCTCCACTTTGAGGACGCATGGTTACATGCTTCTTGATCCTGGTCCCGGGTTGTCCCGTTACCTCCTTAACAAAGCACTTAAATGTAAGTATGGCCTGTGAGTTCTGTGCGGCCGTTGCAATGAAATATTGAACTGAGTAGAGAAGTAGAGAGTTCGGTGAGGGGAATGGCTGGTGTCAGAAATGGTAAAGAAGTTGGAGGGTGGAGTACGTCTGACCTCCATCTCATAGGAATCAGCTTTGGGCTGAACCTGGTTCTTATCTATAAGGAGATTTCTGACAGTGCTGCAATTCACCGACACAGCTGAATGCCTTCAGGAGGTCGATAAAAGACAGAAAGACATCTTTCTGGTATTCTCTGCTTTCAGCTGCGATCATCTCACACCAGCAATAATATCCCTCGTTCCATGTCCTCTTCTGAATCTGGCTTGAATTTCTGGCAGTTTTGTCAATTTACAACTATCGTCATTTTTTAATTATCTTCAGCAAAATTTTACAAACTTTTTAAAAGATGATAAAACTCCCACAGGACAACAATGTGTTCATCCCCTGAGTGTAGGAAGTGTCGTGGGAAATCAGAAAACGAGTTCATATCTACTCTAAACATTTCCATATTGTTAGTTTTTTTTAAACAAGGAGATGCATTTTAAAACCTAAAAAATAAAAACGTGTTTCTATTTAGAAAAAAAAAAAATACACGCATCCAGGTCTCTGCAAAAGTAACACGTCCCAGCAACTTCTCTTTATTGCAATTAAAGAATATTACTGATGTTTGGGTCTAAACACTGCAAGGCCAGAGTAAAATGTGGTTGAAACTAAAGAGTCAAGTCTGGGGTTAGCTGAAGGGGTGCTCACATAAGGGGAAACAGAGAGATGAACCACAGGGATGAGGGCCCAGCCTGGTCTGGGAAGAAGGCACTGGGCCACCAGTGCAAGTGCCCAGTCCAACACTGGCACATCTAGGCTGCTGAGACCTCTCTTCCTTGCTCGCTTTAACGTGAGCTGCCATGTTTTAGGGACCCGTGTGGCGAGTACCAGAGGACAACCTCCCAAAAACAGTTATCAGGCAGCTGGGCTCTCCGTCCAACAGGCAGCAAGGAACAGAGTCCTGCCAACAGCCACGTGAACCTGGAAGTAGATCCTTCCCTGGTATGGCCCTCAGAGGAGAGACCATCAGGGACCACTTCCTGATGGGCAACTGTTCAGAGTCCCGGGGAGAGACCTACAGGACGAGCCGTTTGTTGTCACGTGTCATGAACTGAATTGTGTCTTGCCAAAGTATGTGTTGACGTGGCTGGGCCGTGATTCCCAGTATTGCGTGATTGTCTACCATTTTGTCATCTGTTGTGATTTTCATCTGTGCCTCTACAATTTAACAACCTGCCTTCTGCAGATGATACACCCTTGCTTGCTGAAAATGAAGAGGTCTTGAAGCACTTACTGATGAAAATCAAAGGCCACAGCCTTCAGTATGGATTACACCTCAACATAAAGAAAATAAAAATCCTTAAAACTGGACCAATAAGCAACATCATGATAAACAAAGATTGAAATTGTCAAGGATTTCATTTTACTTGGATCCACAATCAACGCCCACAGAAGCAGCAGTCAAGACAGAAAAAGATGCATTGCATTGGGCAAATCTGCTGCAAAAGACCTCTTTAAAGTGTTTAAAAGCAGAGATGTCACCTTGAAGACTAAGGTGCGCCTGACCCAAGGCATGGTATTTTGAATTGCTTCATATGCAGGACAATGAATAAAGAAGACCGAAGAAGAATTGATGCCTTTGAATTATGGTGTTGGTGAAGAATATTGAATATACCCTGGACTGCCAAAAGAACAAACAAATCTGTCTTGGAAGAAGTACAACCAGAGTGCTCCTTGGAAGCAAGAATGGCAAGGCTACGTCTTACATACTTTGGACATGTTATCAGGAGGGATCAGTCCCTGGAGAAGAACATCATGCTTGGTAAAATACAGGGTCAGCAAAAAAACAGGAAGACCCTCAATGACATTGATTGACACAGTGGCTGCAACAATGGGCACAAGCATAACAAGGATTGTGAGGATGGCGCAGGGGCAGGCAGTGTTTCGTTCTGTAGTACATACGGTTTCTATAAGTCAACCGACTTGACGGCTCCTAACAACAACAACAATGATGTTGATGAGGCAGGATTAGAGGCAGTTTTGTTAATGAGGCAGGACTCAATCTACAGGACTAGGTTCTGTCTTAAAACAATCTCTTTTGAGATATAAAGGGGAGAAGTGAGCAGAGAGACAAGGGGATCTCATACCACTAAGAAACAAGAGCCAGGAGAATAGTGCATCCTTTGGACTGGAGACTCCTGTGCTGAGAAACTCCTTCCTAGTCCAGGCGAAGACTGATGATAAGGACTTTCCTTCAGAGCTGACAGAGAGAGAAAGCCTTGCCCTGGAGCAGACGCCCTGAATTTGGATGTCTAGCCTACTGGACTGTGAGAGAATAAAGTTCTGTTTGTTGAAGTCATCCAGTTGTGATATTTCTGTTACAGCCACACTCTGTACAACAGACTGAAGCATTGCCCAGTCCTGTGCCATCCTCACAATTATTACTAAGTTTGAGTCCACTGTTGCAGCCACTCTGTCAGTCCATCTCATTGAGAGACCTTTTCTTTTTCAGTGTCCTTCTACCTTACCGAGCATGATGTCCTTCTGCAGAGAATAGTCCCTCCTGATGACATGTCCAAAGCGTGTGAGAAGAAGTCTCGCCATCCTTGCTTCCAAGGAGCATTTTGGCTGTACTTCCACAGACTTGTTCCTTCTTCTGGCAGTCCATGGTATATTCAATATTCTTCGCCAACACCATGATTCAAAGGTATTGATTCTTCTTTGTTTTTCCTTATTCATTTTCCAGCCTTTACATGCATATGAGGCAATTGAAAATATCATGGCTTGGGTCTTCAAAATGACATCATTGCTTTTCAACACTTTAAACAGGTCTTTTGCAGCAGATTTGCCCAATGCAACGTGTCTTTTTGATTTCTCGACTGCTGCTTCCATGGGCATTGATTGTGGATCCAAGTAAAATGAAATCCTTAACAACTTCAATCTTTTCTCCGTTTATCATGATGTTGCTTATTGGCCCAGTTGTGAGGATTTTTGTTTTCTTTATGTTGAGGTGTAATCCATATTGAAGGCTGTGGTCTTTGATCTTCATCAGTAAGTGCTCCAAGTCCTCTTCACTTTCAGCAAGCAAGGTTGTGACATCTGCATAATACAGGTTGTTAATAAGTCTTTCCTGCAATCCTGATGCTGTGTTCTTCATACAATTCACCTTCTTGGATTATTTGCTCAGCATACAGATTTAATAAATATGGTGAAAGGATACAATCCTGACGCACACTTTTCCTGACTTTAAACCACACAGTATTCATTTGTTCTGTTCTAATGACTGCCTCTCCGTCTATGTACAGGTTCCACGTGACCAATTTTGGAATTCCCATTTGTGATCATTAAGGTTGTGTGTTAACTTGGTTGGGCCATGATTCTCCGTGGTTTGGCAGATATGATGCAGTTTATTAGTCTTATGATGATGTGATCACTTCCATGATGAGATTTGATATAACATGATCACCTCCATGATGGGATCTGCTGTGAGTAGCCAATCAGTTGAAAGGGAGTTTACTTTGGTGTGTGGCCTGCATTGAATATAAGTGGGCTTTCTGGCAAGGCTTGTGAATTTTGCTCAGTTTGGATCCTGCAGTTGGCTCCTGTTCGTCTGACCTTTGGTTCTTGGAACTTGAACTAGCAGCTTACCTGCTGATCTTGGGATTCACTGGTCTTCGTAGTCTGTGAGCAAGAGCTCTGCTGTCTGACCTGCAGATCTTGAGTTCGACAGCCCCTGTGTCTAGGTGAATCAGGAGAAGCCCCCAGCCTGACCCATGGACTTGAGGCATTCCAGCCTCTAAAACCACAGAAGTCATTTCCATAGCATAAATCTCTCTCTATATATATTTATATGCTTTACTGGTTTTGCTTCTCTAGAGAATCTAGCCTAAGACATTTAGTACCAGGAGTGGTTCTAGAGAAACAAAATTGTAAGGATGAATTTTCTGAATTGGTTCTGAAGTCTGGTTAGTCTTAACGATGTTGATGACTCTGCTTCGAGTAGTAAAGAGGGCACTGCTAATCCGTGGCATGAGGTGGCAAAAGAAATGCACAAAATATGTCCACCAATAGATCATAAAGAAAACAAGAATCCCCACAACTGGACCAATAAGCAACATCATGATAAATGGAGAAAAGATTGAAGTTGTCAAAGATTTCATTTTACTTTGATCCACAACCAATGCCCATGGAAGCAGCAGGCAAGAAATCAAATAACACATTGCACTGGGAAAGTCTGCTGAAAAAGACCTCTTTAAAGTGTTAAAAGCAAAGATGTCACTTTGAGGATTAAGACATGCCTGACCCAAGCCATGGTGTTTTCAATAGCCTCATATGCGTGTAAAAGCTGGACAATAAATAAAGAAGACTGAAGAAGATTTAATGTCTTTGTATTATGATGTGAAAAACAAAAAACCCATTGCCCTCGAGTTGATTCTGATTCATAGCGGCCCTATAGGACAGAGTAGAACTGTCCCATGGAGTTTCCAAGGAGGGCCTGGTGGGTTTGAACTGATGACCTTTTGGTTAGCAGCCGTGGCTCTTAACCACTATGCCACCAGGGTTTCCGGATTATGGTGTAGGTGAAGGATATTAAATATACCATGGACTGCCAGAAGAATGAACAAATCTGTCTTGGAAGAAGTGCAGCCAGAATGTTCATTAGAAAGAAGGATGGTGAGACTTTGATTCACACAGTTTGGACATGTTATCAGGAGAGACCAACCTGGAGAAGGACATTGTGCTTGGTAAAGTAGAGGGTCAGCAAAAAAAAAGAGGAAGTCCCTCAATGAGATGGATTGATATGATGGCTGCAATAATAGGCTCAAGCATAACAATGATTGCGAGGATGGTGCCAGACCGGGCAGTGTTTCATTCTGTTGTACATAGGGTTACTGTGGGTCAGAACTGACTCAACGGCACCTAACAATGATAGATCCAGTATTGGTGAAAGGGAAGGCTCTGGGTGATTGCATATTTGATTCCTTTTTACAATTTCGTCATAATGAGAAGTATAAGGAAGCTGGTTGGTTGGTCCTACTTTCGCTACACAAAGTGGTAAAAGAAAGAGATGAGCTCAGAGCTTCAGAGTCAAAGCTCAAGTTCTGCATAAATGACCTCAAAATTTCCACTTGTGCCTTGAAAGAAAGCTTTATTTCTTGTAGTAACAGAACTGATATTGCCGAAAACCAAACCCGGATTCTTAACAGCAGCTGAATCACAGTACCAGCTCTATTCCTGAATTCAGGCAGTGTCTGAAGTTAAAATAAGGGCACTGATTGGGAAGAAACAGGATCCTGAAACTTGGGATGGGGACATATGAGCAGATAATCATGAAGCTGGGAACATCTAGCCCCTAAATTCTGTTGAAACTCTTCTGCCAACAGAACCAGCCCTCTCACTCCCATCTGAAGGGATTACTCCATCTTTGTCTGCTATGCCACCCTCCCCGATAAAACCATTAGCCCCTCCAGCCCATATGATGAGATTAACCCAGCTGTGTCGGAAAAGCCTTTGTCTGAGTCATTGTCTGGGGCATTGTCAGAGCCAGATGCCTTACAAGACATTGGTGAAGGTTCTCAGAAAACATCCAACCACCCATTTTGGCTTCTAGACCTATAACTAGACTTAAGTCCCAGTGAGCCCCAAAAGATGAAGTATAAAGTGTGACTACACTCCAAAAGAACTGCTTGACTTTTCTAATATGTACAAACAGAAACATGGGGGAATATGTGTGGGAATGGCTAATAAGGGTGTGGGATAATGGTGCAAGGAATATAAAGATGGATCAGTCTGAGTTTATTGATATGGGACCACTAAGCATAGATTCTTCATTCAGTGTTTCAGCTTAAGAGGTTAGGAAAGGCTCTAATACTTTATTTAGTTGTGTCGCTGAAGCATGGGTTATGTCGTGGCCTGCACTAAATCAAGTTGAAATACCAGACCTGCCTGGGTATACTGTAGAAGAAAGTATCCAGAGGGTTAGGGAAATTAGCATGCTAGAGTGGATTTATCAGGTTAGATCCACAGACCCACACATGGAATGCCCAGAGGACACACTTTTTACCACAACGCTGAGGAACAAGTTTGTGAAAGGAGCCCCAGCATCCTGAAGTCTGCTGTGATTGCTGTTTTATGTAAGTCAGGTTTTATAGTGGGAACTGAATTAAGACACTGTATTAGTTATCTAGTGCTGCTATAACAGAAATACGATATGTGGATGGCTTCAACAAACAGAAGTTTACTCTCACAGTCTAATAGGCTACAAGTCCAAATTCAGGGCATCAGCTCCAGGGGAATACTTTATCTCTTTGTTGGTTCTTGGGAAAGGTCCTTGTCATCAATCTTCCCCGGTCTAGGAGTTTCACAGTGCAGGAACCTCCGGTCCAAGGGACATACTCTGCTCCTGGTGTTGCTTTCTTGGTGGTGTGAGGTTCCCCTGTCTCTCTGCTCACTTCTCTCTTTTATATCTCAAAAGGGATTGGCTTAAATGGTAGATTAATCTTGTAGATTGAGTCTGCATAACTGCCGCTAATCTCATTTCCTTAAAACCCTAGAGACGGGATTTACAACACGTAGGAAAATCACATCAGATGACAAAATGGTGGGCAATCACACAATACTGGGAATCATGACCTAATCAAGTTGACAGATATTTTTGAGGGACACAGTGCAATACATGATTGACACCTAACTGCAATGGGGCCAATGGGACCCTGCGGTGTTAGGGCTCAAGTGTGGCACTCAATCGACAAAGATAAGGTGAGTGTAGTTGCCATAATGGACATTGGAGTCAAATCAGTAATCAGAATGGTCTGACTTGTATGGACTTAAGGCATTAGTTTCTTAGTCATGGTGTCCCTAGGATTGAAACCAATAGGAAATCTTCTAAATATTTACTTGATCTGTATAAGTGGAAGAATTCTAGGTCAAGTGAACAGCAGTTTAACTTGAATAGCTGGAATAGAGGGACACAGTCCCTCAATAAACTCCCAGACTTATGTTTATGGACTTACAACCCCTTGAATGAAGGGGAGGCTGAGTTCCCTTGAGGAAGAACTCCAATACACTGCCCAAAACTTACACTGTTAATCTTTTTCACAGCCTTCCCAAAATGGATCTATGGCCTTTTACAAGAGTGACTGCTCATCACGGAAAAGGAAAAAAAACAGACTTTTCAGGGAGTACTGGATACTGGCTGTGAACTGACACTAACTCTAGGAGACTCAAAATGTCACTGTGGTCACCATCAGAGTTGGGGCTTATGGAGGTCAGGTTATAAACGAACGTTATAAATGAAGTCTTAGCTCATGCCCATCTCACAGTAGGTCTGGTGGGTCCCAGAACCCATCCTGTAGCGATTTCCACAGCTTTGGAATGCATAATTGAAATAGGTATACTTAGCAACTGGAGGAACCCCCAACAAGTGGAGCAAGGGCTATTGTGGTAGGAAAAGGCAAGTGGAAGCCTTTAGAACTGCCCTAACTAGAAAAATAGTAAACCAAAAGCAATACCACATTCCTGGAGGGATTACAGAGATTACTGCCACCATTTAGGACTTAAAGGATGCAGGGATGGTGATTCCCACCGCATCCCCACTCAACTTGCCTAATTTGGCTATCCAAAAAAAAAAAAATATATAGATCTTGGAGAATGACAGGGGATTTTAGAAAACTTAACCAGGTGGTGACTCCAATTGCAGCTGCTATTTCAGGTGTGGTTTCATTGCTTGAGCAAATTAAGACATCTCCTGGTACCTGCTATGCAGCTATTGACCTGGCTAATGCCTTTTCCTCCATACCTCTTTCAAAGGACCACCAGAAGCAGTTTGCCTTCAGCTGGCAAGGCCAGCAATACGCCTTCATTGTCCTACCTCAGAGCTATATCAACTCTCCACCCCTAAGTCATAATTTAATCCTGAGGAAACTTGATCACCTTTCCCTTCCACAAGACATCACGCTGGTCCATTACATTGATGATATTATGCTGATTGGACCTAGTAAGGAAGAAGTGTCAATGATTCTGGACTTAATGGTAGAAAATTTGTGTGCTAGAGGGTGGGAAATTAATCTGACAAAAGTTCAGGTGCCTCCCACCTCAGTGAAATTTCTAGGGGTCCAGTGGTATGGGGCATGTTGAGATATTTCTTCTAAAGTGAAGGGTAAATTATTGCATGTGGCTCCTCCCACAACTAAAAAGGAGACACGATGCCTAAGGGGCCTCTTTGAATGTTGAACTCAACATATTCTTCATTTAGGTGTGCTACTCCAGCCTATTTATCAAGTGCCTTGAAAAGCTGCTAGTTTTGAGCAGAGCCCAGAACAAGAGAAGGCTCTACAACAGGTTCAGGCTGCCCTGCAAGTGGCTCTGCCACTTGGGCCATATGATTTGCCTGATCAAATGTTGCTTGAAGTGTCAGTGGCAGAAATGCTGTTGGGAGTCTTTGGCAAGCCCCTGTTGGTGAATCACAATGTATACCCCTAGGATTTTGGAGCAAAGCCCTGCCCTCCTCTGCAGATAGCTACTCTCCTTTTGAGAAACAGCTTTTGGCTTGTTAAACTGGGCCTTAGTAGAGACTGAAAGCTTAACTAGGGGACACAAAGTCACCATGTGATATGAGCTTCCTGTCATGAACTGGGTGTTGTCTGACCCACAGAGTCATAAAGTTGGACATGTACAGCAGCATTCCATCATTAAACGTAAGTGGTGTATACGAGATCAGGCCCAAGCAGGACCTGAAGACACAAATAAGTTGCATGAGGAAGTGACCCACAAGCATAGTCTCTACTCTTGTCACCTTACCTTCCATCTCCCAGTCTGCCGTTTTGGATCCATGAGAAGTTGCTTTGGACCAGTTGACCAAGGAAGAGAAAACTTGTGCCCGGTTTACACATGGTTCTGTGTGATATGCAGACACCATTCGAAAGTGGACAGTGACAGCACTACAGCCCCTTTTTTTGGGACCTCCCTGAAGGACAGTGATGAAGGGAAATCCTCCCACTGGGCAGAACTTCGAGCAGTGCACCTCGTTTTTCATTTCGTTTGGAAGGAGAAATGGCCAGACATGTGACTGTGTACTGATTCATGGGCTGTGGCCAATGGCTTGGCTGGGTGGTCAGGGACTTGGAAGGAACATAATTGGAAAATTGGAGACAAGGAGGTATGGGGAAGAGGTGTGTGGCTAGACTTCTCTAAATGGGCCAAAGAAGTGAAGACATTTGTGTCTCATGTGAATGCTTACCAAAGGGTGACCTCAGAAGAGGAGGATTTTAACAATCAAGTGGATAGAATGACATGTTCTGTGGAAACTAGTCATCTTCTTTCCCTAGACATGCTCATCATTGTCCAATGGGCTCATGAACAAAGTGGCCATGGTGGCAGTGATCGAGGTTATGCAGGGGCCCAGCAATACAGGCTTTTGCTCACCAAGGCTGACTTGTCTATTGGCACTGCTGAGTGCACTATCTGCCAGTAGCAGAGATCATCACCGAATCCCCAATATGGCACCATCCCTCGAGGTGATCAGCCAGCAATCTGGTGCCAAGTTGATTACATTGACACTTTCATCATGGAAAGGGCAGCATTTTGTCCTTACTGGAATGGACACTTAATCTGGATATGGATTTGTCTTCCCTGCACGCAATGCTTCTGCTAAAACTACCACCTGTGGACTTACAGAATGCCTTTTCTACCATCATGGCATCCCACACAGCATAGCCTCACATCAAGGGATTCACTTTACAGCAAATGAAGTGTGGCGATGTGCCCATGCTCACAGAATTCACTGCTGTTACCGTGTTCCCCATCATTCTGAAGAAGCTGGCTAGATAGAACAATGGAATGGCCTTCTAAAGACACAATTACAGTACCAGGTAGACAGCAATACCTTGCAGGGTTGACGCAATGTTCTCCAGGAAGCTGTACATGCCCTAAACCAGTGTCCAATATATGGTGCTCTTCCTCCCATAGCCAGGATTCATGGGTTCAGACATCAAGAGGTGGAAATGGGAGTGGCACCACTCCCTACTACCCCTAGTGACTCACTTGCAAATGTTTTGTTTCCTGTCCCCATGACTTTATGCTCTGCGTGTCTAGAGGTCTTAGTTCCAAAGGAAGGAATGCTCCTACTTGGAGACATAAAACTGATGCCATTGAATTGGATGTTAAGAATGCCACTTTAAGCTCCTATGCCTCTGGATCAACAGGAAAAGAAGGGAGTTACCATATTGGTTTGTGTGATTGATCCTGATTACCAAGAGGAATTCAGATTAAGGTTACATAATGGAGGTAAAGAAGAGTATGTCTGGAATGCAGCAGATCACTTAGGCGTCTCTTCAGCACTACCATGCCCTCTGATTCAAGCCAATGGAAAACTGCAGCAAATCAATTATGACAAGACTAGGTAATAGCTCAGATCCTTGGAATGAAGGTTTGGGTTACCCCACCAGGGAAAGAACAACAACCAGCTGAGGAGGTTGCTGAGGGCAAAGGGAATATGGAAAGGGTGGTGGAAGAAGGTAGTTCTAAATACCAGTTACAGCCACATGACCAGCTGGAGAAACGAGGACTGTAATTTTTATGAGTATTTGTGCCTTGTATGTGTGTATGAAATATTTTTGTTTTCTTACTTACAAAATATAAGATATAAACAGGGCTAGTGCATATTTGATTTTATGTGTGTTCATTGTATAATGTTAGGCACAAGCTTGACTTTATAATTGTCTTTATTCAGAGATATGTATAATTTAAGAGATGTGTACAGGTGCCAAGTTGACAAGGGGTGGACTGTGATGGTTAAGGTTGTGCTGCGCCACGATTCTCGGTCGTTTGGCAGTTATGATGTAGTTTGTCAGTTGTGTGATGATGTGATCACTTCCATGATAAGATTTGATATAGTGTGGTCACCTCCATTTTGGGATCTGCTGTGAGTAGTCAGTCAGTTGAAAGGGAATTTTCTTTGGCATGGCCTACATTGAATATAAGTGGAGTTTCTGGTAAGACTCATGAGTTTTCCTTGGTCTGGATCCTGCAGCTGACCCCTGTTTGTCTGACCTCTGGTTCTTGGAACTTGAGTTAGCAGTTTAGCTACCATCTTGTAGGCAATCTTGGGATTCATTGGTCTTTGTAGCCTGTGAGCAAGAGCTTTGAGTCTGACCTACCAATTGAGTTCGACAGCTTTCTGTGTCTATGTGAATCAGGAGAAGCCTCTAGCCTGACCCACTGGCTTGGAACATTTCAGCATCTACAACTGCGTGAGTCATTCCTATTATATGTTGTTGTGGTTAGGTACCGTTGAGTTGATTCTGACTCATAGCGACCCTAGGTACCATGGAACAAAACACTGCCCAGTCCTGGGCCATCCTCACAATCATTGTTATGATTGAGTCCATTGTTGCAGCCACTGTGTCAATCCATCTTGTTGAGGGTCTTCCTTTATATAAACCTCTGTATATAAATATTTACATCCCTCATGCATCTGTCACTTTGGCATACTGTGGAGGCTTGCCTGTTGCTGTGATAGTGGAAGCTGTGCCACCAGTATTCAAATACCAGCATGGTCACCCTTGGTGGATGGGTTTCAGCTTAACTTTCAGACTAAGACAGATAAGAAGAAGGACCTCGCAGTCTACTTCTGAAAACAATGAGCCAGTGAAAGTCTTATGTATAGCAGTGGAACATTGCCTGATATAGAGCCGGAAGATGAGCACCTCTGCTTGATAACAACAACAACAAAAAAAACCAAACCCACAGCCATTGAGTCGATTCCAACTCATAGCAACCCTGTAGGATAGAGTAGAACTGCCCTGTAGAGTTTCTAAGGAGCACCTGGTGGATCCAAACTGCTGACCTTTTGGTTAGCATCTGTAGCACTTAACCACTACACCACCAGAGTTTCCCTCACTAAAAATGCAACTGGGAAAGAGCTGCCTCCTCAAAGTAGAAATGACCTTAATGACATGGACGGAGTCAAGCTTTTGGGGCCTTCATCTGCTAATGTGTCATGACTCAAAATGAGAAGAAACAACTGCAAACATCCATTAATAACTGGAACATTGAATGTATGAGGTATGAGTCTAGAGAAATTTGAAGTCATCAAAAATGAAATGGAACACATAAACATTGATATCCTTAGCATTAGTGAGCTGAAATGGACTGGTATTGACCATTTTAAATCTGATAATCATATGGTCTACTATGTGGGGGTAAAACAACTTGAAGAGGAATGATGTTGCATTCATCGTCAAAAAGAACATTTCAAGATATATCATGAAGTACAACACTGTCAGTGATAGGATAATATCCACACACTTACAAGGAAGACAGAAGCAGAATTGACACCTTTGAATTGTGGTGTTGGTGAAGAATATTGATTATACCATGGCCTGCCAAAAGAAGGAACAAATCTGTCTTAGAAGAAGTACAACCAGAATGCTCCTTAGAAGCAAGGATGGCGAGACTGCGTCTTACATACTTTGGACATGTTGTCAGGAGGGATCAGTCCCTGGAGAAGGACATCATGCTTGGCAGAGTACAGGGTCAGCGGAAGAGAGGAAGACCCTCAATGAGGTGGATTGACACAGTGGCTGCAACAATAAGCTCAAGCATAACAACAATTGTAAGGATGGCTCAGGACCAGGTAGTGTTTTGTTCTATTGTGCATAGGGTCTCTATGAGTTGGAACCGACTCGACAGCACCTAACAACGACAACAATACGAGGAAGACCAGTTGACATGACTATTATTCAAATTTATGCACATGGATTGAATTGCGTCCCCCCAAAATATATATCATCTTGGTTAGGCCATGATTCCCAGTATTGTGTAATTGTCCTCCATTTTGTGATTGTAATTTTATGTTGAGAGGATTAGGGTGGGATTATAACACCACCCTTACTCAGGTCACCTCCCTGATCCAAGGTAAGGGGAGTTTCCCTGGGGTGTGGCCTGCACCACCTTTTATCTCTCAAGAGATAAAAGGAAAGGGAAGCAAGCTGAGAGTTGGGGACCTCATACCACCAAAAATGCAGCACCAGAAGCAAAGCACGTCCTTTGGACCTGGGGTTCCTGCACCTGAGAAGGTCCTTGACCATGGGAAGATTGAGGACAAGGACCTTTTTCTAGGGCCGGCAAAGAGATAAAGCCTTCCCCTGGAGATGATACCTGAATTTGGACTTGTAACCTACTAGACTGTGAGAGAATAAATTTCTCTCTGTTAAAGCCATCCGCTTGTGGTATTTCTGTTGTAGTAGCACTAGATGACTAAGACGCGCACCAAACACTAAGGCCAAAGATGAAGAAATTGAGGATTTTACCAACTGCTACAGTCTGAAATTGATCCAACATGCAATCAGAATGCATTGATAATTACTGGTGATTGGAATGCAAAAGTTGGAAACAAGAAGGATCGGTAGTTGGAAAATATGGCCTTGGTGATAGAAATGGTGCCAGAGATTGCACAATAGAATTTTTCAAGACCAATACTTCTTTGCAAATACCTTTTTTCACCAACAGAAATGGTGACTATACACGTGAACCTCACCAGATGGAATACACAGGAATCAAATTGGCTACATCTGTGGAAAGAGACAATGGAAAATCTCAATATCATCAGTAAGAACAAGGCCAGGGACTGACTGTGGAACAGACCATCGATTGCTCATATGCACGTTGAAGTTGAAGCTGAGGAAAATCAGAACAAGTCCACGAGAGCTGAAGTATGACCTTGAGTATCCCACCTGAATTTAGAGATCATCTCAAGAATAGATTTGTCACATTGAACATTAATGACCAAAGACCAGATGAGTTGTGGAATGATATCAAGGACATCATACATGAAGGAAACAAGAGGTCATTAACAAAAAAAATCAGTAAAGACAGGGCTAAAATGGATGTCAGAAGAGACTCTGAAACTTCCTCTTGAACGTTGCGTAGCTAAAACAAATGCAAGAAATGATGAAATAAAAGAGCTGAACAGAAGATTTCAAAGGGTGGCTCGAGAAGATAAGTAAAGTATTATAACGACATGTGCAAAGACCCGGAGATAGAAAACCAAAAGGGAAGAACATGCTCAGCATTTCTCAAGCTTAAAGAACTGAAGAAAAAGTTCAAGCCTCCAGTTGCAATATTGAAGGATTCTACAATGAAAATATTAAATGACACAGGAAGCATCAAAAAACGATGGAAGGATTATACAAAGTCACTGTACCAAGGATAATTGGTCGACGTTCAATCATTTCAGGAGGTAGCATATGATCAGGAACGAATGAAACTGAAGGAAGAAGCCCAAGCGGCACTGAAGACATTGGCTAAGAAAAAGTCTCCAGGAAATGATGACTACCAATTAAAACATTTCAACAAATGGATTCATTACTGGAAGTGCCCACTCCTCTATGGCAAGAAATGTGGAAGACAGCTACCTGGGCAACCGACTGGAAGATATCCATATTTATGCCTATTCCAAATAAAGGTGATCCAACCAAATGTGGAAGTTATCTAACAATATCATTAATATCACATGATAGCACAATTTTGCTGAAGATTATTCAAAAGCCATTGCAGCAGTACATCAACAAGGAACTGCCAGAAATGCAAGCCAGATTCAGAAGAGTGCTTGGAAAGTGGGATATCATTGGTGACGTCAGATGGATCTTGGCTGAAAGCAGAGAATACCAGAAAGATGCTTACCTGTGTTCTATTGACTATGCAAAAGCATTTGACTGTGTGGATCATAACAAATTAAGGATAACATTGTGAAGAATGGGAATTCCAGAACACTTAACTGTGCTCAAGAGGAACCTGTACACAGATCAAGAGGCAGTCATTTGAACGGAACAAGGGAATACATCGTGGTTTAAAGTCAGGAAAGGTGTGTGTCGGGTTGTATCTTTTCACTATGCTTATTCAATTCATATGCTGAGCAAATAATCCCAGAAGCTGTGCTATACGAAGAACAGGTCAACAGGATTGGAAGAAGACTTATCAACAACGTGTGTTATGCAGATGATACCACCTTGCTTACTGAAAGTGAAGAGGACTTGAAGCACTTACTGACAAAGATCAAAGACCGCAGCCTTCAGTATGGATTACACCTCAACGTAAAGAAAACAAAAACCCTCACAAATGGACTAGTAGTAACATCATGATAAAAGAAGAAAAGATTGCAGTTGTCAAGGATTTCATTTTACTCAGATCCACAATCAACAGCCATGGAAGCAGCAGTCAAGAAATGAAACAACGCATTGCATTAGGGAAATACGCTGCAAAAGACCTCTTTAAAGCTTTAAAAAGCAAAGATGTCACCTTGACGATTAAGATGTGGTTGACCCAAGCCATGGTGTTTTCTTTCTCCTCATATGCGTATGAAAGTTCGACAATGAATAAGGAAGACCAAAGAAGAATCAATGCCTTTGAATTATGGTGTTGGCGAAGAATATTGAATATACCATGGACTGCCACAAGAATGAACAAATCTGTCTTGGGAGGAGTACAGCCAGAATTCTCCTCGATGGCACCTAACAGCAGCAACAATGAACAGTTTAGGAGCCCTGCTGACAAAGTATTTAAGAGCTATGGCTGCTAAGCAAAAAGTCCGCCATTTAAATCCACCAGCTGATCCATGGAAACCCTATGGAGCAGTCCTACTCTGTCCTATATGGTTGGAATCGACTTGACAGTAGTGGGTTTTGGTTTTATGAACAGTTTGGAAACCTGGTGGCATAGTGATTAAGAGCTCAGCAGCAAGACTCCCCACCCACCTTCTGAGTCCCCCATCTTGTCAGTGACTCACTGGGTGATGGGGTCATTTAGTTTAACTGTGTCTTTTCTCCCCTCAACTGTGAGTTCTGTGAGGACAGGGTCATGGCCATTGCTGTATCCTCGGCCCCCAGCACAGTACCTGGTGTGTAGTTAGTCTGATAAATGTCGGTGAAATGTGTGTGGAACTTGAAGGAGAGACATCTGGCTATAGCGACACTGTACCTATGGAGGGTGGCGACTGTGTGACATGTCATCACCTCCCACTATGGATACAGAGAAATGCTGGGAAACACATAGCCCCATCCCTCCACTTCCAAGTTAAATGCATGGCTGAAAGATGAAGGGCAGGAGGGGAATGTCCTGGTGCCACAAATGAATTTGCAGCTAAAGCTGATGCCTAACGCATTGCCCAGAGAACATCAGATGGGACGCAGGCGTCAGGGGCCAGGGCGTAGTGAGGGTTGGGGTGTGGAAAGGGCTTAAGGTTAGGATATGGTCTTGGATAGAGTACAGTGGTGGAGGGTGCTTGGGCAGGGGAACCTGCAGGAATCCAGGATCCAGGGTGCTGTCAGGAACTTCTCTTTTCCTGAAGCTGTATGTGGGGGTGGGAAGGTGTGTGGAGTCCAGCACCAACTTGAGGAGTAACTAAAGCCACAGAGCTGTACCATTCATAGATGTGGAACCTGAATTTACAACTACTTGTTTGATGCTAAATCTCCAACTCAAGAAATCCATTGAAGCCTGGTCCTGGACCAGCAAAACCCTTTCATATCCAGCAGCAGCCTTGCTAGAAGCCTGGGTAGCAAAACTCCACGACTCAGGCCATATAGGGTTCCCACCAGAAAAAGTATCCCTGCAGAAGACATTCAGTAATTGCCAAGAACTGGGGGGAAATGTCCACCATGAGGGAGAGTCATCAGATGCAATAAATAGGGGGATTGGAAACATTGCTAGAAAATTGATATCAGATCAAATAGACTTTAAGATTAATCAATGTCCACGGAAGCAGCAGTCAAGAAATCAAAAGATGTATTGCATTGGGCGAATCTGCTAAAAAGATTTTTTAAAGTGTTAAAGCCTCCATGCGACTGTCAGTTTGTCATACTGTGGAGGCTTGTGTGTTGCTGTGATGCTGGAAGCTATGCCACTGGTATTCAAATACCAGCAGGGTCACCCGTGGAGGATAGGTTTTAGCTGAGCTTCCGGATTAAGACAGACTAGGAAGAAGGATCCAACAGTCTACTTCTGAAAAGAATTAGGCAATGAAAACCTTATGAATAGCAGTGGAACATTGTCTGATATAGTGTCAGAAGATGAGCCCCTCAGGTTGGAAGGCACTCAAAAGATAACTGGAGTAGAGTTGCCTCCTCAAAGTAGAGTCAATCTTAATGACATGGATGGAGTAAAGCTTTCAGGACCTTCATTTGCTGATGGGGCACAACTCAAAATTAGAAGAAACAGCTGCGAACATCCATTAATAATTGAAACATGAAACGTACAAAGTAGGGATCTAGAAAAATTGGAAATCATCAGAAATGAAATGGAATGCATAAACATTGATATTCTAGGCATTAGTGAGCTGAAATGGACTGGTATTGGCCATTTTGAATTGGTCAATCATATAGTCTACTATGCTAGGAATGACAACTTGAAGAGGAATGGTGTTGCATTCATCATCTAAAAGAACATTTCGAGATCTATCCTGAAATACAAGGCTATCAGTGGTAGGATAATATCCATACACCTCCAAGGAAGACCAGTTAATATGACTATTATTCAAATTTATACACCAACTACTAAGGCCAACTTCTGCAGTCTGAAATTGATTGAACATGCAATCAGGATGCACTGATAATTACTTGTGATTGGAATTCGAAAGTTGGAAACAAAGAAGAAGGATTGGTAGTTTGAAAATATGGCTTTGGTAATAGAAACAATGCCAGAGAGCGAATGATAGAGTTTTGCAAGACCAACGACTTCTTCATTGCAAATACCTTCTTTCATCAACATAAGCTGCAACTCTACACATGGACCTCTCCAGATGGAATACACAGGAATCAAATTGACTAGCTCTTTGGAAAGAGATGATGGAAAAGCTCAATATCATCAGTCAGAACAAGGCCAGGGGCTAACTGTGGATCAGACCATCAGTTACTCATGTGCAAGTTCAAGCTGAAGTTGAAGAAAATTAGACCAAGTCCACGAGAGCCAAAGTATGACCTTGAGTATATCCCACCTGAATTTAGAGATCATCTCAAGAATAGATTAGACACGTTGAACACTAATGACCAAAGACCAGATGAGTAGTGGAATACCATCAAGGACATCATCCATGAAGAAAGCAAGAGGTCATTAAAAAGACAGGAGACAAAGAAAAGAGCAAAATGGATGTCAGAAGAAACTCTGAAACTTGCTCTCGAACGTCAAGTAGCTAAAGCAAAAGAAAAAAATGATGAAGTAAAAGAGCTGATCAGAAGATTTCAAAGGGTGACTCGAGAGGACAAAATAAAGTATTATGATGACATGTGCAAAGACCTGGAGATAGAAAACCAAAAGGGAAGAACATGCTCAGCATTTCTCAAGCTGAAAGAACTGAAGAAAAAATTCAAGCCTCGAGTTGCAATACTGACAGATTCCTTGGGAAAAATATTAAATGACACAGGAAGCATCAAAAGAAGATGGAAGAAATACATAGAGTCACTATATGAAAAAGAACTGGCTGACATTCAACCATTTCAGGAGGTGGCATATGATCAGGAACCGATGGTACTGAAGGAAGAAGTCCATGCTGCACTGAAGGCATTGGTGAAAAACAAGGGTCCTGGAACTGACGGAATATCAATTGAGATGTTTCAACAATCTGATGCAGTGCTGGAGTGCTCACTTATCTATGCAACAAATATGAAGGACAGCTACCTGGCCAACAGACTGGAAGAGATGCATATTTTTGCCTATTCCCAAGAAAGGTGATCCAACTGAATGCGGAAATTATCGAACAGTATCATTAATATCACACGCAAGCAAAATTTTGCTGAAGGTCATTCAAAAGTGGCTGCAGCAGTATACTGACAGTGAACTGCCAGAAATTCAAGCAGGATTTAAAAGAGGATGTGGAACGAGGGATATCATTGCTGACATCAGATAGATCCCGGCTGAAAGCAGAGAAAACCAGAAAGAGGTTTACCTGTGTTTTATTGACTATGCAAAGGCATTCGACTGTGTGGATCATAACAAATTATGGATAACATTGTGAAGAATGGGAATTCCAGAACACTTAATTGTGCTCATGAGGAATCTGTACACAGATCAAGAGGCGATCGTTTGAAGAGAACAAGGATACTGAGTGGTTTAAAGTCAGGAAAGGCGTGTTTAGGTTTGTATCCTTTCACCATACCTATTCAGTCTGTATGATGAGCAAATAATCTGAGAACCCAGACTATAGGAAGAAGAACGGGGCATCAAGATTGGAGGAAAACTCATTAACAACCTGCACTACACAGATGACACAACCTTGCTTGCCGCAAGTGAAGAGGACTTGAAGCTCTTACTGATGAAGATCAAAGGCCACAGCCTCCAGTATGGATTACACCTCAACATAAAGAAAATAAAAATGCTCCCAACTGGACCAATAAGCAACATCATGATAAGCGGAGAAAAGACTGAAGTTGTCAAGGATTTCATTTTACTTGTAACCACAGTCAACACTCACGGAAGCAGCAGTCAAGAAATGAAAAGATGTATTGCATTGGGCAAATCTGCTGCAAAAGACCTCTTGAAAGTGTTGAAGAGCAAAGATGTCACCTTGAGGACTAATGTGTGCCTGACCCAAGCCATGGTGTTTTCAATTGCCTCATAGGCATGTGGAAGCTGGACAAAGAGTAAGGAAGACTGAAAAATTGACGCCTTTGAATTATGGTGTTGGCAAAGAACATTGAATATACCATGGACTGCCAAAAGAGCGAACAAATCTGTCTTGGAAGAAGTGCAGCCAGAATGCTCCTTAGAAGAGAGAAATGGCAAGATTTTGCCTCACATACTTTGAACATGTTATTAGGAGTTACCAGTCCCTGGAGAAGACATTATGCTTGGTAAAGTAGAGGGTCAGTGAAGGAGCGGAAGACCCTCAATGATCCAGTGGATGAAACAACCAGATCAAACATAGCAGTGATTGTGAGCAGGACACAGGACCAGGCAGTTTTCCACCTTGTTGTACATGGGGTCACTATGAATCAGAACCCCCGGCACCTAACAACACCACCGAATGTGCCGTACTAGACAGTACTGATTGCTGTAGCTTTGTAGTAAATTTTGAAATCATTAAGTGTGAGTCCTCCTACTTTGTTCTTGTTTTTCAGACTCTGAACAGCAGTGACACTCCAGAGGTGACCCTAAACTGCACCAGGGTGGATGTGGTGGTAATAGCCTCCTTTGTGTTCAGTGCCCTGGCCATGGTCACCTGTGTGTGTGGGATGGTGGGCAACAGTCTGGTCATCTGGCTGCTGGGCTTCCTTGTGCAGAGGAGCCCCTTCTGTGTCTATGTCCTCAACCTGGTGGTGGCTGACCTCCTTTTCCTCTGCATGGCCTCCTTGATAAGTCTACAAATGATCATCCAGGTGTTGGGGAGTATAAACATGCCCTACCTGAACAAGATAATTCCAACTATCAGCATCCTGAATGACATGATGGTGAGGAGGGTGAAGAACTTTGCATATATGGTGGGCCTGGGCCTTCTGAAGGCCATGAGCACTCACTGTCGCCTCTCTGTCCTCTTCCCCATCTGGTATAAGTGTCACTAGCCCCGACACCTGTCAGCAGTGGCACGTGCCTTGCTCTGGGCACTCTCCCTCCTGATGAACTTGCCAGCCTTTTTCTTCTGTGGCTAATTGTGGAATTTCAACACACAGAAGTACCTAATTGTGGACATGATCTTTCCCACACTCACCCTGGGGATCATCACAGCTGTGATGATACTGTCCAGCGTGGTCCTCTTTGTCTGAGTCCAGAGAAGGGACTGGCAGTGGCGCCGGTGACCCTCAAGGTTTCTTGTGGTCATCCTGGCCTTGGTCCTGGTGTTCCTGGTCTGCTCCCTGCCCCTCGGCATCTGCTGGTTCATCCTCTCCTGGGTAAACCTGGGTCCTCATCTAAACATCCTGTTTCTCAGCTTGTCGCGCCTCGCCTCATCCTTGAGCAGCAGCGCCAACCCCTTCATCTACTTCCTCGTGGGCAAATGGAGGAGTAGGAACCAGCGAGTTCCTACAGCCCTGGGGGCTGTGCTCAGTAGGGTACTTCAGGATGACCAGGAGCTGGACGGCAATGTGACGTCATCTATGAGCACCAATGTGGTGGGGGTCTGAGCACTTTTCCCCCAAGGATGAGCTCAGCCCTGGGGATTAGAATGCATTGAGCTGCCTCAGCCTATTCCTGCCACCCACGTGTATGAACTGTTGTTGGGCACACCAAAGGCTTTTCACCTTGCCATGTTGGGGCCACTTCCCTACCATGCCCACCAGCTCCCCCCACAGTGCCTGTGTCCTGGACCTCAGCATGCAGCTAAGCCATGGAGATAAAATGTGATCATCTTGTTTAAAGGAGATCTTCTGGTTAGAGGGCTGGTATTAGCTCCCAGCCCCATCCTTCTACAGTTGATCATTCCAAATGTCTCTACAGGCAGGTATCACTCACTGTATTTGGAGGTGAAATTCACCTGCTCAGCCTCCTCTTCTTCCTAAGGCAACGTCTTTTTATATGTGGCGGGGCAGGTGTGAACTGTGGCCTCATGGTCATCCTTGGACATACACGGGTGGCATCAGCTTGCTGCCATGGTGATGCCCCTGGTGTACCTTTGCCTCCTGTCCTGTTGACCTGCCTCCATGCCTGCAGTGTATTGCTGTGAATAGTGTCCCCTTTTCTGCTTTAGCTCTCGCTAGATGCAGGCAATGAGCTGCCTTGTCTTCCATCTAGCCTCTTGGACAGCACTTGCCCCTTGGCCTCTGATGTGGAGACACCCTGCATCACACCACTTTGTGCCCACACAGACCTACTTCCTCTCCTCTGGGAGGCTGCACTTACCAGGAATGGAGAGAGCTTCTGTCTATCCTCACTGTACTTCTAACTCACCTTGATGGGACTGTGACCAGGCCATGGGGGGCATCCTGGAGGGAGCTTTCTCCCAGTGACCGTGTGACTAACAGAGAAGGGGTCTCGTACCCTCAGTCCACCCCACCCCGGGGCCTTCCTCAAATTAACCCAAAATGTTTCTTTTCTCTGAGGGCCAAAGCCCAGTTTTGATTCCTGGGACTCCTGAGGATTTGTTACTTTTGCCTTGGTTTTTGGAAAAACGACTTAGAGTATTTGGTAAGTTGTTGATTACCCCTGATGGCTTGTTGCTTTTGCCTGGTCCGGCTGCCCTTGCCCCAGACCCGCTGTGGGCTGGTGCACTGATGGAGAGCTGTGAGAGCTGAGAGAGCGATCACAGAGGCGAGAGAGCGATCAGAGAACCATGAGAGCTGTGAGAGCTGAGAGACCTGAGCCAACTAAGACCTGTCCTGGCTACGAGCTGTGCTGGCTGAGAGCAATGCCAGCTAAAAGCTGGGCAGGCTGAACACACTGTGGCAGTGGTGGCTATCCAAGAGAGATGTCATGGAGCATCTCCTGGCTGAAAAATTCCCTGGTTAATAAGAGTGAGTATCTGTTCTTGGGAGGGTTAGAACGTCCCCTTGAGATGTTGTGGCTCCAAGCTGGGACCCCTTCTGGACCTCGTCCTATGCATATTTTCATTTGTATTCCTTTCTGTTATTTTAAGACTGTTATCACAGGCATGGTGTTTCCAGTAAAGTCTGTGAATCCTGCTGGTGAATTATTGGACTTAAATAGAGTAGTGAGGCAAGCTGGTTTGAAGTAGAAGGAGTCAGGTGGACTCTGAGCTTGTGACTGGCACCCATTTACTCAGTCCCAGGTAGCTAGGGTGCAGATTACCTCCCCCAGGTGCCTAGGGATTATGAGATGACCTAGTTCCAGAGATAGAGATGAGAGAGAGACGTTCGTGACAGCTGGTGTCTGAATTGGTCAGAGAAGGAAAGCTAAGATTGTCAAACAATGCAGTTGGTGTGAGGAGTGGCCTTTGTGATCCACCATTTCTTGTTAGAGGCAGGTGATCTTGGTCATCCTGGACTGGTTTGTGCAATTAGCACTGTGAGCAGAAAAGGATTACTTACTCCTACTCCATTCAGGGGGCCAAATCCCAAAGAGGGAAAATTCAGGACACATGTCAGAATGCTTTGCTCTCCTCCCTCCCTTTTATCTTCCCACTATTCCCTGGGTGGGATATACTCAAGGTCATATTTTGGGTCTCATGGACTTGCTCTTATTTTCTTCAGTTACAGCTTGAACTTGCATATGAAAAATTGATGGTCTTTTCCACAGTCAGCCCCTGGCCTTGTTTTGACTGATGATATTGAGCTTTTCCATCATCTCTTTCCACAGATGTAGTCAATTTGATTTCTGTGTGTTCCACCTGGCGAGGTCCATGTGTATAGTCACCATTTATGCTGGTGAAAGAAGGTATTTGCAATGAAGAAGTCGTTGGTCTTGCAAAATTCTATCATTCAATCTCCAGCATTGTTTCTATCACCAAGGCCATGTTTTCCAACTACTGATCCTTCTTCTTTGTTTCCAACTTTCGTATTCCAATCGCCTGTAATTGTCAATGCATCTTGATTGCATGTTCGATCAATTTCAGACTGCAGCAGCTGATAAAAATCTTCTATTTCTTCATCTTTGGCCTTAGTGGCTGGTGCATATATTTGAATAATAGTCGTATTAACTGGTCTTCCTTGTAGGTGTATGGATATTATCCTATCACTGACAGCATTGTACTTCAGGATAGATCTTGAAATGTTCTTTTTGACAATGAATGCAACACAATTCCTCTTCAAGTAGTCATTCCCGGCATAGTAGACTATGTGATTGTCTGATTCAAAATGGCCAATACCAGTCCATTTCAGTTCACTAATGCCTAGAATATCGATGTTTATGCATTCCATTTCATTTTTGATGATTTCTAATTTTCCTAGATTCATACTTCGTATGTTTCAGGTTCTGATTATTAACGGATGTTTGCAGCTGTTTCTTCTCATTTTGAATCGTGCCACATCAGCAAATGAAGGTCCCGAAAGCTTTATCCATCCACGTCATTAAGGTTGACTCCACTTTGAGGAGGTAGCTCTTCCCCAGCCATCTTTTGAGTGGCTTTCAACCTGGGGGGCTCATCTTCCAACACTATATCAGACAATGTTCTGCCGCTATTCATAAGGTTTTCACTGGCTAATACTTTTCAAAATAGACCGCTGGGTCCTTCTTCCTTGTCTGTCTTAGTCTGGAAGCACAGCTGAAACCTGTCCTCCATGGGTGACCCTGCTGGTATCTGAATACCGGTGGCATAGCTTCCAGCATCACAACAACATGCAAGCCCCCACAGTACAATAAACTGACAGACACGTGGAGGAATAGATTTGACGCATTGAACACTGGTAACCGAAGACCGGCCGAGTTGTGGAATGACATCAAGGACATCATCCATGAAGAAAGCAAGAGGTCACTGAAAACACAGGAAAGAAAGAAAAGACCAAGATGGATGTCAGAAGAGACTCTGAAACTTGCTCTCAAACATCGAACAGCTAAAGCAAAAGGGAGAAATGATGAAGTTAAATAACTGAACAGAAGATTTCAAAAGGCAGCTTGAGAAGACAAAGTAAAGTATTATAATGACATGTGCAAAGAGCTGGAAATGGAAAACCAAAAGGAAAGAACACGCTCAGTGTTTCTCAAGCTGAAAGAACTGAAGAAAAAATTCAAGCCTCGAGTTGCGATAGTGAAGGATTCTATGGGGAAAATATTAAATGACGCAGGAAACATCAAAAGAAGATGGAAGGAATACACAGAGTCATTATACCAAAAAGAATTAGTCAATGTTCAACCATTTCAAGAGGTGGCATATGATCAGGAACCGACGGTACTGAAGGAAGAAGTCCAAGCTGCTCTGAACGCATTGGTGAAAAACAAAGCTCCAGGAATTGATGTAGTATCAATTGAGATGTTTCAGTAAACGGATGGAACGCTGGAGGTGCTCACTTGTCTATGCCAAGAAATATGCAAGACAGCTTCCTGGCCAGCTGACTGGAAGAGATCCATATTTATGCCTATTCCCAAGAAAGGTGACCCAACCAAACGTGGAAATTATAGAACAGTATCATTAATATCACATGCTAGCAAAATTTTGCTGAAGATCATAAAAAATGGCTGCAGCAGTATATCGACAGGGAACTGCCAGAAATTCAAGCCAGATTTAGAAGAACGTGGAACCAGGGATATCGCTGCTGATGTCAGATGGATCCTGGCTGAAGGCAGAGAATACCAGAAGAATTTTACCTGTGTTTTATCGACTATGCAAAGGTGTTCGACTGTGTGGATCATAACAAACTATGGATAACGTTGCAAAGAATAGGAATTCCAGAACACTTAATTGTGCTCATGAGGAACCTTTACATAGATCAAGAGGCAGTTGTTCAGACAGAACAAGGGGATACTGATTGGTTTAAAGTAAGGAAAGGTGTGCGCCAGGGTTGTCTTCTTTCACCATACCTGTTCAATCTGTATGCTGAGCAAATAAGCCGAGAAGCTGGACTATATGAAGAAGAACAGGGCACCAGGATTGGAGGAAGACTCATTAACTACCTGCATTTTTTTTTTTTATGCAGATGACACAACTTTGCTTGCTGAAAGTGAAGAGGACTTGAAGCACTTACTAATGAAGATCAAAGACCACAGCCTTCAGTATGGATTGCACCTTGACATAAAGAAAACAAAAATCCTCACAACTGGACCAATAAACCACATCATAATAAATGGAGAAAATATTGAAGTTGTTAAAGATTTCATTTTACTTGAATCCGCAATCAAAGCCCATGGATGCAGCAGTCAAGACATCCAACTACACATTGCACTGGGCAAACCTGCTGCAAAAGATCTGTTTAAAGTTTTAAAAACAAAGATTTCACTTTTAAGGCTAAGGTGTGCCTGACCCAAGCCATAGTATTTACAGTCAACTCCTATGTATGTGAAAGGTGGACAAGGAATGAGAACTGACCCTTTTGATTACACAGTTGGCAAAGAATATATATATATGTATGTATGTATGTATATATAGTGCTTTAGATGAAGGTTTACAGAGCAAATTAGTTTCTCATTAAACAATTAATACACATATTGTTTTGTGACATTGGTTGCCAACCCCATGACGTGTCAACATTCTCTCCCTCTCAACCTTGGGTTCCCCATTACCAGCTTTCCTGTCCCCTCCTGCCTTCTTATCCTTGCCCCTGTGCTGGTGTGCCCATTAAGTCTCATTTTGTTTTATGGGCCTGCCTAATCTTTGGCTCAAGGGTAAACCTCAGGAGTGACTTCACTACTGAGCTAAAAGGGTGTCTGGAGGCCAAACTTTAGGTATTTCTCCAGTTTCTGTCAGGCCAGTAAGCCTGGACTTTTTCTGTGAGTTAGAATTTTGTTCCACATTTTTCTCCAGCTCTGTCTGGGACCCTCTACTGTGATCCTTCAGAGCAGTTGCTGGTGGTAGCTGGGCTATGCTGGACCGAGTCTGGTGGAGGTTGTGGTAGTTGTGGTCCGTTAGTCCTTTGGATTAACCTTTCCCTTGTGTCTTTGATTTTCTTCATTCTTCCTTGCTCCAGATGAGGCGTGACCAGTGGTGCATCTTAGATGGCCGCTTACAAGCTTTTAAGACCCCAGATGCTACTCAGCAAAGGAGGATGTACAGCATTTTCTTTATAAACTATGTTATGCCAATTGAGCTAGATGTTCTCCGAGACCGTGGTTCCCACAGCTGTCAGCCCAGCAATTCAGTCCCTCAGGGAGTTTGGATGTGTCTATGAAACTTCCATGACCTTGCCTCGGTTAAGTTGTGCTGACTTTCCCAGTGTTGTGTACTGTCTTACCCTTCACGAAAGTTACCACTTATCTATCATCTATTTAGTGTTTTCTCTCCCACCACTTCCCTCCCTCTTAGCCATCAAAGATTGTTTCTTTCTGTATGTAAACCTTTTTATGAGCTTTTATAATAGTGGTCTCATACAGTACTTGTCCTTTTGTGATTGACTCATTTTGCTCAGCATAATGACCTCCAGGTTCATTCATGTTAAGAGATGTTTCGCAGATTCATCATTGTTCTTTATTGTTGGGTAGCATTCCAGTGAGTGTATATACCATAGTTTGTTTATCCATTCATCTGTTGATGGGTACTTAGGTTGTTTCCATCTTTTTGCTATTGTGAATAATGCTGAAATGAACATGAGTGTGCATATATCTATTTGTGTGACAGCTCTTATTTCTCTAGGATATATTCCTAGGGGTGGGATAGCTGGATCCTATGGTATTTCTATTTATAGCTTTTCAAGGGCCCACCATCTTGTTTTCCAAAATGGTTGTACCATTTTGCATTCCCACCAGCAGTGCATAAGAGTTCCAATCTCCTCACAGCCTCTCCAACATTTATTATTTTGTTTTTTGATTCATGCCAGTTGCGTTGGTGTGAGATGGTATCTCATTAGAGTTTCGACTTGCATTTCTCTAACGGCTAGGAAAGGTGTGCATCAGGGTTGTATGCTTTCACTACAGCTATTCAATCTGTATGCTGAGCAAATAATACAAGAAATTGGATTGTATGAGGAAGAAAGAGGCATTAGAATTGAAGGAAGACTCATTAACAACCTGTGTTATGCAGATGACACAACCTTGCTTGCTGAACATGAAGAGGACTTGAAACACTTATTGATGAAGATCAAAGACCACAGCCTTCAGTATGGATTACACCTCAACATAAAAAAAAAAAAAAAAAAAAAATCCTCACAACTGGACCAATAAGCAACATCATAATAGTCAAGGATTTCATTTTACTTGGATCCACAATCAAAACCCATGGAAGCAGCAGTCAAGATATCAAAAGATGCTTTGCATTGGGGATATCTTTAAAGCGTTAAAAAGCAAAGACGTCACCGTAAAAACTAAGGTGAGGAGGCGGAGCCAAGATGGCGGAATAGACGATTCTGTCAAGGCCTCTTTACAACAAAGACCAGAAAAAAAACAAGTGAAACGAGTATACTTGGGACAAGCTGGGAGCCCTGAGCATCAAAGGCAAGCTTGGACAACTAACTGAGGGGCAGCGGGAGAAAGAGACCGTTCAGAAGCGGAGAGGAGTTACCGGCCCTGAATCGCGGGGAGCCCTCAGGCACCATTCCCGGGGTGGCGGTGGTGGCGGCGGTGGCGGGCGGGTCCTAGCCTTCGGCCGCGGTTTCCTCAGGGAGAAGCAGCAGCCACACAGCCCGCTCACACCTCCGGGACCTGAGGAGAACGAAGCAGTTTCCTCAGGGAGAAGCAGCAGCCACACAGCCCGCTCACACCTCCGGGACCTGAGGAGAACGAAGCAGTTTCCTCAGGGAGAAGCAGCAGCCACACAGCGCGCTCACACCTCCGGGACCTGAGGAGAACGAAGCAGTTTCCTCGGGGAGAAGCAGCAGCCACACAGCCCGCTCACACCTCCGGGACCTGAGGAGAACGAAGCAGTTTCCTCAGGGAGAAGCAGCAGCCACACAGCGCGCTCACACCTCCGGGACCTGAGGAGAATGGAGCAGTTTCCTCAGGGAGAAGCAGCAGCCACACAGCCCGCTCACACCTCCGGGACCTGAGGAGAATGGAGCAGTTTCCTCAGGGAGAAGCAGCAGCCACACAGCCCGCTCACACCTCCGGGACCTGAGGAGAACGAAGCAGTTTCCTCGGGGAAAAGCAGCAGCCTCACAGCCCACTCACACCTCTGGGACCTGAGGAGAAGGGCGCTCTGGGCAAAAGCTAAGGACTTGCGGATATTTTACCGTCCCCCCCCCCACCCCCAACCCGCTTCAGTGGCTGAATCCCTGGGCCTGAGATAGACCCTGGTGAGCACCTAGAGCCGTCCTCCCGGCCTTGGGGAAGGAAAAAATCTTCAACTGGGGGGAAAAGATAATTTGCTAGCTCCATTAACTGGGGGAGCTCAGGACAGAAGCGGCTCCTGTCCAGGCATAAACGGTCCGTGGACCTTGAGCACCTTTCCCTTCTGCGTGGACCTGTGTGGGCCTGTTTTGGGAGAATAGGCCCTTGTTGGCAAACTCCAGCCATTTCAGCTGTGTGGTGGAGAGGTGGGTGTTTGATGTTTGACATTGCTTTGCCTATTAAACAAGGTCCTCACCTACCCACAACAGGGACCTAAGGACTGGTGGCTCCACTTGGGTCACCCAGCCACCTACAACAGGGGCCCAGGGATAACTGGTACCTCCCAGTCCTTACAACAAAAAGCTTTGGGTGCCCATGATGTCTCTGCAGAACCCACCCACCAGCACGCTCTAGGGAACAGGGACACGTTTTCCTCAGAGACACTTGGGTCAGTTCTCAGCCCCTGACTTGTTCAGAGCGTGGCCCCCTGATGCAATCAGGTACCAGTATATATGCCAATCACCCCTGCCCCTCTGAGACTGTAGGACAGAGCCTGTATCACACACTTAATGATCAGCTACCTGGAAGCCTGAGCTGAAATCGTACAGGAAAACTGAATGGACTCCTAGACTGATATACCTGATAACAGCTCTAGCCGGCTGGGGACAGGACATCAGGGCTCCAAAGGCAAAAATAATCAAGCTAGCTCACTCAAGCAACCATAGGGGTATACCGAAACAAAACAAAGCAAAAAGCTATGACACAGTAAGCAAGCATAAACTAATTCAATAACTTATAGATGGCTCAGAGACAACAGTCGATATCAAGTCACATAAAGAAACAGATCATGATCACCTCAACAGGCTCTCAAAACAAAGAACCCAGGGATCTTCTAGGTGAAAGTGCATTCCTGGAATTACCAGATGCAGAATACAAAAGTTTGATATACAGAACCCTCCAAGACATCGGGAAGGAAATGAGGCAATATGCAGAACAAGCCAAGGAACACACAGATAAAACAACTGAAGAAATCAGAAAGATTATTCAGGAGCATAATGAAAAGTTTAATAAGATGGAAAAATCCATAGACAGACAGCAATCAGAAATTCAGAAGATTAACAATAAAATTACAGAATTAGATAACTCAGTAGAAAGTCAGAGGAGCAGAATTGAGCAAGCAGAAGCTAGAATTTATGAACTCGAAGATGAATGACTTGGCACTAATATATTTGAAGAAAAATCAGATAAAAGAATTTAAAAAAATGAAGAAAACTTAAGAATCATGTGGGACTCTATCAAGAGAAATAACCTATGAGTGATTGGAGTACCAGAACAGGGAGGGATAACAGAAAATACAGAGAAAATTGTTGAAGATTTGTTGGCAGAAAACTTCCCTGATATTGTGAAAGATGAGAAGATATCTATCCAAGATGCTCATCGAACTCCACATAAGGTAGATCTTAAAAGAAAGTCACCAAGACATATTATAATCAACCTTGCCAAAACCAAAGATAAAGAGATAATTATAAGAGCAGCGAGGGATAAACGAAAAGTCACAAAGGAGTTTTGGCTCTACAAAGGAGAGCCAATAAGAATAAGCTTGGACTACTTGGCAGAAACCATGCAGGCAAGAAGGCAATGGGATGACATATTTAAAAAATTGAAGGAAAAAAATTGCCTTCCAAGAATCATATATTCATCAAAACTGTCTTAAATATGAAGGTGAAATTAAGACATTTCCATATAAACACAAGTTGAGGGAGTTCATAAAAACCAAACCAAAACTACAAGAAATACTAAAGGGAGTTCTTTGGTTAGAAAATCAATAATATCAGGTATCAATCCAAGACTGTAACACTGGGCAGAGCAACCAGAAGTCAACCCAGACAGGGAAATCCAAAAAAAACAAAAACAAAGCAAGATTATTTTTAAAAAGCCCAAAACAGGGTAACAGTGATGTTATTATGTAAAAGAAGACAACATTAAAATAATAAAGAGGAACTAAGAAATGTAATCATACACCTTCCATACAGAGAGGAAGATATGGCGATACAAAGAAATAAAAGTTAGTTTTAAATTTAGAAAAATAGGGGTAAATAATAAGGTAACCACAAAGGAGACAAACTATCCTCCTCATCAAAATAAAATACAAGGGAAAAATACAGACTCAGCAGAAACAAAATCAACAACAACAAATATGAGGAAAGGACAATATATAAAGAAAATCTACTGAGCACATAAAATCAAGTGGGAAAAAGAAACTGTCAACACACAAAAATAGACATCAAAATGATAGCACTAAATTCATACCTATCCATAATTATCCTGAATGTAAATGGATTAAATACACCAATAAAGAGACAGAGGGTGGCAGAATGGATTAAAAAACAAGACCTGTCTATATGCTGCCTACGAGAGACACGCCTTAGACTTAGAGACACAAACAAACTAAAACTCAAAGGATGGAAAAAAAATATATCAAGTAAACAGCAATGGAAAAAAGAGCAGGAGTGGCAGTATTAATTTCTGACAAAATCGACTTTAAAGTTAAATACCATAAAGGCTAAAAAGGACACTATATAATGATCAGAGACAATACACCAAGAAGATATAACCATATTAAATATTTATGCACCCAGTGACAGGACTGCAAGATACATAAAACAAACTCTATCAGCATTGAAAAGTGAGATAGACAGATCCACAATAATAGTAGGAGACTTCAACACACCACTTTCAGTGAAGGACAGGACATCCAGAAAGAAGCTGAATAAAGACATGGAAGATCTAAATGCCACAATCAACCAACTTGGCCTCGTAGACGTGTACAGAACACTCCACCCAACAGCAACAAAGTATACTTTCTTTTCTAGTATACATGGAACATTCTCTAGAATAGACCACATATTAGGTCATAAAGCAAGACTTAGCAGAATCCAAAACATTGAAATATTACAAAGCATCTTTGACCATAAGGCTATAAAAGTAGAAAGCAATAACAGGAAAAGCAGGGAAAAGAAATCAAACACTTGGAAACTGAACAATACCCTGCTCACAAAAGACTGGATTATAGAAGACATTAAGGATGGAATAAAGAAATTCAGAGAATCCAATGAGAATGAAAACACTTCCTATCAGAACCTTTGGGACACAGCAAAAGCTGTGCTCAGAGGCCAATTTATATTAATAAATGCACACATCCAAAAAGAAGAAAGGGCCCAAATCAAAGAATTATCCCTACAACTTGAACAAATAGAAAGAGAGCAACAAAAGAAACCCACAGGCACCAGAAGAAAACAAATAATAAAAATTACAGCTGAACTAAATGAAATAGAAAACAGAAAAACAATTGAAAGAATTAACAAGACCAAAAGCTGGTTTTTTGAAAACATCAACAAAATTGATAAACCACTGGCCAAACTGACAAAAGAAAAACAGGAGAGGAAGCAAATAACCCAAATAAGAAATGGGATGGGCTATATTACAACAGACGCAACTGAAATTAAAAGAATCATATCAGATTACCATGAAAAACTATACTCTAACAAATTTGAAAACCTAGAAGAAATGGACGAATTCCTAGAAACACACTACCTACCTAAACTAACACAAACAGAGGGAGAACAACTAAATAGACCCATAACAAAAGAAGAGATTGAAAAGGTAATCAAAAAACTCTCAACAAAGAAAAGCCCTGGTCCAGATGGCTTCACTGCAGAGTTCTACCAAACTTTCAGAGAAGAGTTAACACCACTACTACTAAAGGTATTTCAGAGCATAGAAAAGACGGAATACTACCAAACTCATTCTGTGAAGCCACCATATCCCTGATACCAAAACCAGGTAAAGGCACCACAAAAAAAGAGAAAATTATAGACCTATATCCCTCATGAATGTAGATGCAAAAATCCTCAACAAAATTCTAGCCAATAGAATTCAACAATATATCAAAAAAATAATTCACCATAACCAAGCGGGATTCATACCAGGTATGCAGGGGTGGTTCAACATTAGAAAAACAATTAATGTAATCCACCACATAAATAAAACAAAAGACAAGAATCACATGATTTTATCAATTGATACAAAAAAGGCATTTGACAAAGTTCAACACTCATTCATGATAAAAACTCTCAGCAAAATAGGAATAGAAGGAAAATTCCTCAACATAATGAAGGGCATTTATACAAAGCCAACAGGCAACATCATCCTAAACAGAGAGAGCCTAAAAACATTCCCACTGAGATCGGGAACCAGACAAGGATGCCCTTTATCACCACTCTTATTCAACATTGTGCTGGAAGTCCTAGCCAGAGCAATTAGGCTGGACAAAGAAATAAAGGGCATCCACATTGGTAAGGAAGAAGTAAAAGTATCTCTATTTGCAGATGACATGATCTTATATACAGAAAACCCTAAAGAATCCTCAAGAAAACTACTGAAACTATTAGAAGAGTTCAGCAGAGTATCGGGATACAAGATAAACATGCAAAAATCAGTTGGATTCCTCTACACCAACAAAGAACGTCGAAGAGGAAACCACCAAATCAATGCCATTTACAGTAGCCCCCAAGAAGATAAAATACTCAGGAATAAATCTTACCAGAGATGTAAAAGACTTATACAAAGAAAACCACAGTACACTTCTGCAAGAAACCAAAAGAGACTTATGTAAGTGGAAGAACATACCTTGCTCGTGGATAGGAAGACTTAACGTTATAAAAATGTCTATTCTACCAAAAGCGATCTATACATTTAATGCAATTCTGATCCAAATCCCAATGACTTTCTTTAATGAGATGGAGAAACAAATCACCAACTTCATATGGAAGGGAATAAGGCCCCGGATAAATGAGGCATTACTGAAAAAGAAGAACAAAGTGGGAGGCCTTTCTTTATCTGGTTTTAGAACCTATTATACCTCCACAGTAGTCAAAACAGCCTGGTACTGGTACAACAACAGATACATAGACCAATGGAACAGAATTGAGAATCCAGACATAAATCCATCCACATATGAGCAGTTGTTATTTAACAAAGGCTCAGAAACAGTTAAATGGGGAAAAGACAGTCTTTTTAACAAATGGTGCTGGCATAACTGGATATCCATCTGCAAAAAAATGAAATAAGACCCATACCTCACTCCATTCACAAAAACTAACTCAAAATGGATCAAAGACTTAAATATAAAATCTAAAATGGGGGCGGAGCCAAGATGGCAGACTAGGCAGACGCTACCTCGGATCCCTCTTACAACAAAGACACGGAAAAACAAGTGAATCGATCACATACATAACAATCTACGAACCCTGAACAACAAACACAGATTTAGAGATGGAGAACGAACTAATACGGGGAAGCAGCAATTGTTTTCAGAGCCTGGAGCCAGCGTACCAGTCAGGTACGGCACAAGCACAGAGAGCTGCTCCACCCCCCTGAACTAACCCCGGGAGGGGGACCAGCCGGTTCCGCGGGCGGCGTGGGACGCAGCCGGTAGAAGAAGTACCCGGGAGGCAGTGACTGGTCTTGGAACGGGGAGAGCAGCGTCCCAGCCAGGGAACCATCCCGCCGGGATTTGGACTGGACGCAGCGGATTTTCTGGAAAAACTAGTTTCCCAGTGATGGCTCAGAGACAACAATCCATATCAGACCACTTAAAAAAGCAGACCATGACAGCTTCTCCAACCCCCCAAACAAAAGAATCAAAATCTTTCCCAAATGAAGATACAATCCTGGAATTATCAGATACAGAATATAAAAAACTAATTTACAGAATGCTTCAAGACATCACAAATGAAATAAGGCAAACTGTAGAAAAAGCCAAGGAACACACTGATAAAACTGTTGAAGAACTCAAAAAGATTATTCAAGAACATAGTGGAAAAATTAATAAGTTGCAAGAATCCATAGAGAGACAGCATGTAGAAATCCAAAAGATTAACAATAAAATTACAGAATTAGACAATGCAATAGGAAGTCAGAGGAGCAGACTCGAGCAATTAGAATGCAGACTGGGACATCTGGAGGACCAGGGAATCAACACCAACATAGCTGAAAAAAAATCAGATAAAAGAATTAAAAGAAATGAAGAAACCCTAAGAATCATGTGGGACTCTATCAAGAAGGATAACCTGCGGGTGATTGGAGTCCCAGAACAGGGAGGGGGGACAGAAAACACAGAGAAAATAGTGGAAGAACTCCTGACAGAAAACTTCCCTGACATCATGAAAGACGAAAGGATATCTATCCAAGATGCTCATCGAACCCCATTTAAGATTGATCCAAAAAGAAAAACACCAAGACATATTATCATCAAACTAGCCAAAACCAAAGATAAACAGAAAAATTTAAAAGCAGCCAGGGAGAAAAGAAAGGTTTCCTTCAAGGGAGAATCAATAAGAATCAGTTCAGACTACTCAGCAGAAACCATGCAGGCAAGAAGGGAATGGAACGACACATACAGAACACTGAAGGAGAAAAACTGCCAGCCAAGGATCATATATCCAGCAAAACTCTCTCTGAAATATGAAGGCGAAATTAAGATATTTACAGATAAACACAAATTTAGAGAATTTGCAAAAACCAAACCAAAGCTACAAGAAATACTAAAGGATATTGTTTGGTCAGAGAACCAATAATATCAGATATCAGCACGACACAACGTCACAAAACAGAACGTCCTGATATCAACTCAAACAGGGAAATCACAAAAACAAACAAATTAAGATTAATTAAAAAAAAAATACACACAACAGGGAATCATGGAAGTCAATAGGTAAAAGATCCCAATAATCAAAAAGAGGGACTAAATACAGGAGGCATTGAACTGCCATATGGAGAGTGATAAAGGCGATATAGAACAATACAAGTTAGGTTTTTACTTAGAAAAATAGGGGTAAATATTAAGGTAACCACAAAGAGGTATAACAACTCTATAACTCAAGATAAAAGCCAAGAAAAATGCAACGACTCAACTAACATAAAGTCAAACACTATGAAAATGAGGATCTCACAATTTACTAAGAAAAACGCCTCAGCACAAAAAAGTATGTGGAAAAATGAAATTGTCAACAACACACATAAAAAGGCATCAAAATGACAGCACTAAAAACTTATTTATCTATAATTATGCTGAATGTAAATGGACTAAATGCGCCAATAAAGAGACAGAGAGTCACAGACTGGATAAAGAAACACGATCCATCTATATGCTGCCTACAAGAGACACACCTTAGACTTAGAGACACAAACAAACTAAAACTCAAAGGATGGAAAAAAATATATCAAGCAAACAATAAGCAAAAAAGAAGAGGAGTAGCGATATTAATTTCTGACAAAATAGACTTTAGACTTAAATCCACCACAAAGGATAAAGAAGGACACTATATAATGACAAAAGGGACAATTGATCAGGAAGACATAACCATATTAAATATTTATGCACCCAATGACAGGGCTGCAAGATACATAAATCAAATTTTAACAGAATTGAAAAGTGAGACAGATACCTCCACAATTATAGTAGGAGACTTCAACACACCACTTTCGGAGAAGGACAGGACATCCAGTAAGAAACTCAACAGAGACACGGAAGATCTAATTACAACAATCAACCAACTTGACCTCATTGACTTATACAGAACTCTCCACCCAACTGCTGCAAGATATACTTTTTTTTCTAGTGCACATGGAACATTCTCTAGAATAGACCACATATTAGGTCATAAAACAAACCTTTGCAGAGTCCAAAACATCGAAATATTACAAAGCATCTTCTCAGACCACAAGGCAATAAAACTAGAGATCAATAACAGAAAAACTAGGGAAAAGAAATCAAATACTTGGAAAATGAACAATACCCTCATGAAAAAAGACTGGGTTATAGAAGACATCAAGGAGGGAATAAGGAAATTCTTAGAAAGCAACGAGAATGAAAATACTTCCTATCAAAACCTCTGGGACACAGCAAAAGCAGTGCTCAGAGGCCAATTTATATCGATAAATGCACACATACAAAAAGAAGAAAGAGCCAAAAGCAGAGAACTGTCCCTACAACTTGAACAAATAGAAAGTGAGCAACAAAAGAATCCATCAGGCACCAGAAGAAAACAAATAATAAAAATTAGAGCTGAACTAAATGAATTAGAGAACAGAAAAACAATTGAAAGAATTAACAAAGCCAAAAGCTGGTTCTTTGAAAAAATTAACAAAATTGATAAACCATTGGCTAGACTGACTAAAGAAATACAGGAAAGGAAACAAATAACCCGAATAAGAAATGAGAAGGACCACATCACAACAGAACCAAATGAAATTAAAAGAATCATTTCAGATTATTATGAAAAATTGTACTCTAACAAATTTGAAAACCTAGAAGAAATGGATGAATTCCTGGAAAAACACTACCTACCTAAACTAACACATTCAGAAGTAGAACTACTAAATAGACCCATAACAAAAAAAAAGATTGAAACGGTAATCAAAAAACTCCCAACAAAAAATAGCCCTGGTCCGGACAGCTTCACTGCAGAGTTCTACCAAACTTTCAGAGAAGAGTTAACACCACTACTGCTGAAGGTATTCCAAAGCATAGAAAATGACGGAATACTACCCAACTCATTCTATGAAGCCACCATCTCCCTGATACCAAAACCAGGTAAAGACATTACAAAAAAAGAAAATTATAGACCTATATCCCTCATGAACATAGATGCAAAAATCCTCAACAAAATTCTAGCCAATAGAATCCAACAACACATCAAAAAAATAATTCACCATGATCAAGTGGGATTTATACCAGGTATGCAAGGCTGGTTTAATATCAGAAAAACCATTAATGTAATCCATCACATAAATAAAACAAAAGACAAAAACCACATGATCTTATCAATTGATGCAGAAAAGGCATTTGACAAAGTCCAACACCCATTTATAATAAAAACTCTTACCAAAATAGGAATTGAAGGAAAATTCCTCAACATAATAAAGGGCATCTATGCAAAGCCAACAGCCAATATCACTCTAAATGGAGAGAACCTGAAAGCATTTCCCTTGAGAATGGGAACCAGACAAGGATGCCCTTTATCACCGCTCTTATTCAACATCGTGCTGGAAGTCCTAGCCAGGGCAATTAGGCTAGACAAAGAAATAAACGGTATCCGGATTGGCAAGGAAGAAGTAAAGTTATCACTATTTGCAGATGACATGATTATATACACAGAAAACCCTAAGGAATCCTCCAGAAAACTACTGAAACTAATAGAAGAGTTTGGCAGAGTCTCAGGTTATAAAATAAACATACAAAAATCACTTGGATTCCTCTACATCAACAAAAAGAACACCGAAGAGGAAATAACCAAATCAATACCATTCACAGTAGCCCCCAAGAAGATAAGATACTTAGGAATAAATCTTACCAAGGATGTAAAAGACCTATACAAAGAAAACTACAAAGCACTACTACAAGAAATTCAAAAGGACATACTTAAGTGGAAAAACATACCTTGCTCATGGATAGGAAGACTTAACATAGTAAAAATGTCTATTCTACCAAAAGCCATCTATACATTTAACGCACTTCCGATCCAAATACCAATGTCATATTTTAAGGGGATAGAGAAACAAATCACCAATTTCATATGGAAGGGAAAGAAGCCCTGGATAAGCAAAGCACTACTGAAAAAGAAGAAGAAAGTGGGAGGCCTCACTTTACCTGATTTCAGAACCTATTATACAGCCACAGTAGTCAAAACAGCCTGGTACTGGTACAACAACAGGCACATAGACCAAGGGAACAGAATTGAGAACCCAGACATAGATCCATCCACGTATGAGCAGCTGATATTTGACAAAGGACCAGTGTCAATTAATTGGGGAAAAGAAAGCCTTTTTAACAAATGGTGCTGGCATAACTGGATATTCATTTGCAAAAAAATGAAACAGGACCCATACCTTACACCATGCACAAAAACTAACTCCAAGTGGATCAAAGACCTAAACATAAAGACTAAAACGATAAAGATCATGGAAGAAAAAATTGGGACAACCCTAGGAGCCCTAATACAAGGCATAAACAGAATACAAAACATTACCAAAAATGATGAAGAGAAACCTGATAACTGGGAGCTCCGAAAAATCAAACACCTATGCTCATCTAAAGACTTCACCAAAAGAGTAAAAAGACCACCTACAGACTGGGAAAGAATTTTCAGCTATGACATCTCCGACCAGCGCCTGATCTCTAAAATCTACATGATTCTGTCAAAACTCAACCACAAAACGACAAACAACCCAATCAAAAAGTGGGCAAAGGATATGAACACACATTTCACTAAAGAAGATATTCGGGCAGCCAACAGATACATGAGAAAATGCTCACGATCATTAGCCATTAGAGAAATGTAAATTAAAACTACGATGAGATTCCATCTCACACCAGCAAGGCTGGCATTAATCCAAAAAACACAAAATAATAAATGTTGGAGAGGCTGCGGAGAGATTGGAACTCTTATACACTGCTGATGGGAATGTAAAATGGTACAACCACTTTGGAAATCTATCTGGCGTTATCTTAAACAGTTAGAAATAGAACTACCATACAACCCAGAAATTCCACTCCTGGGAATATACCCTAGAGATACAAGAGCCTTCATACAAACAGATATATGTACACCCATGTTTATTGCAGCTCTGTTTACAATAGCAAAAAGTTGGAAGCAACCAAGATGTCCATCAACGGATGAATGGGTAAATAAATTGTGGTATATTCACACAATGGAATACTACGCATCGATAAAGAACAGTGACGAATCTGTGAAACATTTCATAACATGGAGGAACCTGGAACGCATTATGCTGAGCGAAATTAGTCAGAGGCAAAAGGACAAATATTGTATAAGACCACTATTATAAGATCTTGAGTAATAGTAAACCTGAGAAGAACACATACTTTTGTGGTTACGAGGGGGGGAGGGAGGGAGGGTGGGAGAGGGTTTTTTATTGATTAATCAGTAGATAAGAAATGCTTTAGGTGAAGGGAAAGACAACACTCAATACATGGAAGGTCAGCTCAATTGGACTGGACCAAAAGCAAAGAAGTTTCCGGGATAAAATGAATGCTTCAAAGGTCAGTGGAGCAAAGGTGGGGGTCTGGGGAACATGGTTTGCGGGGACTTCTAAGTCAATTGGCAAAATAATTCTATTATGAAAACATTCTGCATCCCACTTTGAAATGTGGCGTCTGGGGTCTTAAATGCTAACAAGAGGCCATCTAAGATGCATCAATTGGTCTCAACCCACCTGGAGCAAAGGAGAATGAAGAACACCAAGGCCAAACGACAACTAAGAGCCCAAGAGACAGAAAGGGCCACATGAACCAGAGACCTACATCATCCTGAGAGCAGAAGAACTAGTTGGTGCCCGGCCACAATCGATGACTGCCCTGACAGGGAGCACAGCAGAGGACCCCTGAGGGAGCAGGAGATCAGTGGAATACAGACCCCAAATTCTCATAAAAAGACCAAACTTAACGGTCTGACTGATACTAGAGGAATCCCGGCGGCCATGGTCCCCAGACCTTCTGTTGGCACAGGACAGGAACCATCCCTGAAGACAACTCATCAGACATGAAAGGGACTGGTCAGCGGGTGGGAGAGAGACGCTGATGAAGAGTGAGCTAATGATATCAGGTGGACACTTGAGATTGTGTTGGCAACTCTTGTCTGGAGGGGGGATGGGAGGATAGAGAGAGAGAGAAGCCGGCAAAATTGTCACGAAAGGAGAGACTGAAAGGGCTGACTCAAGAAGGGGAGAGCAAGTGGGAGTAGGGAGTGAGATGTATGTAAACTTATATGTGACAGACTGATCGGATTTGTAAACGTTCACTTGAAGCTTAATAAAAGTTAATAAAAAAAAATCTAAAATGATAAAGATCATGGAAGAAAAAATAGGGACAACGTTAGGAGCCCTAATACATGCCATAAACAGTATACAAAACATTATAAAAAAATGTAGAAGAAACACTAGATAACTGGGAGCTCCTAAAAATCAAACACGTGTGCTCATCCAAAGACTTCATCAAAAGAGTAAAAAGACTACCTACAGACTGGGAAAAAGTTTTTAGCTATGACATTTCTGATCAGCGCCTGATCTCTAAAATCTACGTGATACTGCAAAAACTCAACTGCAAAAAGACAAATGACCCGATTAAAAAATGGGCAAAAGATATGAATAGACACTTCACTAAAGGAGACATTCACGTAGCTAATAGATATATGAGGAAATGTTCACGATCATTAGCCATTAGAGAAATGCAGATCAAAACTACAATGAGATTTCATCTCACTCCAGCAAGGCTGGCATTATTCCAAAAAACACAAAATAATAAATGTTGGAGAGGCTGTGGAGAGATTGGAACACTTATACACTGCTGGTGGGAAGGTAAAATGGTACAACCACTTGGAAATCCATTTGGCGCTTCCTTAAAAACCTAGAAATAGAACTACCATACGATCCAGCAATCCCACTCCTTGGAATATATCCTAGAGAAATAAGAGCCTTCACACGAACAGATATATGCACACCAATGTTCATTGCAGCACTGTTTAGAATAGCAAAAAGATGAAAGCAACCAAGGTGCCCATCAACAGATGAATGGGTAAATAAATTATGGTATATTCACACAATGGAATACTACGCATCGATAAAGAACAGTGAGGAATCTGTGAAACATTTCATAACATGGAGGAACCTGGAAGGCATTATGCTGAGTGAAATTAGTTGCAAAAGGACAAATATTGTATAAGACCACTATTATAAGAACTTGAGAAATAGTTTAAAATGAGAAGAAGATATTCTTTTGTGGTTACTTGAGGGGGGAGGGAGGGAGGGTGGGAGAGGGTTTTTTACTGATTAATTAGTAGATAAGAACTACTTTAGGTGAAGGGAAAGACAGCACGCAATACAGGGAAGGTCAGCACAATTGGACTAAACCAAAAGCAAAGAAGTTTCCTGAATAAACTGAATGCTTGGAAGGCCAGCGTAGCAGCGGCAGGGGTCTGGGGACCATGGTTTCAGGGGACATCTAAGTCAATTGGCATAATAAAATCTATTAAGAAAACATTCTGCATCCCACTTTGAAGAGTAGCATCTGGGGGTCTTAAACGCTAGCAAGCAGCCATCTAAGATGCATCAATTGGTCTCAACCCACCTGGATCAAAGGAGAATGAAGAACACCAAGGACACAAGGTGATTACGAGCCCAAGAGACAGAAAAGGCCACATGAACCAGCGACTACATCATCCTAAGACCAGAAGAACTAGATGATGCCCGGCCACAACGGCTGACTGCCCTGACAGGGACCACAACAGAGAACCCCTGAGGGAGCAGGAGACCAGTGGGATGCATACCCCAAATGCTCATAAAAAGACCAGACTTAATGGTCTGACTGAGACTGGAAGGACCCGGGTGGTCACGGCCCCCAGACCTTCTGTTGCCCCAGGACAGGAATCATTCCCGAAGCCAACTCTTCAGACATGGTTTGGACTGGACAATGGGTTGGAGAGGGATGCTGGTGAGGAGTGAGCTTCTTGGTTCAGGTGGACACTTGAGACTATGTTGGCATCTCCTGCTTAGAGGGGAGATGAGAGGGTGGAGGGGGTTAGAAGCTGGCGAAATGGACACGAAAAGAGAGTAGAGGGAGAAAGTGGGCTGTCTCATTAGGGGGAGAGTAACTGGGAGTGTGTAGCAAGGTGTATATGGGTTTTTGTGTGAGAGACTGACTTGATTTGTAAACTTTCACTTAAAGCACAATAAAAATTATAAAAACAAACAAACAAACAAAACTAAAGTGTGCCTGACTCAAGCCACGGTGTTTTCAATTGCCTCATATGCATGCGAAAGCTAGACAATGAATAGGAAGACCGAAGAAGAATTGATTGCCTTTGAATTGTGGTGTTGGCAAAGAATATCGAACATACCATGGTCTGTCAAAAGAATCAACAGATCTGTCTTGGAAGAGGTAAAACCAGAATGCTCCTTGGAAGGAAGGATGGTGAAATTATGTCTCACACACTCTGGACATGTTATCAGGAGGGATCAGTCCCTGGAAAAGGACATCATGCTTGGTAAAGTAGGAGGGTCAGTGAAAAAAAGGAAGACCCTCAATGAGATGGATTGACAGAGTGGCTACAACAATGGCCTTAAGCATAGCAACAATTGTGAGGATGGTGCCAGACTGGGCAGTGTTTTGTCCTGTTGTACATAGGGTTGCTATGAGTCAGAACCAGCTCAACGACACCTAACCACAACTACGACAATGGTTAGTGATTGTGAGCATTTCCTCATGTGTCTGTTAGCCGCCTGAATGTCTTCTTTGGTGAAGGGGCAAAGGATGTTGAATATTGACTGCCAGAAGAACAAACAAATCTATCTTTTAGGCAGTATAGCTAGAATGTTCTTTAGAAGCAGGGCAGGTGAGGCTTTGTCTCACCTACTCTGGACATGTCATCAGGAGGGACCAGTCCCTAGAGAAGGATATCATGCTTGGTAAAGTAGAAAACAAAACCAAACCTGCTGCTGTATAGTCAATTCCGACTTGTAGCAACTGTATAGGACAGAGTGGCACTGCCGCACAGGGTTTCCAAGGAGTGCCTGGTGGATTCAAACTGCCAACCTTTTGGGTGGCAGCTATAGCGCTTAACCACTATGCCACCAGGGCTTCCCGTAAAGTAGAGGGTCAGCAGTTGATCTTTAATGGGATGGACTGACACAATGGTTGCAAGGATGGTATCAAGCAGAGCAACGATTGTGAGGAAGGTGTAGGACAGGGCAGTGATTTGCTCTGTCGTACATAGGATCACTAGGAGTCGGAACCGACTCAACAGCACTGAACATCGACAACAATTTATAAAACTCTACACCATTACATAAAATCTCACAGCCTGTGGATTTGTGCTGTGGTCAGAAATAGGGATTCTGGGGCATTAGATACTAGTGTCTCCTGGGATCCACTTTACTGGACCTTCCTCTTGGTGTTCATTGGCCTGAACTGGGGGCTGTGCAGGCCAATAGAAGGGGAAGGTGAGCTCTCACCTGCCCTAGTTTCCTGGGTCACCTGCTTTTCCATCAAGAACTCAAGCTCCCAGTCTATGTGTCCCAAAGAGACATGAGGGGTTGTTGTTGTTGTTGTTGTTAGTGCCCTCGAGTAGGTTCTGACTCATAGCGACCCTATGCACAACAGAATGAAACACTGGCCAGTCCTGCGCATCCTTGCAATTGTTATGCTTGAGTTCGTTGCTGCAGCCACTGTGTCAATCCACCTCGTTGAGGGTCTTCCTCTTTTCTGCTGACCCTGTATTTTGCCAAACATGATGTCCTTCTCCAGGGACTGATCCCTCCTGACAATATGTCCAAAGTATGTAAGACGCAGTCTCGCCATCTTCCCTTCTAAGGAGCATTCTGGTTTTACTTCTTCCGAGATGGATTTGTTCATCCCTTTGGCACTCCATGGTATATTCAATATTCTTTGCCAACAACGCAATTCAAAGGCCTTAAAGCTTCTTCGATCTTCCTTATTCATTGTCCAGCTTTCACATGCATATGATGCGATTGAAAATACCATGGCTTGGGTCAGGCACACCTTAGTCTTCAAAGTGACATCTTTGCATTTCAACACTTTAAAGAGATCCTTTGGAGCAGATTTACCCAATGCAATGTATCTTTTGATCTCTTGCCTGCTGCTTCCATGGCTGTTGATTGTGGATCCAAGTAAAATGAAATCCTTGACAACTTCAATCTTGTCTCTGTTTATCATGATGTTGCTTATTGGTCCAGTTGTGAGGATTTTTGTTTTCTTTATGTTGAGGTGTAATCTATACTGAGGGCTGTGGTGCTTGATCTTCATCAGTACATAGTTCAAGTCCTCTTCAATTTCAGCAAGCAAAGGTGTGTCATCTGTGTAAGACAGGTTGTTAATGAGTCTTCCTCCAATCCTGATGCCCCGTTCTTCTTCATATAGTCCAGTTTCTGGGATTATTTGCTCAGCATACAGATTGAATAGGTATGGTGAAACAATACAACCCTGGCACACACCTTTCCTGACTTTAAACCACTCAGCATCCCCTTGTTCTGTCCGAACAACTGCCTCTTGAGCTGTGTAAAGGTTCCTCCATGAGCACAATTAAGTGTTCTGGAATTCCCATTCTTTGCAACATTATCCGTAATTTGTTATGATCCACACAGTCGAATGCCTTTATATAGTCAATAAAACACAGTAAACATCCTTCTGGTATTCTCTGCTTTCAGCCAGGATCCATCTGACATCAGCAACGATATCCCTGGTTCCACGTCCTCTTCTGAAACTGGCCTGAATTTCTGACAGTTCCCTGTCAATATACTCCTGCAGCCGCTTTTGGATAATCTTGAGCAAAATTTTGCTTGCGTGTGATATTCGTGATATTGTTCTGTAATTTCCGCATTTGGTTGGATCACCTGTCTTGGGAACAGGCATAAATATGGACCTCTTCCAGTCGGTTGGCTGGGAAGCTGTCTTCCATATTTTTTGGCGTAGACGAGTGAGCACTTCCAGAGCTGTATCCATTTGTTAAAACACCTCTGTTGATATTCCATCAATTCCTGGAGCCTTGTTTTTTGCCATTGCCTTCACTGCAGCCTGGACTTTTTCCTTCAGAACCATCGGTACCTGCTCATATGCTACCTCCTGAAAGGGTTGAACACTGGCTAATTCTTTTTGGTATAATGACTCTGTGTAGTCCTTCCATCTTCTTTTGATGCTTCCTGCGTCGTTTAGTATTTTCCCCATAGAATCCTTCACTATTTCAACTCGAGGCTTGAATCTTTTCTTCAGTTCTTTCAGCTTGAGAAATGCCAAGCGTATTCTTCCCTTTTGGTTTTCCATTTCCAGCTCTTTGTGCACATGTCATTATAATACTTTACTTTGTCTTCTCGAGCTGCTCTTTGAAATCTTCTGTTCAGTTCTTTTACTTCATCATTTCTTCCTTTTGTTTTAGCTGCTTGATGTTTGAGAGCAAGTTTCAGAGTCTTTTCTGACATCCATCTTGGTCTTTTCTTTCTTTCCTGTGTTTTCAATGACCTCTTGCTTTCTTCATGGATGATGTCCTTGATGTCATTCCACAACTCGTCTGGTCTTCGGTCATTAGTGTTCAACCCGTCAAATCTGTTCTTAAGATGATCTCTAAATTCAGGTAGGATATACTCAAGGTCACATTTTGGCTCTCGTGGACTTGCTCTGATTTTCTTTATTTTCAGCTTGAGCTTGCATATGAGCAATTGATGGTCTGCTCCACAGTCAGCCTGTGGCCTTGTTCTGACTGAAGACATTGAGCTTTTCCATTGTCTCTTTCCATAGATGTAGTTGATTTGATCCCTGTGTGTTCCATCTGGTGAGGTCCATGTGTATAGCTGCCATTTATGTTGGTGAAAAATGGTATTTGCAATGAAGAAGTCATTGGTCTTGTAAAATTCTATCATTCGATCTTCGGCATTGTTTCTATTAGAAAGGCCATATTTTCCAACTGCATATCCTTCTTCTTTGCTTCCAACTTTTGCATTCCAATCACTAGTAATTATCAATGCATCCGGATTGCATGCTCGATCAATTTCAGACCGCAGAAGCTGATAAAAATCTTCGTCTTCAATTTCATCTTTGGCCTTAGTGGTTGGTGTGTAAATTTGAATAATAGTCATATTAACTGGTCTTCCTTGTCGGTATGTGGATATTATCCTATCACTGACAGTGTTGTACTTCAGGATAGATCTTGAAATGTTCTTTTTGATGATTAATGCAACACCATTCCTCTTCACGTTGTTATTCCCAGCATAGTAGACTATATGATTGTCTGATTCAAAATGGCCAATAACAGTCCATTTCAGCTCACTAATGCCTAGAATATCGATGTTTATGTTGTCCGTTTCATTTTTGATGATTTCCAATTTTCCTAGATTCATACTTTGTACATTTCAGGTTCTGATTATTAATGGATGTTGTCAGCTGTTTCTTCTCATTTTGAGTCAAACATCTGCCTTAGAGTAGGCAAATTGTTGTGATAAAGAGCCACTGAATTTCAGTGGCTTAGTACCATGTAAGTTTACTTGCTGTGTCATAGTCCAACGTGGTTAGGTGGGGGCTCTGCTCCACGGGGTCATTTAGGGCCCAAGCTCCTTCTATCTTACGGCTCTGCCCGCTGCCAGTCCTCCAAATCCTCTCTTTAAGCCAGAGATGGGGAGAGAGGAGGGTCGAACAGGGCAGGATTTCCCCTCAAATCATTCTCCTGGCTGGAATTTAGCCACATGGCCTCAGCTAATCCCACAGGAGTCTGGGAAATGAAGTCCTGCCATTTTCCAGGAGGAAGAGATGATGGGAGATATTGGTGAGCTCCAGCTGTCACAGCCAGAGTGGCTCCTGCCTTGTTTGAAAGGGCGGAGAAGATTAGGTGGAGAAAATTGAAGGAAAAGAACACATTGGTCAATACTTTAATAAAAATGCCATTTTTATTGTTTTTGCCTAAATGTGTTTGTCATCCATGGTACTTCCTAGGAGCTGAAGCTCTGAAATTGGCAGAACATGAGTGTAATTTCGTTCATTTAGTGTGGTTGTTGCTGTCAGGTATCGTCAAGGTGATTCCAATTCATAGCAACCCTATGTACAACAGAACGAAATACTTTCTGATCCTGCACCATCCTCACAATTGCTGTTATTCTCGAGCCCGTTGTTGCAGCCACTGTGTCAATCCGTCATTGGGGGTCTTCGTCTTTTTCACTGACCCTTTTCTTTACCAAGCATGATGTCCTCCAGGGACTGGTCCCTCCTGATAATATGTCCAAAGTATGTGAGACAAAGTATTGCCACCCTCCCTTCCAAGAAGCACTCCAGTTGTACTTCTAAGACAGATTTATTTGTTCTTCTAGCAGTCTATGGTATATTCAATATTCTTCCCCAACACCATAATTCAAAGGCATCAATTCTTCTTTGATCTTCCTTATTCATTGTGTAGATTTGCATGCATATAAGGCGATTGAAAACACCATGGCTTGGGTCAGGCACACCTTAATCCTCAAAGTGACATCTTTGCTTTTAACACTTTCAAGAGGTCATTTGCAGCAGATTTACCAAATGCAATACTTCATTTGATGTCCTGACTGCTGCTTCCACGGGTGTTGATTGTGAATGCAAGTAAAATGAAATCCTTGACAACTTCAATCATTTCTCTGTTTATCATGTTGCTTGTTGGACCAGTTGTGAGGATTTTTGTTTTATTTTGAGGTGTAATCCATACTGAAATCTTTGATTTTCATAATACTTCAAGTCCTCTTCACTTTCATCAAGGAAGGTTGTGTCATCTGCTTAACACAGGTTGTTAATGAGTATTCCTCCAATCCTGACGCCGTGTCTGCCTTCATATAGTCCAGCTTCTTGGATTATTTGCTCAGCATCCGGATTAAATAAGTATGCTGAGAGGATACAACCTTGACACACACCTTTTGTGATTTTAAACCACACGTTGTTCTGTTACCGTTTTTGAACAACTGCCTGTTAGTCTATGTACAGGTTCCGCATGAGCACAATTAAGTGTTCTGGAATTCCCATTCTTCTAAATGTTTTCCATAATATGTTATGAACCACACAATTGAATGCCTTTGCATAGACAGTAAAGGGCAGGTAACATCTTTTTCGTATTCTCTGCTTTCAGTCAAGATCCACCTGACCTCAGTAATGCCATCCGTCATTCCACCTCCTCTTCCGAATCAGGCTTGAATTTCTGGGAGTTCACTGCAGATGTACTGCTGCAAAATTTTTTGAATTATCTTCAGCAAAATTTTACTTGCATGTGATATTAATATTATTGTTCAATAATTTCAGCATTCTTATGGATCATTTTTCTTTGGAATGGGCACGAATATGGATCTCTTTCAGTTGGTTGGCCAAGCTGCCATCTTGCAAATTTCTTGGCACAGACGAGTGGGTACTTCCATCGCTGCATCCTTTTGCTGAAACATCTCAATTAGTATTCCATCCGTTCCTGGAGGCTTGTTTTTCAGCAATGCCTTCAGTGAAGCTTGGACTTCTTCCTTCAATACCTTCAGTTCTTGATCATATGCTATCTCCTGAAATGTTTGAATGTTGACCGATTCTTTTTGGTACAGTGACTTTGTGTATTCCTTCCATCTTCTTTTGATGCTTCCTATGTCTTTCAATATTTTGCCTGTAGAATCCTTCAATATTTCAACTGGAGGCTTGAATTTTTTCTTCAGGTCTTGCGGCTTGAGAAATCCCAAGCATGTTCTTCCTTTTTGGTTTTATAACTCTAGGTCTTTGCACATTTCATTAAATACTTTACTTTGTCTTCTCAAGCGGCCCTTTGAAATCTTCTATTCAGCTCTTTTACTTCATCATTTCTTCCTTTCACTTTAGCTACTCTACATTCAAGAGCAAGTTTCAGAGTCTATTCTGACATCTCTTTTGGTCCTTTATTTCCTGCCTTTTTAATGACGTTTTACTTTCTTCATGTAAGATGTCCTTGCTGTCATCCCACAACTCATCTGATCTTTGGTTGTTAGTGCATCAAATCTTTTCTTGAGTTTGTAAATTCAGGTGGGATATACTCAAGGTAATACTCTGGCTCTCATGGACTTGTTTTAATTTTCTTCAGCTTCAATTTGAACTTGCACATGAGCAATTGATGGTCTGTTCCACGGTCAGCCCCTGGCCTTGTTCTGACTGATGGTATCGAGCTTCTCCCTCCTCTGTTTCCATAGGTGTAGGCAATTTGATTCCTGTGTATTCCATCTGGTGAGGTCCATGTGTATGGTTGCCATTTACGTTGTTGAAAAAAGGGAGCTGCATTGAAGAAGTCATTAGTCTTGAAAATTTCTATCATGACATCTCTGGCCTCATTTGTATCACCAAGGCCATATTCCCTAACTACCCATTCTTCCTTGTTCCCAGCTTTCCCATTCCAATCACCGGTAATTATCAATGCATCTTGATTGCATGTTTGGTCAATTTCAGATTGCAGAAGTTGGTAAAAACCTTCAATTTCTTCATCTTTGGTCTTGGTGGTTGGTGCGTAAACTTGAATAATGATTGTATCAACTGGTCTCCCTTATAGGCATATGGATATTATTCTATCACTGACAGGCTCGTACTTCAGGATAGATCTTGAAATGTTCTTTTGGATGATGAATGCAATGCCATTCCTCTTCACGTTTTTGTTCCTGACATAGTAGACAATATGATTGTCAGATTCAGAATGGCCAACGCCAGTCCATTTCAGCTCATTAACTCCTACGATATCAACTTTTATGCATTCTGTTTCATTTTGAATGACTTCTAATTCTCCTAGATTCATACTTTGTACATTCCATGTTCCAATCATTAATGGATGTTTATAGCTGTTTCATCTCATTTTGAGTTGTGCCACATCAACAGATGAAGGTCTCAAATGCTTTACTCCATCTATGTCATTAAGGTCAATTCTACTTTGAGGGAGCAACCCTTCCCCAGTGGTATTTTGAATGCCTTCCAACCTGCGGGGGCTCATCTTCCAGCCTATATCAGACAATGTTTTACTGGTATTCATAATGTTTCACTGGCCAATTTCTTTAGAAGTAGATTGAAAGGTCCTTCTCCCTAGACTCTCTTAATTCAGAAACCCCACTGAAACCTGTCTACCATGGGTGACCCTATTGTTATTTGAAATACAGGTGACATAGCTTCCAGCATCACAGCAACTCACAAGCCACCGCAATACTACGAGCTGACAGATGAGTGGTGGGTCATTTAGTGGACAACCTTTACTGAGCACCTTGTATGTGCCAGTCTCTGTTGGGGACACAGGCATTCACGTGTTAAATGTACCTTACTCTCTGTCCCATCTCTTGGACATAGTGGTCAGTCTTCATGATCTGGGGATTTCCTTCCTCATCCGTGAACCTGAGACAGAACACTATGGTCTGATTTCACCTTTGCAGGAACCCCATGGGTAAGGTGGAGAACATTATGTCTGCATTACACAGATGAGGACTGTCCCTCAATTCTGATTCCAGATTTCACAGAGAGAGGATCAGACTGGTGGGATGGGTCAGGCACGTATCCAGTCACCTGGAATCAGAACAGTGGGATTCACAGTATAAACATGGCTGCTGGCCTGTCCCCAAAAGTGCAAGTTTGGGTGTTGGGGCTTCAAGGAAATGGATGGTTCTTAGCTGTGCAGGTGCCGCAACAGGTGTCCCTACAAATCATTGCTGGGGAGGGATCCAGTGTGACCCCATACTTCCCTGGGACACTGGGAAGCAATAAGGCAAAAACGTGCAGAGCAAGGTGCGTGGTTTGAACAATTGCCTAAGTCTCTCTAATTCTCCATTTTCTCCTCTTTGCAGTGGGGACAATATTAATTGCCTGCCTCATAAGTTCACTGAGAATTCAAGGAGATGATCATATTGTGTTTAGCTGTTTCTGGCACACAGTAAATACTCAGAAAATGGTTACTATTTTTATGGATTTTTTTGTGTGTGTGTGTTTGGAGGGGGTGTGTAAAACGGTACTAGTAGCAGCAGCGTCAGAACCCGTCTAACTTTGGGGGGGGGGTAAGGATCAACCCAAAGCTGATTCCCATAAGTAGAGGTCAGATATAGCTCAATCCTTAAAACTTTTTACCAGTTCTGACACCAGCCATCCCTCCAATGGCACTCTGTTTCTCTTCTGGGTTTGGTAATCCGCTGCACTAGCCACACAGAACTCACAGACCATACTTACAGTTAAGGAGTTTATTAAGGAAGTAACAAGGGACAACTCGGGATCAGGATCAGGAAGCATGTAGGCAAAGTCTCCCTTCTTCAATGCAGGACAGCTCTCTCAGCTCCTCTTGGCAGTGCAGGCCTCCTTTTGACCCCCTGAGGACATGCCTCCTCTTGGCCCCCTGAGGACATGCTTCTTCTTGGCCCCCTGAGGACAGGCTCCTTTTGGCCCCCTGAGGACAGGCTCCTTTTGGCCCCCAGAGGATAAGCTCCTCTCAGCCCTCTCAGGACAGGTTCCTCTGGGCTACACCATCTGTCACCACAGGCTCTGCTGCTGGGCCTCTTCCGGGCCTCTTGCTGTCTTCAGTGTTACAGTCTTTGATCCGTGTTATAGCTTTTTAAAGAAGTTCTTTGTCTCTTCTCTCTTTCTCTGCTTCTTCTCTCTTCTTTCTTCCTTCTGCTACCTCCTGTCTGAAAAATCTCTGTGGGTTTTGCTGTATGTATACACAACTCCTTGTCAATTTCAACACATGACCCCTCCCAGGAGGAGGCCACAAACTGACCAATCCCCTCTTGGTAAGCCACATACATATCATTTGCATAGTAGGTTATGGTTACCTCATTTGCATAGTCTGTAGTCACTCCATTTGCATAGTATGTTGACCAATCCCTGTAAGGTTCATACAAATCACAGAGCGAGCTGCAGCCCAGGGCCAGACAAAAAGTATCAAACCAAGTTATTTACAGCTTACCCAGGAAATGTAACAAATCCTCTTGGGTAGAAAACAAGGGCAAAGATAACTTCTCAGGGCTTAGTGGAAAAATTTCTTAAGTTATTTTTCCAAAGACCAAGGCAAAAGGCCACATAAAGGAACGAATTTCACCACAGGGGGTGTTACTATGCATCTTTTAGGCCCTTTTTCTAAGATATCACCAATTTGCTACTGGGGAATTGCATCTTGGTGGGATGGTTAACCAAGGAGCCCGACCTTCCACAGCCTGTGGGGGTCCCTAAGTCTCTTTCTTCCAGGTCCTTCCACACCCCACCCTAGCACATCAAAGGTGCTTGTCCAGGTCCCACTGGCCAGTCAGACTCTTTCCTGGGGCTTCAAGTGCTGAATAGAGTGATACAAGACAGGAGAGGCATTTGGATGTTACCCATCCCCACCGTGGCCAACTGACAATTACTTTTGATCTTGTTCTGACTCTTGTTCTGTATTTCTGCCAGATTCTCCAGCTACATGTCAACTTTGTGAGCTCCCTGATTTCTTTCCAGTAAATTTCCTTTATTGCTAAATTTGGCCACAGTGGGTTTCTGTTGCCTGCAACCAAGGAACACTAACTTGCACAAGAATTTAGAAAGAGTTTTGCGGGCAACAGATACTCATGTAAATAGGGAAGTTTTCTCTCAGTAAATCTTCAGCGATCCTCTCTGTGTTTTCCATTTTCTTCCCCTGTTCTGCAACTCTGATCACACACAAATTTTTGCTTTTGATTGTATCCCACATTGTTCTCAGGGTTTCTTCATATTTCTTTATTTTTTCCCCTGGTTTTTCCTCAAAGTGGTATCCAAGGATCTGTCTTCAATTTTGCTGATCCTGTCTTCCATTGTTTCAAATTTGCTCCTAAAGCCTTCTGTTGCACTGTCCATTTCTTGAAATCTTGTTGTTTTTCTTTTGGATTTCTAATTGCTGTTTTTGTATGATTTCTAGTTGTTCATTTATTTTGACATTTTGTTCTTGTATTATTTTCCTGAATTCTCCCATTGATTTGTCTGTCTTTTCCACAATTTTGTCTATTTTTTCCTTACTTTTGTCTGTATTTTCCTTCATCTGTTGGAGAACCCTGAATATTAGAGTGTTGAATTCCCTGTCAGGTAGTTCCAGTGCCTTTTCTTCTAGCAGAAGGTCATCTGGTGTTTTATTTTGATTGCTTTCTGGAGTCATCTACTCCTTTTTTTTTTTTTTTTTTTTTTTAATTGTTTTGATATTGTCTGCTGTCTCTGGGACATACAGGAATTATTTTCTTCATTTATTGATTGTATATTTGATTGTTTCATCCTGCTTTTTTGCTTTATTTGGTTACATCTGGGTAGGTAGGCTGGGTGTGTTTGTTGCTTGCTCGCCTGTGGGCATGATAGTTCTCATCACTTTGTCCAGGTGAGCAGGGCCAGTCACTCAGCTGTGGTGCAGCAGGGTGGGTCTAGTGGAGGTGGAGGGGCAGGGATGGGTAGTTTGCAGCACGAACTAGTGATGATGTGGCAGGGCTGGGGGTAGTTCAGGGCAAGGTCCAGGGGACCGCATAGGTACCACTTGGGGGTGTGGCACTTGGCACACAGTGAAGATAGGCAGGAGGGAAAAGAGAGGAAGTGATATGCAGAGCTAAGTGGGAGGGTGAAAGAAGAAAAAGAAATGAAAGAAAAAACAGCAGAAGATGACGTAAAATATATAAAGAAAAGAAAAAAGCAACTAAATTGGTGGTAGCGTAGGATTTGGCAGGTGGGGATGGAGCAGACCTGGTGAGGCCATGTGCTAGTGCCTTTCTAGCTGAGTGGTGTGGCTTGGCCTGTGGAGAAGTGGCGTGGGTGGTGCACAGGGATAGGTGGGCAGGAGAAAGGAAAGGAAAGAAGAGGGGAAAGGGAGAGAGAGAGAAGAAATAACAACAACAACAACAACACCAATCAAACAAACAAGAAATAAATGGCACTGAGGGAGCCCGTCAGTAATGGCAGCACAGACCCCAGGAGGCCCCTCGAAGTGACTCTCCAACTGAGCTGTGCAGCACAGCCCCTCCAGAAGGGGTGGGCGTGGTGCACAGGGCTGGGTGGGTGGGAGAAAGGAAAGGAGAAAGAGAAGAAGAAACAGAAAAAAAAGAAGAAAAAAAATGAACAAAGCAAATAAACCAAGAAATCCCAGCTTATCAAGAAGGGGAGGGGATGGAACATGGGGCTAGCTGGGTGGGAGAGAGAGAGAAATAGCAAAGAAAGCCAAAAAACAATATAAACAAACAAACAAAAATACAAACCAAACCAAACAAACAAGAAAATGGCATTGAAGGAGCCAGCCGGCGGGGATGGGACGGACCCCGGCAGCAGTGAGCTAGTGTCTCTCCGGCAACCTTGGCCCGTTGGCAAGCAGCAGAGGCCTCTTACAGGGCAGAAGGATGGGAGGTGGGAAGGCATGTATCCCGGGTTACTGGGTGCTCTGTCTCCTGTTGGGAGCTCTGTGAAGTTGCCTCCCCTTACTCCCTGTCTGCTTTCTTTGGTTTCATAGTCCAAGATGGCAAATCCAATCACGTTAGCTTGTAGGGGAGATCCACTCCATAGCTCTCCTTGTTCTCTCTTCTCTGTCAGTTTCTTAATCCATTTGGTGCTTGACAGAGTTCTTCATTCCTTCATTCAGTACTTAGGATTCCAGGATTGACATTTGTGTCTGTTTTACGTAGTTTTTCGGGTCTTTGCTGCAGAAAGACGTCATGGTGCTTCTGTTTATAGTGCCACGTTGGCTTCACCTAGATCCTCATGTAAATAAAGGCAGGATATTGAGAGCTGAGACCTGCCTGAGAGGGCTGGAAGCTAAGACGAGTTCCTACGAAGCTGATAAAGTTTAATCACCCACTGTCTGGGTTCCTCCTAAGGACATGGGAGGAGCCTAGCAATGTGTTCACGTGGTTACATATTTTGTGGAACTTGCAAAAGTAGCGTTTTTAACCACAGTCAGTTGCAACTACTGTCTCTTTCTCCTCCAACTTCCCTTTGTCACACTTCTCTTCATATCAGTGGCGCTGAAGGAGATTCAGACATTTTTGGGTTCAGGTATGGGAAGCTGAGTTGGGGATATCTTCAGTTTGGGTAAGCGGTGTATATTTACGTAGTTCAGTCCCTTCTTTATAATTATCTTTCCCCAATCTGGTCAGTGGATCTCCAGGAATGAAGATATGAAGGCGTGTCATCAGAGATTGTACAGTGCCATGACCGTGCCCTACCATGCCCAAACTGAGAGGAGACGGAACGTAGAGGAGAAATGTACAGGGCCAGAAGCTAGTCTATGGAAAGTTCTTCCAATCATCAGATGTGTAACAATTTACGTAGAGGGATCAGTTCTCAGAGGTGCTTAAATGTAGCAACTGTAAAGGCACCATAGACCTCACCATCAGAGAAAAAGCTGGCTCCTTCACAGGTTGTAAGCTACCTCCATGTTTTCAGTGGTTACAGGTTTTCTTTTTGAGTTCATCTTTTGAGTTCATAGCAAAAGAATGAATGAAACATGAAACAAAAGGAATAAAGATAAATGCTGAAATCAATAGAAACTATTTTGACCTGGAGAACTGAATTGCTAGGAGAAGTAATTCCATAATAGGAATAGAAGAAATCAATAGGCTTTTGGATGTTTGTAATTCATTTAATGAAGAGGAGTGCATCTTACGAACACTTTGGGAAATATTTACAATTCTGGTTGACTTGACATCAACGAAGACAACCTAAAATCACAAACCACTACTACAATAATGGCATTGGCAGCAAACTAGTTAATGAGAGTGATGGTCAACCATTGTTAAAAAAAAAAAAAAAAGACTATGGAAAATATTCACAACTGTTGACATAAGAAAAAGCTATCTAAGAGTGTGTTGCCAAAAGGGTTGTTGTTGTTAGATGCCATGAAGTCAGTTCTGACTCACAGCGACCCCATGTACAACAGAATGAAACCCTACCTGATCCCGCACCATCCTCACAGTCTTTGCTATGCTTGAGCTCCTTGTTGCGGCTGGCGTGTCAATCCACCGCTTTGAGGGCCTTTCTCTTTCTTACTGACCTTTGCTTTAGCAGTCATGATGTCCTTTCCAGGGACAGGTCCCTACTGGTAACATGTCCAAAGCACATGAGACAAACTCTCGCCATCCTTGCTTCTAAGGAGAATTCTGGCTATAGTTCTTCCAAGACATATTTGTTCGTTCTTCTGGCAGTCCGTGGTATATTCAATATTCTTCGCCAAATACCGTAATTCAAAGGCATCAATTCTTCTTCAGTTTTCCTTATTCATTGTCCAGCTTTCACACACACATGAGGTGGCTGAAAACACCATGGCTTAGGGCAGATGCACCTTAGTCCTCAAAGTGACATCCTTGATTTTCAACACCTTAAAGAGGTAGAAAAACTATTATAAAGATGGTGTTTCTGTATTTGGGGATACTTGCAGTATTTGTCAGCATTTAAAAAATGTGTAATTTCCTATTGTTTCTTTCATCATTCTAAATAAGTATCCATTGTTGCACCTGATTTTGTACTTGTAATTTTGTATTCTTTTTCTTAATCACTGCCCCCCACTCTTGATTGATAAGATTCAGGCCCCACATAATTTGTTCCTAGATGGAAGGCAAAGAAATTCCCACTCCAGTTCCAGGCTGATCAGCAGGCCCGTGGGTCAACCGAGGACAGCTGGCTGGGGTGAGGTTGAGCTACAGAGCTGCTGCCATGGATGTGCGTGAGACCATGGGTCAGGGTGGCTGCTTTGGACAGCATTGAATGCCGTGAATCAACAGAAAGACAACTCAGATCTCTAACTTCTTGCTTTGAGATCTGGACTGAAACTCAGGGACTTTCTATGATGGTGCCAAAAGAAATTCTAATTTCTTTCTGAGATTCATTTTGGGGAAAAAACTCACAATGTACATCTGCAAGTTTTTAAATTACGACATCCATTGAAGTCACATTCTGTGGGTCTGTTGTTCATTCAACAAACTTTTATGAGCACTTACTGGAGCCAGGCAGTGCTCATGAGAGGCTGTGCATCTGCCCACGGGAAAGGAGATATCAGGAAAGTTCTAGAAGACACAGGGCAGCCTCAGCCCTGGACAGCCAAACCTTGTGGGACCACCAATGGGCTTCCCCTGCCTGAAGCAGGATTCTCCTCCTTGCTGATCTGAGGAGAGGAGCCCTGGTGGAGCAATGGTTAAGTGCTCAGCTGTTCAAACCCACCAGCTGCTCTGTGGGAGAAAGTTGTGGCAGTCTGCTTCTGTAAAGATTTAAAGCCTTGGAAACCCCATGGGGCAGTTCAACCCTGTCCTATAGGGTTGCTATGAAGTGGAATTGACTTAACAGCAGTGGGTTTGGTTTGGGGTCTGAGGAGGCTGCCTCCCCACAAGGGAGCTCCTTGCAGGAAAGGAGTTTATCACTCCCCTGCTCCATCCTTGCAGTCCCCAGATCCTGCCTGAACTGGTGAGGGGAGGAGAAGCCTCACGTGAATGGTGATGCGGGAATTCCTAAGCAATATTGGGAAGAACGCGGATGATCTTTGTGGGCATGGACTTGGAGAGTGCTGAACGGAGGTGGCATAAAGTGATTGGAGACCAAGTGGAGCGTGTTGGCATCGGGCTCACAGACCTGCAGCCGTGTCTGAGCCTACGGGGGACGTGGCCCGAGTCTGCAGGGCTGTTACACACAGATCGGAGACCTCTGCCAGGGGGCTCAGTGCAGGGGGCCCTCATTCGGTGCCGCTTGTGCACAACTCAGTGTCAGAAAGAAGAGTATATCCACAGAGGAATGGGTGAACAAAACGCGGTCCTCCAGGCACTGGGGCATTACTCAATAGAATAGCATTCAGAAGAAAATGGGGAAGTTGGAACCAGCTTGATGCTGGTTCTTATAAGCAAAGTTATCCAAATGTTACACAAGTCAAGCCATGAAGAGAAATGAAGTCCTACCACATGGATAAACCTTGGAAGTATGATGCTGAATGAAATAAGTCAGACACAAAAGGACAAATATTATATGATTCCACTTAGATGAAATATCCAGAATACCCAAATGCACAGAGCCTGAACGTAGATTAGTGGTTATCGGGGGAGGGGGTAACGGGGAGTAAGAAAAATAAATAAATAAATAAATACGGGTATGTGTTGCTTAATGTCCGCGATGTATCCTGAGAAATAGGACATTATGTGATTTGGGCTCTGTGCAAGTACCATCTGTATTTTAGGTTATGTACTATACTGTTATATACATGGCAGCGTAATCGCTTTGTATTGTCAAAGAAGAAAATCCCGTACTCTGTTCGGAGTGAAAGAAAAGGAGTTTTATTGAAGGCTAATACAGCTGGAGCTGGGCAGTGCTAAGTAAAAATACAAACCACACCACTGTCTCTATTGAGTTAGAGGTTTTTAAAGAAGAACCTGGCATCAGGATTGGAGGAAGACTCATAAACAACCTGCCATACACAGGTAACACAACCTTGCTTGTTGAAAGCGAAGACTACTTGAAGCACTTAGTGATGAAGATCAAAGACTACAACCTTCAGTATGGATTCCACTTCAAAGTAAAGACAACAAAAATCCTTACAACTGGGCTAATAACCAACAGCATGATAAGCAAAGAAAAGATTGAGGTTGTCAAGGCTTTCATTGAATTGGATCCACAGTCAACGCCCACGGAAGCAGCAGTCAAGAAATCGAACAACCCATTGCATTGGGCAAATCTGCTGCAAAAGACCTCTTCAAAGTGTTAAAAAGCACAGATATTACCTTGACGACTAAGGTGCACCTGACCTAAGCCATGGTATTTTCAATCGCCTCATATGCATGTGAAAGCTGGACAATGAATAAGGAAGACCCGAGAAGAATTGCTGCCTTTGAATCATGGTGTTGGCAAAGAATATTGAATATACCATGGACTGCCAGAAGGACGAACAAATCTGTCTTGAAAGAAATACAGCCAGAATGCTCCTTAAAAGCGAGGATGGTGAGACTTTGTCTCATGTACTTTGGACACGTTATCAGGAAGGATCAGTCCCTGCAGAAGTACATCATGCTCGGTAAAGTAGGAGGTCAGCGAAAAAGAGGATGACCCTCGAGGAGATGGATTGACACAGTTGGCTGCAACAATGGGCTGAAACATTGCCACTGTTTTAGGATAGTGTTTTGTTCTGTTGTTCATAGGATCTATGAGTGGGAATGGACTTGAGGGCACCTAACAACAAATGAATAGAGAATGACCACAAGGTGAGAGCAGTTAATGATTGATCCAGCTTCAACTTCCTAGTCCTTTGAAATGTGAAGGTCTGCCATATGGCTGGGGAGAGGGAATGAGCTGATGGGTGATAACACACATTCTGCCCAGGAACAAATTGTTTATATCCTGGCCTTTTGCTTCCTGAAAATGCACGTTGATCCCGCCATCCCTGTCCTGAAATGAGTACCACCACGTTCAAAAATTTTCTCTGCAGTATTCACAAGACCTGAGGCGCGTGTGTTTTGTTTGGGAAGCTGTTGGTTCACTATATCTGGTTATGTCCTCTAAGTCCCATTTTCCAACCAGGATTTCTGAACTCTATAATAGCCTCACGGAATCATGAACATACATGTGGTCAGATGTTGCCTGAATAGACGTTATGCAGCTCATGACTTTATATACATATGTGTTTTTTTCTACGGACAGATTCTGGGCTGGTTGTACGTGGGAATCTCATGGGAAATTTGCTGAAAATTCGATACTTACACCCACCCCAGAAAGGCTGATTCAGCAGATTAGATGTGTGTGTGCATGTGTGTGCACACATGTGTCTGGACAGATATTTAAAGGAGAGGAAGAAAGGAGTGACCCTGACATGGCAGCCCCACCCACTCACTCAGATGACCCGGAGGAACTGCAGGGATGTCTGAAATGCCATGGCCATGGTGGTGGGGGGGGGACTTTCTGGAAACATGTGTATTGGAAGAAGGGTGTTGTGGGTAAGTTTTTTGCTTGGGGTGTCCAACATCCAGCCCCATTTCTTGGAGATTCAGACCCTCCTTTGGAGGAATGATGTCCCAGTGTTGATGGGAATGTAAATTCAGGTACCTTGCTCCATGAAGGCCAAAGGGGTCCCTTCCCACAAACCCTTCCTCTCATCACCTCATACAACCAAGAAGTTGTTGGTTGTTAGATTTTGTACACCTGGCCTAAGGCTGCCCAACTGTTCTCTCACTTCCAGGGAACTGAATCCCGAGACAGGTAATGCAGGAGAGGAGAAGCCCTTGGCCACTCTGACACTTGAGTAGGCCCTGTGCTTTTCCAGGATGGGTACCCAAGCAATCCAGCAACTCCCTGACATGCTTCTAAGAAATCTTTTTTTTCTGCCCCCCCACACCCACCCCCACCTCCACCAAGTCAGGCAGCGTTGATTATTACTGTCTCAACAAGGAGCCCAAACTTGTGTACATTATCATCATTCCGGTCATTGTATAAGTTAAGGTGCTTTTGCCAGCAAGTGAAAGAAACCAAAGTCAAGCTGGACAGAGAAAGAATTTATTGGCTCTTGTTACTAAAAACTCCAACAATAATTGTGGCTTCAAGTGGGTAGATCCAGGTTTATCTAGTTTATCCAGGTTTAACAGAAATACTACAGGTGCATGGCTTTAACAAACAGAAATTTATTCTCTCACAGTTTAAGAGGCTGGAAGTCCTAATTCAGGATGCCAGCTCCAGGGGAAGGCTTTCTGTCTTTGTTGGTTCTAGGGGAAGGTCCATATCACCAAACTTCCCTTGGGTCTAGGAGCTTCTCAGCACAGGGACCCTGGGGCCAAAGGACACACTCCCCTCCTGGTTCTTCATTCTTGGTGGTAAGAGGTCCCCACAGCTCTCTGCTCCCTTCTTTCTTTTGTATCTCAAAAAAGATTGACTCAAAACGCAATCTATCACGGATCAAATTGTGTCCCCCCCAAAAAACCTGTCAACTTGGCTAGGCCATAATTCCCAATATTGTGTGATTTTCTAAAATTTTGTGATCTGATGAGATATATTCCTATGTGTTGTAAATCTTAATCTCTATGATGTTAATGAGGTGGGATTAGCGGAAGTTATGTTAATGAGACAGGACTCAATCTACAAGATTAGATTTTGTCTTAAACCAATCTCTTTTGAGATATAAAAGAAAGAGGCAAGCAGAGAGGCATGAGGACCTCATACCACCAAGAAACAAGAGCCAAGGAATAGTGTGTCCTTTGGACCTGGAGTCCATGTGCTAAGAAGCTTCTTGACCAGGGAATATTGATGATGAAGACCTTCCCCCAGAGAGAGAAAGCCTGCCCCTGGAGCTGGCATCCTGAATTCGGACTTCTAGCCTCCTAGAATGTGAGAAAATAAATTCCTCTTTGTTAAAGCCATCCTTGTGGTATTTCTGTTGTAGCAGGTACTAGATGACTGAGACACAACCTAAGGCTGTAGATTGTGTCCTGCCTCATTAACATAACTGCCTCTAATCCAGCCTCGTTAACATCATAGAGGTTAGGGTTTACAACACAGAGCATAATTATATCAGATCACGAAATGGCGGACAAGCACACAATACTGGGAATCGCAACCTAGCCAAGTTGACACATTTTAGGAGGACACAGTTCAATCCGTGACGCATGTGATCCAAAAAATTCATCAGGCGCATGTTTCTCTCTCTCCACCAGCTCTGAGATCTGCTGTGACCTTTATTCTCAAGTACGCTCCCACCTTTCCTGGCATAATGGGCCTCCCCCCACAGACTTCCATTCTCCCACCCAGCCACCCCATGAGAAAGAGAACTCCTTTCCCTGTGGTTGCCAGGATACTCCTGGGAATGACTCTTACTGGGGAAGCTAGAGGCATGTACCTTTCCCCAGACCACACTGGAGCCCAGGGATGGAAGATGCTGACTGCCTGAGCCTGCAGCAGATCACGCTCAGAGAAGCCAGGAGTGAGGTTAGCATCTCTCACCGAAAAACACTTGGGCCTTGTGAATTCAGCCTCCAAGGATGTTGACTTCATTCTGTAGGACCTCACTGAAAGTCCCAGAAGCCTCTGGAATCCTGAATTTTTTTCTACCCATTCTCTGCACACGGTGGGAGTACAATACTCAAATCAAGTTGGTACAACAGAGAGTTCACACAATGACTTGCCACTTTTAATGAGGATTGCTGTTGTCCTGGTGGGCACTGGGGAAAGCTCACTGCCTGCACCCCACGCAGAACCCACATTGGGCGTGTGCAGGCAACATTCCCACTGCAAGAGCCACAGTCAGCTTTGGCCAGGATTCTTTTGGTTGCATGTGACAGAAACAATATTATGTACACCTTCATCCCCAGAGGTTTATCGTTCCTACGATTACAACGCCCAGGGCCAGGTTTTGCTTCAGGCTTAGCTGGATCTTGGTGTGATCAAGAATCTGCTTTTTCTGGTCTCTGGCCTTTGACTTCTTAGGTTCACTACCTACCTGGCCTACTCTAGGCTTGTGAGGGGAGCGTGTCACCAGCAGCTCTAGTCTTCTGTTCTCCAACTGAAAACCCAACACTTTCCTGACGTCCCAGAAAAATGTGGACCAGCACTGACAATTAGGTAGACTTGAGTCACATGCCCATTCCTGGAGTAATTACCTGAAAACAGGTGCTGTTGAGTTGGCTCTGACTCATGGTGACCCCATGTGTGTCAGAGTAGATCTGCGTTCCACAGGATTTTCAGATGCTGACTTTTCAGAAGTAGACTGTCAGCTTTCTCTCCAGGCACCTCTGGGTGAGCTTGAACCTCCAACCTTCGGACTAGGAGTCGAGTACGTTAACCATTTCTACCACCCTGGAACACCAGAACCCTGGAACACCAGAACCAGTTGTCAGATGGTTTGGGATGAGAGTTCCAATTTCTCAACATTCTTGCCAACACCTGTGATTTTCTGTTTTTTTGATCATAGCCAACTTAATGGGGGTGAAGTGATATCCTATTGTTTTGATTTTGTGTTTCCCTAATAACTAATGACATTGAGCATCTTTTCTTTTACTTGTTTGCTATTTATATGTCTTCTTTCATGAATTCTTTATGCAAGTCCTTTGCCCATTTGTAAATTGGGTTATTTGTCTTTTTGTTGTTGAGCTGTAGAAGTTCTTTATATATTCAGGATATTAAAAACCCTCATCAGATATATGTTGTTGTTGTTAGGTGCCATGAAATTCATTCCGATTCATAGCAACAGTGTGTACAACAAGACAAAACACTACTGGGTCCTGCACCATCCTCGAAATCATTGCTATGTTTGAGCCCATTGTTGCAGCCGCTATGTCAATCCCTCTCGTCAAGGGTCTTCCTCTATTTCACTGGCCCTCTACTTTACTAAGTGTGATGTCCTTCTCCAGGTACTGATCCCTCCTGATAACATGTCCAAAGTACATGAGACAAAGTCTTGCCATCCTTGTTTCTAAGGAGCATTCTGGCTGTACTTCTCCCGAGACAGATTTGCTCATTCTTCTGGAAGTCCATGGTATACTCAATATTCTTCACCAACACCACAGCTCAAAGGCGTCAATTCCTCTTCGGTCTTCCTTATTCATTGTCCAGCTTTCGCATGCATATGAGGTGATTGAAAACACCATTGCTTGGGTCAGAAACACTTTAGTCTTCAAGGTGACATCTTTGCTTTTTTACACTTTAAAGAGGTCTTTTGCAGCAGATTTGCCCAATGCAATGAGTTGTTCGATTTCTTCAGTGCCGCTCCCGTGTGTGTTGATTGTGGATCTGAGTAAAATGAAATCCTTGACGACTTCAATCTTTTCTCCATTTATCATGATGTTACTACTAGTCCAGTTGTGAGGATTTTTGTTTTCTTTATGCTGAGGGGTAATCCATACTGAAGGCTGCGGTCTTTGATCTTCATCAGTAAGTGCTTCAAGTCCTCTTCACTTTCAGCAAGCAAGGTTGTGTCATCTGCATAACACAGGTTGTTAATAAGTCTTCCTCCAATTCTGATGTCTGATCTTCTTCATATAGTCCAGCTTCTCGGATTATTTGCTCAGCATACAGATTCAATAAGTATTGTTGGAGGATACAACTCGGACACATAGCTTTCCTGATTTTAAACCAGGCATTATCTCCTTGTTCTTTTAAACGACTGCCTCTTGGTCTGTGTACAGGTTACTCATGAGCACAATTAAGTGTTTCCCATTCTTCGCAATGCTATCCATAATTTGTTATGATCCACACAGTCGAATGCCTTTGCATAGTCAATAAAACACAGGTAAACATCCTTCTGGTATTCTCTGCTTTCAGCCAGGATCCATCTGACATCAACAATGATATCCTTTGTTCCATGTCCTCTTCTGAATCCAGTTTGAACTTCTGGCAGTTCCCTGTTGATGTACTGCTGCAAACACTTTTGAATTATCTTCAGCAAAATTTTACTTGCATGTGATATTAATGATATTGTTTGATAATTTCTGCATTCTTCTGGATCACCATTCTTTGGCAGGGGCATAAATATGGATCTCTTCTAGTCCACTGGCCAGGTAGCTGTCTTCCAAATTTCTTGGCATAGATGATTGAGCACCTCCAGCACTGCATCTGTCTGTTGAAACATCTCAATTGGTATCCCGTCAATTCCTGGAGCCTTGTTTGTCACCCATGCCCTTCAGTGCAGCTTGAACGTCTTCCTTCAATACCACTGGTTCTTGATCGTATGCTACCTTCCGAAATGATTGAATGTCGACCAATTCTTCTTGGTACAGTTACTCTGGCATTCCTTTCATCTTCTTTTGATGTTTCCTGGGTCATCCAATATTTTGCTCATAGAATCCCTCAATATTGCAACTCGAGGCTTGAATTTTTTCTTCAGTATTTTCAGCTTGAGAAATGCTGGGCCTGGTCTTCTCTTTTGGTTTTCTGACTCCAGGTCTTTGCACATTTCATTATAATGCTTTACTTTTTCTTCTCGAGGCACCCTTTGAAATCTTCTGTTCAGCTCTTTTATTTCATCATTTCTTCCATTCGCTTTTAGCTGCTCTACTTTCAAGAGCAAGTTTCAGAGTCTCTTCTGACAACCATTTTGGTTCTGCCTTTCTTTCTTGCCTTTTTAATGACCTTTTACTTTCTTCTTGTAAGATGTCCTTGATGTCATCCCACTTCTCTGGTCTTTGGTCATTAGTGTTCAATGTGTCAAATCTGTTTTTGAGATGGTCTCTAAATTCAGGTGGCATATACTCAAGGTCATACTTCGGCTCTTGTGGACTTTTCAACTTGAACTTGCATGTGAACAGTTGATGGTCTGTTCCACAGTTGACCCCTGGCCTTGTTCTGACTGATGGTATTGAGCTTCTGTATTGTCTCGTTTCACAGATGTAGTTGATTTGATTCCTGTGTATTCCTTCCAGCCAGGTCCATGTGTATAGTCACCATTTATGTTGTTGAAAAAATGCGTTTGCAGTGAATAAGTCATTGGTCTTGCAATTCTATCACATGATCTCCAGAGTAATTTCTATCACTAAGGCCATATTTTCCAACTACTGATCCTTCTTTGTTTCCATCTTTCCCACTCTAGTTACTAAAAATTATCAATGCATTTTGATTTCACATTTGATCAATTTCAGACTGCAAAGGTTGGTAAAAATCTTCTATTTTTCCATCTTTGGCATTACTGATTGGTGCATAATTTGAATACTAGTCGTATTAACTGGTTTTCATTGCAGGCATATGGATATTATCCTATCACTGACAGCGTTGTTCTTCAGGATAGATCTTGAAATGTTCTTTTTGATGATGAATGTGATGGTCTTCCTCTTCTATTTGGCATTCATGGCATAGTAGACTATGATTGTCAGATTCACAATGGCGTTTTGAATACCAGTCCGTTTCAACTCACCGATGTCTAGGGTATCAATCTTTTTGCATTCCATTTCATTTTTGATGACTTCCAATTTTCCTAGATTAATTCTGGGTATATTCCATGTTCTGATTATTCATGGATATTTGAAGCTGTTCCTTCTCATTTTGAGTTTTTCCACAGCAACAAATGAAGGTCCTGAAAGCTTTACTGTATCCACGTCATTAAGGTCAACTCTATTTTCAGGAGGCAGCTCTTCCGCAGTCATATCTTGAGTACCTTCAACCTGAGGGACTCGTCTTCTGGCGCTATATCAGACACTGTTCCATTACTATTCATAAGGTTTTCGCTGCCCAGTTTTTTCAGAAGTAGATTGCCTGGTCCCTCTTCCTAGTCTGTCTTAGTCTGGAAGCTCCACTGAAACCCGTCCATCAAGGATGAGCCTGCTGGTATTTGAAATACCAGTGGCATAGCTTCCAGCATCACAGCAACACACAAGCCACCACAGTAGACAAATTTCTTGCCAATTTGTCCTTTTTTTTTTTTTTTTTTAACATTTTATCGTGCTTTAGGTGAAAGTTTACATAGCTCATTAGGTTTCCAATCAATATTTCATACACAAATTGTTCCATGACATTGGTTACAATCCCCGCAACGTGTCAGCATTCTCCATTTTCATTCCTCTGGTTTTCCTTTCCCACCCTGCTTCTCACCTTTGGTTTTGAGTAAATGTTGCCCTTTTGGTTGTTTGTTCTTCGGTTGTTTGTTTGCCCTTTTGAGTTGATTGTTCGAAGGAGCACATTCTTCTCAGGTATTATTGTTTATTTTAAGCCCCATCTATTACTTGGCTAAAAGGTGGCTCTGGTAGTGTCTTCATTTTAAAGTTAGGAGCTTGTCTTAGGGCGATAGTCTCAGTGGTTCTTCAGTCTCTTTTAGACCATTAAGTCTGGTCTTTTTTTTTTTTTGAGTTTGAATTTTGTTCTACATTTTTAACCCATTTTTATCCATTCTTCTATTGTGGTCCTGGTCACAGTGGTCAGTAGTGGCAGCTGGTTACCATCTAGTGCTTCTCATCTCAGGTTGGAGAAGGCTGTGGTTCATGTGGGTTCATACTTCCTTGAGTCTCTGGTTTTCTTCGTACCCCTTTGCTCCAGGCAGGAAGATGCCAATAGTTGCTTCTTAGTCTTATTGCTTTTTAACTGCTCTCTGTTAGGCAGAATTTTGTCCACCATAATCCGGTGTCATGCATGTGGTTATGTTAGGTTACATGAAAAACGAGATTAATTTTAAAATGGGAAAATTACCTTGGATTATCTGAGTGGGCCCAAAGTAATCACACAAGCCCTTAAAAGCAGAAAGATGTTGCAGAAGTGGAAGTCAGAGATATTGGAAGCATGAGAAGATTCAATGCACCATTGCATGTTTGCCGATGGAGGGGCCCACAAGCCAAGGAGTGTGGGTGGCCTCTGGACACTGAGAACAACCCCTGGCTGACAGCCAGCAAGGAAACGGAGACCCCAGTTCTACGGTCACGAGAACTGAATTCTGCCAACAGCCTGAATGAGCCTAACGTGGATTTTCCCCTACAGCCTCCAGATAGGAGCAAAGGTGGGCTGCCATCTTGTTTTGGCCTCATGAGGCCATGAGAGGAGAACCAGCTGCCAGACATAGCACTATGAGATAATAAATGGGAGTTGTTTTAGGGTGCTAAGTTTATGGTAATTTGTTACTTCCATCGTAGACAACTAGGACAAGCTCTTAATGTTGAAAGTACTTTATATTGTAAATATTTTTTGCCTTTTTGAACTCTACCATCAGTTATATTTACTCTTCCTACTTTTCTTATCAGACGGTGAACTCAAGTTCCATTATAGGGGGAGGCACTTTGCCGTCGCCCCAGGCACCCAATGTTGTTGTCAGTTGCCACGAAATCAATTCCAACTCATGGCAACCCCCATGTGTGCAGGGTAGAACTGCACTCCATAGGGTTTTCAAGGCCGTGACCTTTTGGAAACAGATTGCCAGGTCTTACTTCCGAGGCACCTCTGGGTGTGTCTGAAGCTCCAGACTTTAATTAGTAGTCCTGCACGTCAGCATCTGCACCACCCAATACTCTAGTCCAAAGGTTCTCAAACTCAACCGAGCTGCTCAGTCTTCCGGAACATTGCTGAGCCCCACACTCTGAGTTTCTGACTCAGCCGATCTGGTAGAAAGTTGCATTTCTAGCAAATTCCTTCTAAAGCAATCCTCCCTGTCCCAGGCGCGTCCTTAAGCCCTGACACTCTGCACCCACCAGGGGAAACAAACGGAGCTCCACCCAGGGGGGCGGATCCCTAGGAAGCCCCACCCACGTCACGAGACTCCTCTCCCCATTGGCTGGCAGCGAAGGGGCACACCCTTACGTCACAGAGCTGTGCACTCCGCCCCACTCGAACTCCAGGGGCGGGAGGGGGCGCCGCGCCTGCGCAGTGGAGTTCGGCGCGCTGCGCTGAGCGGGCGGGACGCGGCAACCAGATGGCGGAGCCCCAGGCGGAGTCGGAGCCCCTCTTGGGCGCGACCCGCGGCGGCAGCGGCCGCGGCCGTGACTGCCCCGCGGCGGCAGTGGCGGCGGCAGCGGTGGCCACCTGCCGCAGCGCCCAGGCCAGAGGTAAGCGGCCAGGGCCGGGGCGAGGGCGACCCGGGGCGGGGGTCGCGCGGGGGCTCCGCGTCCCCCTCGGCCCGGGTGGCTGCCGGGACCCCTCCGGGCGGGAGTCCGAGCGGCAGGGTCGCTCTGGGTCAGGGGGCCTCCCCTGGAGTCCGGGCATCGACTCAGGCTGGGGCAGAGTTGGGGCGCCGAGTCCCGCACCCCGAGCCGGGGACCAGCCCCTCCGGCCTCTGGCGGCCTGGGCCACGTGCTCTCCCCGGGGTGTCTGGTGACCCATTTCCTCAGCGGAGAAACCGCGACGCAGAGAGGGGAGGTAGCCTCTCCAAGTAGGTGGCTGGAGCGGGATCCGAACCCAGCGAGGAGTGGCTGGAGGGTCCTTTCTGTCTCCTGATTCCTGGTCCCAAGGGGCTCCCGGGACACTGGGACAGGCTGCTGAGCCAGCAGCTTCCTCCCTCTGCCTTCTGCAGCTTCCCACCGGTGCTCTCTGGCTCCTGCCTGCGCTTCCTGTTTCCAGAGAGATTGCCCATTCCCAGGGAGAAGGGAGGCCACGGGTCCCTGGGGCCTCCGATACAGATGAGGAAACTGAGGTCCACAGAGACCCCCAGACATGTCCAAGGTCACAGCTCTGAGTTCTTGTGCAGCCTCTGTGCGGACCAACTGGGTGTTCATGCCCTGCCAGTTCCCCTCTCTGGGCCTCACTTTCCTTATGTGTCTGGGAGGAGACTGGGTTGGAACAGGGGTCCCCATAACCAGTCTGCAGGCATGTGCCCATCCGTGGAATAATGGGGTGGGGGTCCACTAAACCAGAGGCTGTGATGGCTACCCTGTTTGCCTATCTCAGAGGCTTCCCTGGAAATGCTCTCTGGTCACTTCCTGGGCCAGGACACGCAATCCAGCCCACGCCAGTCCTCGTGGTGGCAGGGACAGGGATGTAGAGTGTGGTGATGTTCAGGGCACAGACTGTCTAGAGTTCCGGTGCCTTCCTGGGCTGCCCCTCCCTGGCTGTGTGGCCTTGGCAGGTGGCTTCACCTTTCTGAGTCTCGGTAAAGGTGGGCAGTCATAGTGCTGCCCAGAGTCCTTGAGTGGTGCAAACAGTTCACACTTGACTATTAACCGAAAGGTTGGAGGTTTGAACCCACCTGGCGGCACTGCGGAAGAAAGGTGCGGCCATCTACTTCTGTAGAGATTACAACCAAGAAAATTCTATGGAGCAGCTCTACCCTGTAACACATGGAATGACCATGAGTTGGAATTGACTTGACTGGTGATGGGTTTAGTTTTTTTAATAGCCCTGCCCAGAGGAAGATGGTCCAGGGAGCACCCAGGGTGGGAGAGCCGGGTGTGTTGGCTCTGATGACTGGCTGTTGTAGGTCCCAGCCCTGGCCGAGGGGGTGGGCGGGCTGGGCAAGTGAGACCCGCATTGTTGATAGGGTGGGAGCCAGCAAGAGAGCTGGGGAAGGCTCTCTGTCTAGTGTGTGTCCCCTGGCGAAGGCATCTGAGAACAGGGACAGGACACCCTGTGTTCCGATCTTGGGCAGCCTGGCTGGCACGGCTGGGCAGACAGGGGTCAGTGGGCACTGAGGGGGGCTTATTCAGTCCCCGTCCCAGCGCCTGGCTGGGCTGTGAGGTGGGGGCCTATGCTCAGGGCTGGCATCCCCACAGTCGGGGTCTCCTGCTGACTGTGGACCCTGTGGTAGGTTTCTTCTGATCCAGCCACGCCTGGCGGGGCCACAGTCAGAGCGTGCAGATGGCTTTCTCGTGCCTGGGTCAGAGTGTTACCCTTTTGCTGGTTAGGAAAAGATCAGAGGAGAAGGAACTGCTGTGCTACGAAGGGAACTCTCAGAATAATGATAACACTGTTATCAGTTGCCGTCAGTCTCGAGTCAGTTCCGACTCTCGGTGACCTCATGTGTGCAGAGTAGAACCCCGCAGGGTTTTTCTGACCTTTTGGAAACAGATTGTCGTGTCTGTCTTCCAAGGTGCCTCTGGGAGGGGTTTGAACCGCCAGCCTTTCAGCTAGTAGTCGAGTGCTTAACTGTTTGTGCCACCCAGGGACGCCTAATAGTAATACCGGCTAATGTTTACCGGGGTTTACTGTGCAGAGCTTTCGTTTGGTTTCTCTCACTTCAGTAACCATTCAATCCATACCTCAGTCCTATGAGGTAGGGCCAGTGGGGAAACTGAGGCACAGAGATGCAGGGGCTTGCCCAGGGTCACAGGGGGAGTTGGTCGGAGCTCCCGTATGGGTGTGCAGGAAGGGGATCAGGGTTTAGATCCAGGTGTTTCGAGGTAGAAGCTTAGGGCAGAGAGGCCCTCGGGGGGCTGATGGGAGACATGCTTTGTGGGCGACATTTGTTGTGGTCTCCTGGGGCTACCCATTGCCCTGGAGTCGATTCCAGCTCAGAGCCACCCTCTAGGACAGAGCAGAGCTGTTTCATAGGGTTTCCTACACTGCAGCCTTTACGGAAGCAGACTGCCACATCTTTCTCCCATCAAGCTGCTGGTGGGTTTGAGCCTCGTGACTTTTCCGTTAGCAGCCAAGCGCTTAACTAGTGCACCACTGGGGCTGCCAAAACAAAATGCCACAAAAAGGGTAGTTTAAAGGACAGAGATTTATTGTTTTTATTCTGGAGGCCAGAAGTCTGAACCCAGGGTGTCTGCAGGGCCACGCCCTCTCCGAAGGCTCCAGGGCAAGGTCCTTCCTTGTCTCTCCCAGCTTCTGGCAGCCCTGGGCACCTCTTGGTGCTCTTTGGCTACTAGAGAGATCCTCACTTGGTGTCTGCCCCAGTGTGTGACTCTTTTGCCCTTTATAAGGCACCACTCAGAAGGAATCAGGACCCACTCTATATGACCTTGTTAACTTCAAAGAAAAATCCTCTTTCCAGACAGGGCCACATTCACAAGTAGAGGGGTTAGGATATCATATCTTTGGGAGGGACCCAATTTGAGTCATAGCAATGTTTGCCCAAATATTCCGACTTGGTATGCCTGGTGGGTGTCAGGGGTGTGGACAGGTAACTTCCACCCAGGGTGACGAGCTCAGGGCAGGGTGTGCTTCCCCAAGGCTGCCCTCGGTTGAGGGGGGTGGTGGTTGTCCCTAATTGACAAGCTGGGGAACAGGATTCCTGGCAAAGCCAACAGCATGGGCTAGGGCTGGAGGCCTTGGAGAGCGTGGCCTCAGGGGAACCAGGCTCAGAAGGACTGGGGGAGGCTCGGGTGCGCGCAGTGGTGGGGTGCTGGCAGAGGTGGGCCCATGGGCCTGGCTGGGGGCCGCAGAAGGCTGTGCTCACGGGGGTTGCGGCATGACCTTGCTGGCTGCTGCAGTGGGAAGGGGCCTCTGTGGGGTGGGGACTGTAGGGTCTGGTGGGCGAGCCTTCTGGGGTTGGATGCCAGAGGGCTGGTAAGCTCAGGTGGCTGGAACCAGAATTGTACAAACAGCAAGAAGACCCAGGTGAAGGGAACTGTGAGGTGGACGGTTCTGGGGTGCCTGACACCGTGGGCCCCCAATGGCTGGCCTGGCCATGAGCCGCTGGTACAGGCCTGGCGGCGGCCCATGGCCTCTCAGGGCCTCAGGTTCTTTGTGTCTTGTTAGGTGCCGTTGAGTCGATTCTGACTCATGGTGACCCCATGTAACAGTATTATTAGAACTGCCCCATGGGGTTTCTTAGGCTGTAATCTTTATGGGAGAAGATCCTCAGGTCTTTCTCCTGTGCAGCTGCTGGTGGGTTTGAACTGCTGACCTTTTGGTTAGCAGCAGAGCACTTAACCGTTGCACCACCAGGCTTCTTTCTTCTCATCTAGGAAGCTTGTACCGTTAGAGTACCCCAGGCAGTCGGTCTAGTTCGGGGACTTTGGCATCATGGGGCCTATTGGGGGCCCCCTGCCCTCCTCCACAGCCTCCCCTCAGGGCTTAGGCGCCTTGAGTTCTGCCAAGTGCCCAAGCTCCATGCTGTCTTGGCTCTGCGGACACAGCAGTGGTGGTGGTCCCTGATCCTGCCTCTCCCAGGACACCTGTCCCGGGACGCCACCCTGGGAGAGTTTTTAGGGGTCCTCAGGGTCAGCCTTGTGGCTGTACACGTGGGGAGACCGAGGCCCAGTCAGAGAAGGCGCTTGCTCCGGGTGCACTGAGAGGCGACAGCAGAGCCAGGACTAGGTCCAGTCTCCGGCCTCTCTCCAGGCCCCACATTCCTGATCGGCCCCTGTGGCCTCTGCCCCAGGTCCCCAAGCATGAGCCCCAGGACAGGAGCAGCAGCCTCCCTGGGGTGGTGGGCAGAGTGGGCAGTGGTCCTGAGCTCCACCAAGGTGCCCATCACCGTCACCTTCCCTCCTGCCACTGCGAAGAGTTGTGCGAGCCTCCATTTTCTTGGGAGCCAGCTGATGTCAGCTTCAGCACCCGCGGGTCCTGGTAGACTCCTGGGCGGAAAGGGCTACAGGGTCTTCTCATTCCCAGGCACTGAACTCCAGACGGGGGTTCACGTGCTGGCTGCACTCTCCCGTGGCTGCCTGGGCGCCGTCTCTGCTGGACCTTGGCAGTGTGGACTTTGCCTCTGGAGTCCTCTGGTGGTACCGCTGTGTCCCATTTGCTTATCAAATGGCTTCTTCTACAGTGAAGCCCCAGTCACGCACTGGCGCACTAGGGATGGTGGGCGAAGCCTGAGCCCCAGACAACACATCACTGTGGCTCCTTGTGGGCGAGGGGCTCGCGTGTAGGTGGGGCGCTGGACAGTGACTTTCTGAGCTGCCCGCCTTCTCCTGAAGGCCCCTTATAGTCAGGAGCCCCCTGCTACCCTTGCCCTGGCTCCCCCGGAGGTTCTGAGCTGTACGTTGGGCAGCGGATTGTGGTGCAGGGCACCTTTCTTCCGGGCTGACATCCTGGCACATGGTGAGATGATTCCTCACCGGGCTCCGACCCTACAGCGCTGCAGGGTGGAAGGTGTCTGTTACAAATGGGACCTCAGAAAGAGACCGAAGCCTGTCCTGACCAATGTGTCCTCTCTGCGTGCAGGAGCCAAGGCTGGACAGGAGCTCTGCATTGACCAGGCCGTGGTCTTCATTGAGGACGCCATTAAGGTGGGTGGTGACTCCTCCCTGGGCTCTGTGGTCGCTGGGTGATGACCTGAGAAGTCCCCAGTGACCCCTTCACCCCTGCTCCAATGGCCAGGCCTCTGTTTCTGGCCTGTATGGTCAAGATAACTGGGTGACAGGGCCTCTGGGCAGGGTTCTCCTGAGTCCTCGCTGAGGGCTACGGCTCGGGTGCTCCTCTTCTGAGTCCTGGAATCGCTCGGCCCGGTGAATTGCCACGTACTGAGGGTCTGTCATGTGCCGGCTCCAGTGCTGGGTCCTGGGAAAGGTGGCTAAGATGAAAGACCATTCCCTCCCGCAAACGCCGCGCAGGCTCGGTTAGGGTGACAACGTGGATGCAAGCAGTGTCCCCCGCAGGTGGGATTAGGCTGGGGGGCATCTGGGAGGATGACGTGGCTGAAGTGGTGAGTGAGGGGTCAGCCTTGTACAGACAGAGGGCATAGCAACCCTTTCAGCAAATGTTCAGGGCGGCGCACGTGCCTGCCCTGGGGTCAGAGCTAAGTGGGTGGGTGTGGGCCTCAGGGCACCCTCGGCCTGGTGGGCAAACATGGCAGCTCGTGGCCATCTGACCCTGCGGTGGGGGAGGTGTCTTGGCCATGTGCCCAGGTGTTGCACAGCCTGTCTCCCAATGTGTGCCTGCCGTGGCGGGGGTCGGGGGGGAGTGGGTATGCATGCAGGCATGTGTGTGAGGGCACACGCGTGTGCAGCACAGGGGGCGCTCGCTCACGCTCCTCTGTCACCCCCACTTCCAGTACCGCTCCATCAACCACCGCATGGACGCCAGCGCGATGTGGTTTTACCGGTGGTATTACTCCAACTCGTGCCAGCGGTGAGGATGCACACGGGCAGCCTGGGGCCCTGCAGGCTTGTGGTGGGGGGGTGGGTGGTCTCACCTGTGCTGGGGACCATACCTGGTGTCAGATTCCAGTCCCCCTGCCCCTCCCTGAGGGTGGAGAAGGCTTCCCTCACTGTCCCCTCCTCACCAAACAGACAGAAGGGCTTCTCTGGTGGTCAGGGGTTCTTTCTAGAATGTTCTGTGAGCCAAAGGCAATGGAATTTTTTTTTGAGGTGAAATTCATGTCACATAAAATTCACCTTTAGTGGCGTTTAATACATTCACGATTTGTGCGACCACCACCTGTTTCTAGTTTCAAAACGTGTTCATCACCCCAAAAGGAGACTCAAACCCACACCAGTCACTCCTCGGGCCCCTAGCCCCCGTCTCTGGCAAACACTCATCTGCTCCCTGGCTCTGGATTTGCCCGTTCTGGACATTCCGTGTGATGGCATCATGCAATACGTGGCCTTCAGCGCCTGGCGTCTTTTCACTCGGTGGAGCGTGTTCGAGGCTCCTCCGTGCTGTCTTGTGCATCAGCGTGTCGTTTCTCTTTGTGGCCGGGCACTGTGCCTTGTGTTACGGCAGCTGAGTTTGATCAGATAGTGTCCTCCGACCGGGCACAGGTGGCCACACACCAGAACGCACTCCTGCCCTGTTACCCGTGGGCCTGTCCCTCTGCGCCCGGCCTTCGTCCTGCTCCCCGGCGTTTCGGCCCCACGGGGCCGCTGGTCCTGGCCTTTAGCCAGCGTGTCCCTTTTGCAGGGTTTTGAGCTTTATCATTTTCTTGATCCTGTCCCTGGCTTTTGTCGAGACTCCTTCCTCGCTCACGAGCTCCTCGGACGTCCGGTTCCGCAGTGCCGCCTGGGAGCCGCCCTGTGGCCTGACCGAGAGCGTGGAGCTGTTCTGTCTGCTGGTCTTTGTGGCCGATGTCTTTGTGAAGGTGAGTGGAGTGGACAGGGCCGAGCCACTGCTGCCCTTCCCTGCCCACGCGGGCTGCCCAACACCCTTTTTCCTTGTCTTCTTTGTTTCTGTGTTCCTGGACCTAGCTGCTTTTTTTCCAGATTTTGCCTCTTGGCCTGCTGAGCAAAGGGCAGGGCTTCTTGGGGAGTTTTGGGCCTCGGGGCAGAGGCTTCTGCCAGCCCTTCTCCCCTGGGTGGTACCACGGGGGGCGGTGCAGCCTTGTGGGGTTTCAGCGTGGTTGAGACCGGAGCTGAGGCAGAGCGAGGGGGCGGGGTGGTCTCTCCCACCCTGAGGAGAAGAGGAACGCCAGGGTGGGGACAGGAAGGGCCTCCGGCCCACGCAGTGGCTACTGCATGTCCGCCTGTGTCCCCGTGACTGAATCCTACTGGAAGCTGGAGGTGGGCTTGGCCTGCCCGTGTCAGCATCTGGGGCGTGTCGGAGCTGGCTGAGCCTAGTGACTTCCCTGTGGGGCCTAGAGGCGCAGGCCTTGTTGTGGCCACATGATCTGTTGTTTTCATCAAACAACATATTCCAGCACTGCACTGGTGGACTTGCCCGTTCATGCCTTGACAGGCTGGCTGTCCCTCCCTGCAGGGTCAGCCCCAAGCTGCAGGCAGGCTTGCTTGACCATCCCGTCAAGGGCCTCTGCCTGGCGGGGTCTCTAGGAGGGTGGGCTCGGCCTCCGTGCAGCCGCGGGGGTAGGGCGGGCGTCTGGATGAGTCTGTGGTGGAGGCCAACGGGAGCAGCTCATTCATGGCTTCTTTTTTGGCTCATATGTGGTTAGGAGGTCAGGGGTTTTACAGTGGAACTGAAACTGGTGAAAAGTTCTTCACGTTGTGTGAATGCTGGCTTGCTTGTGGGCAAGGAGACGCACCTGTGCGCAGCGCCCTCTGCAGGTGGGAGTGGGAGAGGCAGGTGGTGGGAGAGGAGACCACAGCCCCGCCTCCAGCCACACCTGGCTGTTTGCCCTCAGGCCTACGCGCCTTCTCCTGTTACCTGAGGGGTGAGAGCAGGACCCCCTGTACTGGGGAGGAAACTGAGGCCAGAGGAGCCAGTGAGTGCCCTGTGTGAGGTTGCCCTATGTGTCATGGCATCCAGGCAGCACTAGCCATGGCTAGGCACCGCTCCTGAACTCTGCTCAGTTCCCTGCTCTTCCACTGTGCCGAAAGGACTCTGACCAGGCTTGCTCTGCTTTCCGCTGCCCTGAGCCTGCCGCATGTGACTCTTGCCCTGTGACCGGTAGCCGACTCACCTGTCTCTCCTGCAGGGCTACCTGTTTGGGTGGTACCAGTACCGGAGCAGCCCCTGGCTGCTGGCCTACCTCTTGGTGCTGGTGGTGTCACTGATAGACTGGATCGTGTCCCTGAGCCTTGTTTGCTGGGAGGTAGGTGATGCGGCAGTGCCTAGATGGGTGGGTGGGCTCTGCAGGGTGTGAGTGCAGCTGCCCTGGGAAACAGGGAGATGGGTCCTGAGGCTCTGTGGTCACCCGGCTGTATGCCCAGCATAGTCCTCTTCCTGTAGCACCCACTCACCCCGTTAGCCAGAGAGCCTTGCTCCCATCTTGCAGATGAGCACACTGAGGCCAGGAGGACACACGAGGTTTTCCTGGGTCATCCCGTGGGTGAGTGGAGGACCTGGGGGCGTTGCGGCTATCTGGGTGCCCTGTGAAGGTGCCACCCGGGTATGACTGCCCCAGGTGAGCACGGGCAAGGCTCTGCATTGCCCAGCAGTTCCCCAGCCTCTGCCCGCAGAATCCCAGTCTCTAGGAGCACCTCACTGGAACTGCCATGCCGGTCAGGGTCAGCCAAGGAGACTGGAGCCCACTGGTGCTTCGTGTCAGTTGGGGGCTCCAGAGAAACAGAACCACTTGGAGAGGTGTGTGTGTCCATACACACACACCACGCCCACACAGACATGTGATCTATACGTGTGTGTATATAACATAAAGCCAAAAACCAAACCCGTTGCTGCTGAGTCAATTCCGACTCATAGCGACCCTACGGGACAGAGTTGAACTGCCCTATAGAGTTTCCAAGGAGCACCCGGTGGATTCGAACTACCGACCTTTTGGTTGGTAGCCATAGCCCTTAACCACTACACCACCAAGTTTTGTTATGTGCGTGTATATATACATTTACACACACACATATATATGAACTTATATGTATATATGTACGTGTATATATATTTGAAAAAAGGGGAAGACCCTCAGTGAGATGGACTGACACAGTGGCTGCAACAATGGGCTCAAACATAGCAATGATTGTGAGGATGGCGCAGGACCAGGCAGTGGTTTGTTCTGTTGTACATGGGGTCGCTATGATTTGGAACCGACTTGACAGCACCTAACAGCAACAACATAAAAAAAAAAAAAAAATGAAACCCAATGCTGTCAAGTTGATTCAGACTCATAGCAACCCTATGGGACTGGTGCGGGGGACAAGTGCCGGGGCCTTGGGACAGTCTGCCCCGGGATGTCAGGTACAGGGGACAAGTGCCAGCGTCTCGGGACAGTCTGCCCCGGGATGTCAGGTACAGGGGACAAGTGCCAGGGTCTCGGGACAGTCTGCCCCGGGATGTCAGGTACAGGGGACAAGTGCCAGCGTCTCGGGACAGTCTGCCCCGGGATGTCAGGTACAGGGGACAAGTGCCAGGGTCTCGGGACAGTCTGCCCCGGGATGTCAGGTACAGGGGACAAGTGCCAGCGTCTCGGGATAGTCTGCCCCGGGATGTCAGGTACAGGGGACAAGTGCCAGCGTCTCGGGACAGTCTGCCCCGGGATGTCAGGTGTAGGGGGACAAGTGCTGAGGTCTCGGGACAGTCTGCCTCTGGGATGTTGTGTTGTGGGGACAAATGCCAGGGTCTCGGAACAGTCTGCCCGGGGATGGCAGGTGCAGGGGTGACGGCTGCACCCTGAGCCCTCGGGCAGTTGAGTCCCAGCGTGGCCCCTTCTCTCGTAGACGGTGCGGATCCGCCGGCTCCTGCGCCCCTTCTTCCTGCTGCAGAACTCGTCTATGATGAAGAAGACACTCAAGTGCATCCGCTCCACCCTGCCGGAGATGGCCAGGTGGGCCCAGGTGGGGTGCTGCCGGAGATGGCCAGGTGGGCGCCCCGGGTCAGGTGGGGTGCTGCCGGAGATGGCCAGGTGGGCCCAGGTGGGGTGCTGCCGGAGATGGCCAGGTGGGCCCAGGTGGGGTGCTGCCGGAGATGGCCAGGTGGGCGCCCCGGGTCAGGTGGGGTGCTGCCGGGGATGGCCAGGTGGGCCCAGGTGGGGTGCTGCCGGAGATGGCCAGGTGGGCCCAGGTGGGGTGCTGCTGGAGATGGCCAGGTGGGCCCAGGTGGGGTGCTGCCGGAGATGGCCAGGTGGGCGCCCCGGGTCAGGTGGGGTGCTGCTGGAGATGGCCAGGTGGGCGCCCTGGGTCGGGTGGGGTGCTGCTGGAGATGGCCAGGTGGGCCGGGCACCCTGGGCGTGGCCTGTGCTGTGTGGTTTGGGACAGGTGTTGGGGGTACAGGGCCCAGTGGGGTCCCATTGGGCAGCTGTGCCCCAGGCCTGGGAAGTGTCCAGGCACACTGCGGGCATGGCACCAACACTGGACCATGCTGAGTAGGGCCTGGCTGGAGACAGTGTAGGGGTCCGGGTGGGCAGGCTACGGCCGGGTGGTGTTTTAGGGTTCCTAGCTGTGCTGTCAGGTCCTCTAGTTCTAGCAGCCCCTTGAGAACCTGGCCCCTTCACTGCTGACCTGGCTGCCCCCCATCTTCCTTCCCATCCCGCACGTGGTCATTGCTGAGTCCTAGTGATGCTTCTTTCCTCTGCTGGGTCTTTGCTTGTCCCCTTCTGCCCCTGCTATGACCCCTCCCCCGTCCCCTCCCCCGCCACCGCCACCATGCAGTGTTCACCCCCTTGGAGGCTCTCAGGGCTCCCATCACTGCCAGAGTGCCCGGCCTGCTCCGCCCACCTTCCTCCAGGTCCCTGGAACCCTCTGCCCTCACTCCTGCCTGGGGCCCCTCCCCTGCCTCAAGTCACCTCCCCTGAGGCTCCTGTGGCTGCACCCCATCTCTGTCTGGCCTCTCCCCTCAGTCTGGGTGGCCCATGGGGCACGCTGGGGGGCTGCCATTTCATCTTCACCAAACAGAGACCCCTCCCCTGGGCAGGGCTAGGCCCCATTCCCGGGACCTTTCGGGGCTGAGCAGGTCCAGGTCCCCGGGAGGGGAAGGCCGACGCTTCAGGGAGCTGCGTAGGCGGTTGTCACTGACCGGGGTGGGGAGGTCAGCTGTCGGTCACTGGAGTGGGGGCCGCGTCTCCCCGTGCTGACCACGGCCTTCACCCCAGCGTGGCGCTGCTGCTGGCCTTACACCTGTGCCTCTTCACCATGTTTGGGATGTTGCTGTTCACTGGTGAGAAGGTGAGGGGCCTGTGAGCAGCGTGGCTCAGGCGTTCCGTGGCGCGTGGTCTCCCTGCTGTCCTGTCTGGGCCTGAGCTAGGGCCTGTCTGACCATCCCCACAAAGCCTGCTGGGAACCGTGAGGGGAGGTGGTCGACCCCACGGTGGGTGGTATGGCTTGTTGGGTTCCAGGCGTGGGGCATGGCTGTGGAAGCCTCAGCCGGTGGGTGGCAGCCCAGTCGGTCCCCCTGAGCCAGCCACACCTGCTCCTGGCAGGATGACGGGCTGAGCAAGGAGCGGCTGACCTACTTCCGCAACCTGCCTGAGGCCCTAACCTCCCTCCTCGTGCTGCTGACCACAGCCAACAACCCTGATGGTGTGCGGGGGGCCGGAGGGGAAGGGGGGCACTGGGGGGGGTGAGCGGGACACTGGGGGGTGGGGTGGAGGTCGAGGCCCAAAGGGGCGAAGGGGGTACTGGGGGGTGACTCAAGGCCCTGAACTGAGAGGGGGCACTGGCCTGTCCGGGGAGGGGTCTCAGGTGGCGACTTCAGGTCAGCATAGAGATGAACCTCCTAGAAAGGTAGTGAGTTTCCCATTCCTGAGAGCGTGCGAGCAGAGGCGTGAGGATTGGCTTTCTGCTCTGGGCGAGGGCAGATGGGGTCAGGCTGCAGCAGGACTCGGCCGCGCCCTGGGTTTTCAGTGTCTCTTGTCTACTCTCAGTGATGATGCCGGCCTACTCCAAGAACCGCATCTACTGTGTCTTCTTCATCCTCTTCACTGTCATTGGTGAGGCTGGACGCTCGGCTGGGGCCTGCCCTGGGACGGCCCCCCACCCCATAACTCCACCTCGGGGACAGCGGTGGGCCTGCCCTGGGACGGCCCCCACCCCGTAACTCCACCTTGGGGACCCCACTGGGTCTGCCCTGGGATGGCCCCCCACCCTGTAACTCTATCTCAGTGATCCTGGTGGGTCTGCCCTGGGGCAGCCCTCTCATCCTACCCAGTACTTCACCTCGGTGACCCCGATGGGCCTGCCCTGGGATGGCCCCCCACCCCACCCTGTAACTCCACCTCGGTGACCCCAATGGGCCTGCCCTGGGACGGCCCCCCACCCCGTAACCACCTTGGGGACCCCGGTGGGTCTCCAGAGCTCTCACACTGATGTCCTGGGCACTGTGGCTAGGTCATGCTGGTGGCACACCCCCACCCCATGCTGTAGATGAGGACATGGGGCCAGGGATCCAGGGACATGCCCGCAGCCCCACGGCCCGAGGGACAAGTCCTCTCCCATCCGCACCCATGGGGCCTCCTGGGCCGTCTCGGGTGTGCTGCGCCCTCCAACCCCGAGCCCGGTCCTGCCCTTGGCCCTGGCCACTGGTGGGTGGGCTGGAGACGCCGCTGCCCCTTCCTGCTCTGCCTGCCCGTGGGTGGGGACTTTGACCAGCCTGTGGGGGGACACTGAGCAGCCCATGGGAGACGCTGACTGGGCCATGGGGGAGGTTCACTGACTGGGCCATGGTGGGGCACTGACTGGCATATGGTGGATACTGATGGGCGTGTGGGAATGCTGACCGGGCCATGGGGAGTACACTGATTGGCCTGTGGGGGACGCAGACTGGCCTGTGGGGACACTGAACAGTCCCTGGGGGACGCTGACGGGCCTCTTATCTTGAAGGCAGCTTGTTCCTGATGAACCTGCTGACGGCCATCATTTACAATCAGTTCCGGGGCTACCTGATGGTGAGAGCCACCACCAGCTGGGCTGTCTGGGCAGGAGAGGGTGCTGGGGGCACCAGGCGAGGTGTGACCTATGACAGCTGACTGATGTGTGGGTCCTTGGCCTTGACGACCAGGCTCCCCAGGGGTTTGCACCTATTGCCTGGCACCATGCTCTGGAACTGGGGAGAGTGTCTCTGGGGAAGCTTACCTCTCCTGCCGTTTCCTGTCCGCACTGCCACCGAGGGTGCCCCTTTCCTCCCCAGCCCCCTGGAGGGGGGCTGCCAGGGATTGCCACTCCCTGGGCAGTTGGGGCCCCAGATACAGTGTCTCGGTGGACCCACTGTGCAGGGAGCCACAGCTGGCCCTGGCCTGGGTGCCTTCCTGCGGGGACCCCACCTCTCCCTGAGTCTGTGAGCTGCCTGGGGGTGGGGGCTCTGACCAGGTCAGCTGCGTGAGGCCCTCAGCATCACCTTCTTTGCAGCTCTCACTCCAGACATCCCTGTTCCGGAGACGGCTGGGCACCCGGGCCGCCTACGAGGTCCTCGCCTCCCTGGAGGAGGGGAGAGAGGACCACCCTCAGGCGTGAGTGTGGGGACCCCCAGGGCTCGGGGAATGGGCGGAGCCTGGGACCCTTTTCTCCCTGAGAGTGGAGGCTGCTGCTCTGGAAGGGGTCCGCGTGTTCCCAGATGGTTCTTTCCAGAAAGCATGACCTGTGCGCTGGCTGTGTGCGAGCCCCCTGCTCGCAGGCGCCAGCCTGGTTTTATCTTTTCATGGTGGAGAAAACACCCAAGAAAACATTTGCCAGTTCAGCGACTTCCACACACGTGATTCAGTGACGTTAATCCCTTCCTTCCTGTTGTGCAGCCTTTATTGCTCTCCTTTCCCACATACTTGGTGCTGGGCCTTAGATACTCTGTCTGCAGTCACGGGAACCATCATATCCCTGGTGCTCCGGGGCTGCCTGGTTCTCCCGTCTGTCTGCGTTAACCCTGGGGCCTCGGCTGGTGGGGGGCTTTGGGCTGGTGGCGGTGTGGGGGGGGGGCTTGGGGCTGTTGAGGGGTCTTCGGGCTGGTGATGGGGAGGCCTCAGGCTGGTGGTGGCTTCAGGCTGGTAGGGGGGCTTCAAGCTGGTGAGGGGGGCCTCGGGCTGGGGGGGGATGATGGGCTGGTGAGGGGCCTCAGGCTGGTGGGGGGCTTTGAGCTGGTGGGGGGGCTCTGGGCTGGTGGCGGGGGCCTCAGGCTGGTGGGGAGGGTGCCTCAGGCTGGTTGGGGGCTTCAGGCTGGTGGGGGCTTTTGGGTTGGTGGGAGGCCTCTGGCTGATGGGGGTGGGCCTCAGGCTGGTGAGGGGCTGTGGGCTGGTGAGAGCCTGGGCTGGTGGGGGCCTCAAGGGCCTTGGGCCTTTTCTTCTCGTCCTGTTTTATGCTCCAAATCCCTGGGCTGCTGCTGGGATCCCCAGGTGTCTGGGTGGTGTTCCATTAGGCGTGTTGTTTGCAAATGTGGGCCCAGAGCTCGAGGCTGGGCGTGGTGCCAGCGAGGATGTGCCCAGTGGGGAGGGGCCTGCCTTCAGCTTGTTAGTCGGGGAGCCTGTGCCAGACCCTGTGCCTGCGGGGCTCTACATGCCCCTCACAAGGGATGATCAGGCTGTCCCGGGTTCTAAAGAAGGGACAGAAAGTGCCCGTGGTGCTGGCCGCATGTGCTCCTGAGTGGAGTCCCCTGTGGTTGCCTGGGGTCACAGTTGGAAGCCAGGGCTCAGGACCTGGCCTTGCTCACGTGGCATCGTCTCTTCTCCCTCACAGGGTTGGGGTGAAGCCCGAGACCTTCCTGCGGGCACTCCAGAAAACCCACATGGCCACCCACTGCAAACGTGCCATTGAGCAGGTAGCAGCCCCGCCTGCCTGCCTGTGCTGCTGGGTCCCCCTGGGCCATTGGCCAGCGGATCAGCCCGGCCCCTGGGGCGCTGACAGGGCCACAGACCCTGCTGATCCAGCTCCTCTGCTTTGCAGAAGCTGCGATCCCACGGTGACGGTCTGCTGTCGGCCGACGAGTTTCAGAAACTCTTCAACGAGCTGGACAAAAGAGTGGTTAAGGAGGTAACTGCTTGAATTAACCAGGTTAACATGGGACTTGTGTTGATACCAGTCCTCCCCCACCCCCGCTGCCCTGGTCACCTGAGATAACTCGTTCATGACCAGTGCGAGGATGCACGTCCTGGGCTTCTGAGTGGGGACAGACTTGTCCCCATGGCAGGGTACAGACCTCAGTGGAGAAGATGTGTCAGCCCACAGGTGGCAGAAATGTTTGCAGGGTTGCCCGGGCGGGGGCTTGTCTGCAGCTGCTGGGCGGGCAGGCAGGGAGCAGCCGTCTGGGCTAGAGGTGGGGTACGGGCAACGGTGGGGGTGTGCAGGGAGACTTTTGGGGGCTGGTGCTGGCTGGAGGCCTTCAGGGTGCCAGTGTCTGTGTTGAGGGCTCTGGGATGGTGGATGTCCCTCGGTAGTGCAGTTAAGGCACCAGGCTCTTGACCCAAAGGTGAGAGGTTTGAGCCCACCCAGAGGCACCTCAGAAGAAAGGCCTGGTGATCTACTTCCAAAACATCAGCCACTGAAAACCTGAGGGAGCACAGCTCTACTGTGACACGCCTGGGGCCACCGTGAGCGGCACACCTGGGGCCGCCGTGAGCGGCACACCTGGGGCCGCCGTGAGTGGCACACCTGGGGCCACCGTGCGTCGGAGTTGACTTCATGGCAGCTGGTATCGCCAGGCCGGGCTGTGGTTGCAGGCTTGCCAAGAGACGGCTTGTCTGGGTGCATGGCTGGACAGACCTATACCCGTGTCCTCACCCCACGCTCTGACCCTAGAGGTAGCCAGAGTCCCTTCCTCCTGCAGTGTCCCTGCGGTGCCCTCTACTGAGAAAGCTTAACACTGCGCTCTCCGTGGACAAGAGATGCTGAAAGGGCTTTGCCGTCACGGCAGAGCGGGCACTGAAGGGTGACTGGGAGCTGAGGGCCAGTGAACCGACGCTGGCTCAGCCAGCGTGGGTCCTGCTCCAGGGCAGCCACGACGTTTAGTACGATGTTTCGGGGATTTCCATCCGGGGCTTTCCCGTGCAATTAGAGCTATGTATTTAAAAAATGTATTTAGGGTAGGTTAATTGTGCTCGTGAGGAACCTGCACATAGACCAAGAGGCGGTCATTCAAACAGAACAAGGGGATACTGCATGGTTTAAAGTCAGGAAAAGTGTGTGTCAGGGTCGTATCCTTTCACCATACCTATTCAATCTGTATGCTGAACAAATAATCCGAGAGGCTGGACCATATGAAGAACGGGGCATCAGGATTGGAGGAAGACTCATTATCAACCTGCGTTACGCAGATGACACAACCTTGTTTGCTGAAGGCCAAGAGGACTTGAAGCACTTACTGATGAAGATCAAAGACCACAGCCTTCAGTATGGATTACACCTCAACTTAAAGAAAACAAAAATCCTCACAACTGGGCCAATAAACAACATCACGATAAACAGAGAAAAGATTGAAGTTGCCAAGGTTTTCATTTTATTTGGATCCACAATCAGCAGCTATGGAAGCAGCAGTCAAGAGATCAAACAACATATTGCATTGGGCAAATCTGCTGCAAAAGACCTCTTTAAAGTGTTGAAAAGTGAAGATGTCACCCTGAAGACTAAGGTGCGCCTGACCCAAACCACGGTGTTTTCAGTTGCCTCATATGCATGTGAAAGCTGGACAATGAATAAGGAAGACTGAAGAAGAATTGACGCCTTTGAATTGTGGTGCTGGCAAAGAATATTGAATATACCATGGACTGCCAAAAGAACGAACAAATCTGTCCTCGAAGAAGTACACCCAGAATGCTCCTTAGAAGCAAGGATGGCGAGACTGCGTCTCACGTACTTTGGACGTGTTACCAGGAGAGATCAGTCCCTGGAGAAGGACATCATGCTTGGTAAAGTAAAGAATCGGTGAAAAAGAGGAAGACCCTCAACAAGGTAGATTGACACAGTGGCTGCAACAGTGGGCTCAAACGTAGCAACGATTGTTTGGCTAGCACAGGACCGGGCAGTGTTTCATTCTCTTGTACGTGGGGTGGGCGTGAGTTGGAACTGACTTGACGGCAGCTAACAACAACAACAGCAGCAGCAACATACAGGGTCGCTGGGAGTCAGAATCCACTCGACAGCAGTGGGTTTTCTGGTTTTTGTGTACCTGGAGGAACACTGGTGGCATATAAGTTAAGCAGTCAGCTGCTAACTAAAAGGTTGGCAGTTTGAGCCCACTAGCCACTTCCTGGGAGAAAGACCTGGCAACCTTCTGCAAAGATTAAGCCCATTGCTGTCGAGGTAATTCTGACTCATAGTAGCCCTATAGGCCAGAGGAGAACTGCTCCAGAGGGTTTCCAAGGCCTAATCTTTACTGGAGCAGATTGCCTCATCTTTCTCCCATGGAACAGCTGATGGGTTCGAACTGCTGACCTTTTGGTTAGCAGCCGCTCTTAACCACTGTGCCACCGGGGCTCCAGAACTACCATGGTAGAACTACCAGAAAAAAACTGTCGCTTTTGAGTTGATTCCAACTCAGCGACCCTATAGGACAGAGTAGAACTGCCCTGTAGGGTTTCCAAGGAACAGCTGGTAGATTTGAACTGCTGACCTTCTGGTTAGCAGCCAGGCTCTAACCACCGTGCAACCAGGGCTCCCTGTAAACATTACAGCCCAGGAAACCCTATGGGGCAGTTCTGGTCTGACATACAGGGTTGCTTTGAGGGAAAGTTGACTTCGATGGCACCTAACAACAACCTGTGTACCTGAAGAAATACTTGTTTTCCTTTGACAGACAGGTGAGGTGTCATGACTCTCTGCACTTTGCACCTTCACTCACCGTGTCCCATGTGTCGTCTTGTGCTCACGCGGAGCTTTTTGTGAGGTTGGCAGTGTCCGCATCTGCCTGTCTGATGAGGTGGCCACTAGCCACGTGGGGCTGCCGAGCCTTGAGATGTGGCAGGTGTGACTGGGGAATTGGATTTTTTGTTTTGTTGAATTTGAGTTGAAGTGGCCACCTGGAGCTGGCGGCCTGTGGGTTCAGCTCCAGCTGCTGCTTGTTCACTGCTGTGCCGCGGTCCGCCACGCGCCGAGGAGTGCTCAGCCTCGTCCCCGCTGTTTGCTGTTGCAGTCCGTGCTGCGGTGAACTGTCCTTGTGCTCTTGAGCCAGTATCTGAGGGGTGCCTGAGGGGGTATCATGGATGGAAATGCTGGGTCTTACAAGTGTTTTCATTTTAATTAAAAAAAAAAAAAATTTGCTGCTGAGTCAAATGCGACTCACGGTGACCCCCCGTGTGTCAGAGTAGAACTGCGCTCCTTAGGGTTTCCAGTGGCCGTGACCTTCCAGCAGTGGCTTGCTAGGCCTTTCTTCTGAGGTGCCTCTGGGTATTTTCGAACCTCTGACCTTTCGTTAGCAGCCCAGTATGTTAACTGTGTCACTTGCCCTCCATCGTCTTCCACCCTGCCTGTTAATGAGTTATTTTTGTTCTAAATTAAGTTTTTATGGCTACTAGCACATAGTTTATGCCTTTTTGTTTTTCATGTAGCATCTTCCACATTGTGACACTTCGCATACAAATAAAATGGCTGTGTAATATTCTATCACAGTTCTGTTACGCTATCGATGGGCACTTAGGTTATTTCTACCCTTTTTGGGGTGTTATAAAGACCGCTGTGATGAACATCTTTGTGTACAAAGCTAATTCAGAGTTAGGGATTATTTCCTTAGGCTAGATAGCTGAGGATAGGAGCTAAGGTAGGAACAAGTGGAATCCCAGAATAAGGGGGTGTGGACATTTTGGGGCTCCCGATGGCTGCGGCCGCCTGCTGGAGCGTGGTTCTGAGCGTGTGCCCGTTCCCTTCCCAGCATCCCCCGAGGCCTGAGTACCGCTCTCCATTTCTGCGGAGCGCCCAGTTCCTCTTCGGCCACTACTACTTCGACTACCTGGGGAACTTCATCGCCCTCGGGAACCTTGTGTCCATCTGCGTGAGCGCGGGCTTGCCCTTGTTGGGACTTGGGGGCCCCTTGCTCCCCACCTCCCTGGCTTGGAGCCGTGTGGCCCCGCCGTGCGGCAGCAGTGTGGCACGCGGGGCTGTGCCGTGTTGGCGAGCTGCCCCCTTCCTCTGGCTTCGCAGGTGTTCCTGGTACTAGACTCAGACTTGATCCCTGATGACCGTGATGACTTCATCCTGGGGGTGAGTCGCACGCCGCTCCCCTTCCAGCCTGCTTTGCAGTGTGGCGAGGGCTTCGAGGGCACAGCCTGCCCAGGGAGCCTGAGGGTGCTGGACCTGGGGAGGCAGGCCGTCCGTGGCAGGTTGTTCTTGGGGTCGGGGTGGGGGGGAGCATGGTCTCTGGAGGCCTGGAGGGGTGAGCCCTGGGGCAGGGTGGGCAGGGCCAGGGGAGGCTGCCAGCCACCTTGAGAGGTGGACATGGTGGAGAGGGGGAGCCAGGTGCCCTTAGCGAGGTGTGCTTGCCATGGCGGGCAGGTGGGCCAGGTGAGCACAAGATGGTTACCCAACAACATCACTGACTGCATGCCAAGCTGAGTGACCAAGTTGAGTGGCTGTGGCGTTTTGGCTGCCTGTGGGTGGGCTCTGGAGGCCAGTCGCCCCAGGGCTAAGACAGCAGCTCTGCCCATGGGTGGGATGGGGGTGCTGGTGGTCCCAGGAGTAAGGCTCTGCCTGTGGGTGGGTTTGGGGGACTGGCAGCCCCAGGACTGAGGTGGTGGCTCTGCCTGTGGTTGGGATCAGGGGGCTGGCAACCCCAGGACTGAGGTGGCAGCTCTGTCTGGGTGGGGTCGGGGGCTGGCAGCCCAGGTCTAAGGCGGCAGCTCTATCTGTCTGGGGTCAGCGACCGCGGACCCAGGACTGACCCTGCGTACCTGTCTTGCCTTTTCAGATCCTCAACTCCGTCTTCATCCTGTACTACCAGGTGGAGATGCTGCTCAAGATCTTTGCCCTGGGCCTGTGGGGCTACCTGTCCTACCTCAGCAACCTGTTTGATGGCTTCCTCACCTTAGTCCTGCTGGTAAAGCTGGCGGGGGGCCGTGGGATGGGTCATGGGTGGGCCCAGCAGGCGCTCTGCTCCGCACCCAACTCTACTGTGTTCTCTCAGGCTCCCGAGGACCCGAGGGCTGGGGTCTGGCTCCTGCCTGAGCGAGGAGGGGCGGCTTCATGTCTGAGCCACTGGGCTGGTGGGGCTGCAGGGGCTAGGTCTCCTGCATCAGAGCGCTGGGGGCCACCACTTGTGGCCCGTGCCTCTCAGACCCCTGAGGGAGCCCCAAGGGAGCCTGCAGCTCTGGCCAGCACCCCAGCACTGGGCGTGGCCACTAACGCCCAAGTGTCACCCTGCAGCAAGAGGGCAGAGCAGCCTCAGGCACCCCCCAGGTGTCCATTCTCCCAGGGACCACGGGGCAGGGTCACGGCTGGGGTGGCTTCACAGCTACCGCATCACAAGCGATGTTGACTCATCGTCACCCGTTGAAGCCACCAGTCCCCGGAGCACGAGCAGATGCTGATCAAATAGCTGCCCCCACACTGAGCCCCTGGGAGCTTTCCCTTGTCCCGCCCCAGGTTCCCGGGGGGACAGTGTCTCCCACTGGAGCAAACCTCAGCGTGTGGTCCCATCGCATGGGGGCAGGACCAGGCCCCGACTCCCTGGGGACCCTCCGGCGGAGCAGGAGCACAGAGGCCCTCGCCTCTCTGTAGCTGGCTTGCAGCGGCCAGGTTAGCGTGCTGCAGCAATGCCTCTCTTCTTCTGTGATTGAAGGTCTTGGAGATCTCGACTGTGGCTGTGTACCGATTCCCACACCCAGGCTGGTATGTGACCCGAGGAGGCCACGGGCGGCGACAGCCACTAGCACCCCACTAGCACCTGGGGAAGGGTCTCTAGGTGCTCCCCTGGCGCTCCTGGGTCTGTGGCTGGGTCGCCCCAATCCTTGGCAGCACGCTTGAGCCATTTAAGACGGGGCTGACTTGGGAGCGCCTGCTCGCCCGGGCTCAGGCCAGGATAGACCCTAGGGCCCCCGGCCGGGCTTCTCCTTTGAAGTGCCTTACTTGTCACCAGGGCCTGGGACTGGGACGCTGGGTTCTGCCATGCCTGAGGGGCTGCAGAGGGCAGCGATGTATCCCCTGAGCCCCTGCGTTGTCCTTGCCTAGACGCTGAGCCCAAAATCCCTGGACGTCTCCTCTGGCTGAAAAGTCTGGGTTGTGTGTGCACCAGCCATGTGACCTGGGGTTGCCCCTCCCTCCTTGAGCATCAGTTTGCCTAAGTGAGAAATGGCAGGAGTGGAGCCAGGACTCATTGACCCCTTAGATGCTGCTGAAGCCCCAGTGACTGGACTGGCCGTGCAGGGGAATGCCTGGGCAGGGACCCCATGTGCTTCACGGCCATGAGATGCTACAGCACTTTGCCAAGGGGGTTCATCCGTACAGGGGCCGCTCTGTCAGGGTGTGGGCTGGTGCCCCAGAGCCTGGCTGCAGGCGCAGGGAGCGCCCGGACCCTATGGCACCATGGCCAGGGCTGCTTTGGTCTCAGGGTGACATAGCTGGGTGCTGCTCAGGAGGAGGTGCAGGGTAGAGACCCGGTGCATCACCTTCCATGAAGCCTGGCAGCCGTGGCTTGTGGGTAACAGCGGTGTGGGAACAGCCAGGCTGTGCTGCCATGCCCTGCGGGCTGGCGAGTCCCTTTTAAAGGGCGCTTGAAGGCCAGGCATGTGGCACTTTTGCCTGAATCATTGCTTTGGGGGTTGGGGTGATGCTCTGGGTGAGGATGGGTTTAAATTTTCAGTGAGTTCGACGTAGAAAGCAGAGCACGGAAGGTGTCTCCTGCCCCAGAACTCTCTGGTTAGCGGAGGCTGACATGGTGGGCGTCAAGGCTCTGCCATCTGGGGATGTGTGGTTGGACAGTGTCCCCACGGCCACTGCTCGCAGGGGCAGCGGGGTGAACAGGCTCGGGGCAGGGCCTCCTGCCGCAATGGAACTTTCTGGTTGGTGAGTCCCTGCCATGCGGTTGCTCTCTGCATCTCTCACGCGCCTCCTTTTCCGGGCGGCTCCGACCCGCGCCTGCGTGTCTGTCTCCCTAGGAAGCCGCAGACGGTGGGCCTGCTGTCCTTGTGGGACATGACGCGGCTGGTCAACATGCTCATTGTGTTCCGCTTCTTGCGCATCATCCCCAACATCAAGGTGGGTGGGCGCTGCCGCCTGACTGCTCAGGGAGTGGGTGGGCCAGGGGCAGGGCGCTGGGGCTGTCCCGTCACCCCCTCGGCTCCTCGGGGCCACATGTCTGACCTCACCCCGTACTGGCGATGTTGAGGGGGGTCACAGGAGGCAGGAGGGACGTCCAGCCCCTGACCGAGGGCGGGTGTGGGTGTGGACCAGTGGGAGGAGGAGTCCTGCTTCTGGGACTGCTGGCGTGCTCGGAGCAGCCTGCTCCCAGCACCCCGGGGTTTCTGGAAGGCCTTCTGCATGGGCCCCAGGGCTCGTCATATTGGTGGGCAGAGGGCTAGAGGGCCAGGTGCACCCTGCTGGGACCGCGGTGCAGGTGTGGGGGTTGCGACCACCTCCCAGCCTCCGAGCCTCAGTCAGTTGGGAGTAACGCTGAGTGCGAAGGGGAGAGTGGCGGGTGGTGAGGAGTCCGCTGTGACCGGCTCAGGCCCAGCGCCTCCTGGCACATGGACAGTGGCCTGAGGTCTTGGATGCCAGGTTTTGCCCAAGGGACTTGGAGGTGAGCTCTAGAGGAGCCCATGAGGCTGGGCGGGCAGGCATGGGTGTGTGTGGGTGGGTGTGAGTACATGAGTGTGTGTGGGTGGGTATGTACTGGGGTGTGGGGGTGTGTGGGTGGGAGTGGGTGTGTATATAGGTGTTTGGGGATTGTATGGCATGTGGTATATGTACAGGAGTGTACATACAGGTGTTTCTGGGGCGTGTCCCCCCATGTGTCTGTCAGCCTGTCGTACTGTGGGGGCTTGCGTGTTGCTGTGATGCTGGAAGCTACGCCACTGGTATACAAACCTCAGCAGGGTCACCCACGGCGGACAGGTTTCCGCTGAGCTTCCAGACTAAGACAGGCTAGGAAGAAGGACCCGGCAGTCCACTTCTGAAAAGCATTAGCCAGTGAAAACCTTATGAACAGCGGCGGAACACTGTCTGATATAGTGCTGGAAGATGAGCCTCCCAGGTTGGAAGGCACTCAGAAGACAACTGGGGAAGAGCTGCCTCCTCAAAGTGAGTCGACCTTAATGACATGGATGGAGCAAAACTTTCGGGACCTTCATTTGCTGATGTGGCATGACTCACAATGAGAAGAAACAGCTGCAAATGTTCATTAATAATCAGAACATGGAATGTATGAAGTATGAATCCAGGAAAATTGGAAATCATAAAAAATTGGAATGTATAAACATCGATATCCTAGGCATTAGTGAGCTGAAATGGACTGGTTTAGGTCATTTTGAATTGGACAATCATATAGTCTACTGTGCCGGGAATGACAGCTGAAGAGGAATGACGTTGCATTCATCCTCGAAAAGAACATTTCAAAATCTATCCTGCAGTACAATGCTGTCAGTGATAGGATAATATCCATACGCCTACAAGGAAAACCAGTTAATACGACTGTTATTCAAATTTACACACCAACCACTAAGGCCAAAGATGAAGAAATTGAAGATTTTTACCAGCTTCTGCAGCCTGAAATTAATCAAACGTGCGATCAGGGTGCATTGATAATTACTGGTGATTGGAATGCGAAGGCTGGAAACAAGAAGGTTTGGTAGTTGAAAGACATGGCCTTGGTGATAGGAACAATCTGGAGATCACATGATAGAATTTTGCAAGACCAATGGCTTCTTAATTGCAAATACCTTTTTTCACCAGCATAAATGGTGACTGTACACATGGACCTCACCAGGTGGAATACAGGAATCAGATTGACTACATCTGTGGAAAAAGAGGATGGAAAAGCTCAATATCATCAGTCAGAACAAGGCCAGGGGCCGACTGTGGAACAGACCATCAATTGCTCATATGTAAGTTCAAGTTGAAACTGAAGAAAATTAGAACAAATCCACGAGAGCCAAAGTATGACCTTGAGTATATCCCACCAGAATTTAGAGACCATCTCAAGAATAGATTTGACACAGTGAACATTAATGACCGAAGACCAGATGAGTTGTGGAATGACATCAAAGACATCATACATGAAGAAAGCAACAGGTCATGAAAAGACCAAAATGGATGTCAGAAGAGACTCTGAAACTTGCTCTTGAACGTCAAGCAGCTAAAGCAAAAGGAAGAAATGATGAAGTAAAAGAACTGAACAGAAGATTTCAAAAGGCAGCTTGAGAAAACAAAGTAAAATATTGTAATGACATGTGCAAAGAGCTGGAGACAGAAAACCAAAAGGGAAGAACACACTTAGCATTTCTCAAGCTGAGAGAACTGATGAAAAAATTCAAGCCTCGAGTTGTAGTAGTGAAGGATTCTATGGGGAATATACTAAATGACCCAGGAAGCATCAGAAGAAGATGGAAGGAGGAATATACAGAGTCACTATACCAAAAAGGATTAGTTGACAGTCAACCATTTCAAGAGGTGGCATATGCTCAGGAACCGATGGTACTGAAGGGAGAAGTCCCAGCTGCTCTGAAGGCATTGGTGAAAAACAAGGCTTCAGGAATTGTCGGAGTATCAGCTGAGATGTTTCAATGAACAGATGCAGCGCTGGAGGTGCTCACTTGTCTATGCCAAGAAATATGGAAGACAGCTTCCTGGCCAACTGACTGGAAGAGATCCATATTTATGCCTATTCCCAAGAAAGGTGAGCCAACCGAATTTGGAAATTACCAAACAAAATTAATATCACACGGAAGCAAAATTCTGCAAAGATCATTCAAAAGTGGCTGCAGCAGTATATCGACAGGGAACTGCCAGAAATTCAGGCCGGTTTCAGAAGAGGACGTGGAACCAGGGATATCACTGCTGATGTCAGATGGATCCTGGCTGAAAGCAGAGAATACCAGAAGGATGTTTACCTGTGTTTTATTGACTATGCAAAGGCATTCGAGTGTGTGGATCATAACAAATTATGGATGACACTGCGAAGAATGGAAATTGCAGAACTTTTAATTGTGCTCACGAGGAACCTCTACGTAGATCAAGAGGCAGTTGTTCGAAGAGAACAAAATGATACTGCATGGTTTAAAGTCAGGAAAGGTGTGCATCAGGGTTGTATCCTTTCACTGTATCCATTCAGTCCATATGCTGAGCAAGTAATCCGAGAAGCTGGACCTGTTGAAGAAAAATGGGGCGTCAGGATTGGAGGAAGACTCATTAACAGCCTGCGTTATGCAGATGACACAACCTTGCTGGCTGCAAGTGGAGGACTTGAAGCACTTACTGATGAAGGTCAAAGACCACAGCCTTCAGGATGTATTACACTTCAACACAGAGAAAACAAAAATCCTCACAACTGGACCAATAAGCCACATCATGATAAAGGGAGAAAAGATCGAAGTTGTCAAGGATTTCATTTTACTTGGATCCACAATCAATACTCATGGAAGCAGCAGTCAAGAAATCAAAAAAGACGCATTGCATTGGGCAAATCTGCTGCAAAGGACCTCTTTAAAGTGTTGAAAAGATGTCACCTTGAAGACTAAGGTGCTCCTGACCCAAGCCATGGTGTTTTCAGTCGCCTCGTATGCATTTGAAAGCTGGACAGTGAATAAGGAAGATCGAAGAATTGACGCCTTTGAATTGTGGTGTTGGCGAACAATATTGCCTATACTGCCAAAAGAATGAACAAATCTGTCTTGGAATATGTACAGCCAGAATGCTCCTTAGAAGCTAGGATGGTGAGATTGCATCCTACATCCTTTGGACATGTTATTAAGAGGGATCAGTCCCTGGAGAAGGACCTTATGCTTGCTAAAGTAGAGGGCCAGCGAAAAAGAGGGAGACCCTCACAACGAGATGGACTGACACCATGGCTACAACAATGGGCTCAAGCGTAACGATTGTGGGCGTGGCGCACGACCGGACAGTGCTGGCGTTTTGTGGTACACAGGGTCACTAAGAATCGGAATCGACTCAGTGGCACCTAACAATAACAACATGGGGTGTGTCTAGTTGGATGGAAGTGTGCACAGGTATGTGGGTGGGTATACAGGTGTGTGCATTCAGGTGAGTGTGAGTCTGGATGTGTGTATTGGTGTGTATGGCGTGTGAGTGTGTATGGGTGTGCATATAGGTGTTAGTGGGTGTATATGGATGGGGAGGATATGTATATAGGAGTGTGCAGGTATGTATACAGGCATGTTTGAATATACATATGGTGCACACAGGTGGATGGGTAGGAGTGTGTATACAGGGATGCATAGTGTATACAGGTGTGTGGTGTGTACGGGTGTGTGGATGTGTACACAGGCATGTGTAGGTGTTACAGGTGTGTACAGGTGTGTATGGACGTATATATACAGGTGCTTGGTGTGTATACAGATGTATGTTGTGTATATGGGTATGTGTGTATGTGCATACAGGTTTGTGGTGTATATGGGTGTGTGAATGTGTGTGTAGGTATGTGTGGATGTGTGTACAGGTGTGTGTCCGTGTATATGGGTGTGTGTGGTGTATTTGGGTGTGTGATGTATACAGGTGTGTGCAGAGTATACGGGTGCTTGGGGGTATATACAGATTTGTGTGGAGGAGTATATAGGTGTGGTGTATAGGAGTGTGTTTGATGTATATACAGGTGTGTGCATCTGTATATAGGTGTGTGGATGTGTAAACAAGTATGGGTGGTGTATGTGGGTGTGTGGATGAGTGTACAGGTCTGTGGGGTTGATGGCAACTCATGAGGTCCCACAGCCCCCCTGCCCTGGTTCTCCAGGTTGAGGCCCCTGGACGGGGCCAGGAGAAGTAAGGTACTCTCCCGTCCTCAGATGATGGCGGTGGTGGCTAACACGCTTCTGGACCTGGTCAGGAACATGCGGGCCTTCGCCGGCATCCTGGTGGTGAGTGCCTCTCTGTGCTGTCAGGGGCTCTGCTCTGGGGCTTTTGGTCTTTATTGTGAACACCATGCAGGGGAGCGTGTAGAGACCACTCAAGGGGAAGGAAGGAGGTTCCTGTGGAGCCACAAGGCCTCGGGTCTGGGCCACACGTGTGCTTGGGTGCTAGAACAGAATCCTGAGTGGGGAGGGCCCAGGTGTGTCTGCTGGGCCCCTCCTGTTGTCAGCAGGAAACTGAGTCCTGGGGGGACCATGCTAGCCCAGGGTGTGTGTCCCCTCCCTCTTCCCAGCCCCTCTCTAACTGGGCCCCCTCAGACGCCCCCTGGTGGACGGCAGGAGCACGGCAGAGCCCTTCCTTGGGGGACCGATGTCCATGGAGGCCTGAGAGAGGACATGGCCCACCCTTGGTCATAGAGCCTTGTAGGGGCTGAGCCAGCCACCTCTGAGGGGCTGTCTTGGCCTGGCAGGACATGTACAGTCATGGTGTCATGGGCTGTCTCCACCTGGGTGGGCACGTGTGTTTTGGGGGTCTGTCTGGGTCTGGCAGGATGGGTACATGTGTGGTGTCATGGGGTGTCACGATCTGGGCAGGCACGCATGTTATCGGGGGCTGTCTGGGTCTGGCAGGACATGTATATGCATGGTGTCACGGGCTGCCTGGGTCTGGCAGGACGTGTGCATGGGTGGTGTCACGGGCTGTCTGGGTCTGGCAGGACGTGTGCATGGGTGGTGTCACGGGCTGCCTGGGTCCAGGCAGGCACCGGTGTTGTTGGGGCTTGTCTTGGGTAGGCACACATGTCGGAGGCTGTCTCAGCCTGTCCCTGAGCAGTGACTGCTGGCAAGCAGGACTCAGGTGGACCTACCTCAGTGCCTTGTTGCTGGGTAGGCAGAGGTGTCCACGTGGGGCCCGGGTCTTGGCGGCCGGGGTCTGCTCAGTGCTGACAGCCCGCCGCCTGCCCAGGTGGTGTACTACATCTTCGCCATCATTGGGATCAACCTGTTTCGGGGTGTCGTCGTGGTGCCCTCGGGAAACAGCAGGTGAGGTGGGGTCTCAGGTGCAGAGTGGGTGTCTTGGTCTGGTGGAGGGGTGGGCCTCAGTGGGGCGGTGTCTCCCCTATGGCCCTCCTCGAGCTCCGCACCGCCAGTGACTGGGCACATTGTGCCTCCAGCCTGGCTGCCGTCAATGGCTCCGAGCCCTGCGGGAGCTTCGAGCAGCTGGAGTATTGGCCCAACAACTTCGACGACTTCGCAGTAAGCCGCTCCCCACTCCCCTGGCACCTCCTGGGTACCCCACCCTCCCACTCCCCTGGCGCCCCTGGGGTACCCCACCCCTCCCGCTCCCCCGGCACCTCCCTGGACACCCCACCCTCCCGCTCCCCTGGCACCTCCCAGGCACCCGGCACTTCCCTGAGCACGCGGCTCTCCCCACATCTCTGACACCACTCTGGACTACCACCCTCTTTGCTCCTTAGGCACCCCTACCCTCCCTATACCTTCTGTATCTCAGCTGGCACCTCCCCCACCCTCCCACAGCCTGCACCCCTCCCCCACAGACTGCACCCCTGACCCTACTGGCCCCACACCCCCGACCCCACAGGTGGCCCTGTACCCCTGACCTCACAGGCGGCCCTGAACCCCTGACCGTGCCAGCCCCACACCCCTGACCCCACAGGTGGCCCTGTACCCCTGACCTCGCAGGCGGCCCTGCATCCCTGACCCTACCGGCCCCACACCCCTGACCCCACAGGCGGCCCTGCACCCCAACCCTGCTGGCCCCACACCCCTGACCCGACAGGCGGCCCTGCACCCCTGACCCCGCAGACGGCCCTGAACCCCAGATCCTGCTGCCCCACACCCCTGGCCCCCCAGGCGGCCCTGCACCCCTGATCCTGCCGCTTCACACCCCTGACTCCGCAGGCGGCCCCGCACCCCTGACCCTGCCACCCCTCACCCCTGACCCCTCAGGCGGCCCTGGTCACGCTGTGGAACGTGATGGTGGTGAACAACTGGCAGGTGTTCCTGGATGCGTTCCGGCGCTACTCGGGCCCGTGAGTGACGCCTTCCCCAACGGGTGCCCCTCTGCTGTTGGACTGCAGTGGGAGTCGGGGGTGTTCTGCCTGGAGGGCCTGGCAGGGTGGCATCCTCATCCCTGCCCACACTGGGACCTAGCTGTCCGATGTCAGCTGGCCTGCTCCTCTGGGTTCCCACCTCCTTGCAGCCTGGGTGCTCTACTCACAGGCTGCGGGCCTCCCTGTCCTCCCAGGTGGTCCAAGGTCTATTTTGTATCCTGGTGGCTGGTGTCGTCAGTCGTCTGGGTCAACCTGTTTCTGGCCCTGATTTTGGAGGTATGGAAACCTCTGCATGGCTGGGCCGTCCTCTGTAGTCTCCAACTCGCTGAGGCCGCTTGGCCCCGGCCATACTGGGTCTTTGATGGAGTCGTCTGTGCTGGGTGTGCCTGGGCCCGATTCCAGTGGCTCCTTCCCTCAGGCTCAGGGCCCCTTGGACGCTCCTGACAGTTGAGCTGTGGGTGTTCTCAGGCCCCCAGGGCTGGGCTGCAGGGGGCTGTCAGGGGGGCAAGGAGCATCTTCGTCTGGCAGGCTCACTGAGCCGGTGTCTGGGATGTGGCCTCTGGACCAACACGGGGCGGAGAGGGCAGGGCCTGTTCCCCACACTCACCGGCCACCCCTACTTCCCGCTGGCCAGAACTTCATCCACAAGTGGGACCGCCGCGACCACCCCCAGCACTCGCTCGGGGACCCGGACATTTCCTACCACTCGACCGTGGAACTCATGTTCAGGTGCACAGACATGGCGGGCTGGGGGCGGCTGGGGGCTGCGTCCTCCGTGACTGGGACCCTCCTGTCAGCCCTGCCTGCCTGGCGCCCTCCTGTGCTGCTGCTGAGAGGGGTGGAGCTCAGAGCCGGCCGGGGTCTGGGCCCTGTCCCAGACCAGTGATGACCGGGTGGGCGGAGAAGAGGAAGCCAGGCTGAGCATCCTTAAGGAAACTTCCTCCAGGTTCCGTTTAGTTTCCTGATGGTTCTGCTCGTGGGTGAAACCAGGTGGCTCAGCCAAGAGGGAATCCCCCTTCTCTGTGGTAACTTGGAGGCTCTTCCAGGATGAGTGCAGGGAAGTTGCTGGTGTTCCAGATGGCCCTGCGGTGGCATCCGTGTTGCCTCCTGGGAGGATTTGCTGTGACGGGGTGCCCGTCCTCTCTCCCGCTGACCCACACGGCCGTTTCTCCCGGGCCATTGAGAGCACCGTTGTTAATGGCCGTGTCTGTCCAGCGAATGGACCTGAGTGCCCCGTGGCCCCAAACCTTGTCGTTGCTGCACGTGTCTGACAGCTTCCAGGGAGGGCTTGTGTGTGGAGTGCCTGTCAGCCTCCCGATGCACACAGGACCCCTCTCCTCAGAGGCCTCTCCTGATGGGTCTTCTCCTGGCTCATCCTGCAGGGAGGTCCTGGAGGAGCCCATGGAGGAGGACCTACTAGAGAAGCTGCGGCGTCACCCGCACCTGCAGCTGTGCAGGTGACATCCAGGTGCCTCCTGGCCAGGCAGCAGGATGGAGACGCTGGGCTCAGGAAGATGCCAGCATGGGAAGAGGCAAAGGGCTGGGGCCAAGCCCGAGGGAGGAGACCTTTCCCTTCGTCAGAACCCCTCGGTCCCCTGGAGCCGGGACAGAGCCTGAGGCCCCCGTTGCTGCTGAGCAAACCACCGCCAGCTTCTCTACGTCCGCAGGGCGGCTGCCGTGGGGCGTGTCCGTGCCACACACGTGGGCCTGCATAAGCTGCTTCCATGATACTTCTTCTGTCTTAAACAAGGAGCCAGGCTCACACCACAGCGGCTCTAAGACGCTCCAAAAAGCAGGAAGCAGTGCTTCCCCTTGGGCCTGGGGAGTCGCCGTGGTGCCTTCGCTGCTGTCAGCTTTCAGGGCCCGGGGCTCGGCCAGGCCCGCTCAGGTTAACAGCAGATTTCCAGGGCGTTCAGCTTGGGGTCCTGGTGGTTTTATCTGAAGAGAACTGCGACTGTGTTTTATTAACGTGTGGCTCGAGTGAGTGTGATTGGGTGTTTCTCTCCATGGGTAAGAATGCCAGTGAGCTTCACCTGTAAGTCTCGCGGAGAATAGGGCCAGCCCGCCTCTAGTCTGCCTCTCTGGAGCAGGACTGCTGTGTAAGGTGGCGTGCCCTGTGCACTGCAGGAAGGTACCTGGCTGGGAGGGCGTCCTGGCATGGGGCCGCCTTTCCAGGTGAGGGGTGCCTTTTTCTAATTTGCACAAAGGCACCTGTAAGCCAGGGCCGGTGGACCCTGCCCTGTGGATCCTCAGGGCACGTGGCAGAGGGGGCTGGGGTGGGAGGAGGGGGCATGAGCAGTGCGTGGCAGGCCGCGTTGTCACTCGATCCACCCTCGATCCCCAGGAGCAGGCTGGTAGTGTTGAGAAGGGTTACAATCCTCATGGGAAAGAACTCTGCAGTTGGCTAGTGATGTCTGCTGTGGGCCCTGAAGGGCGATGAGGGCCCAGATGCTGCTTCTACCAAGAAGTGGGCTTCCCCTCAGGAGCAGAAAGTGGGCTTCCGATGCCCCTCAGCTTGACTGCGAAATGGGATTCGAGGGTAGCTTATGGAAGGTGACTTCTAAGCTTCTCAAACCCGAGGGTTCTTGTGGATCCTGGATAGTGCATCCACGCGCAGTGTAGCTGCCGGTCCTGGGGTTTGTGAGAAGTCCCCTGCATTTATCTGACACCCCCTAGGTTTGGGGGGTCCCTGGAGGTGTGACTCTCCTGGCCCATTCCCCGCAGCAGGCTGCCTTATGCAGGCTGGTTTTGGGGGCGCCCAGCTTGCCTTACATGCTTCTCTCTCTGGACAGAACAGGGCGAGTGAGGATCTGCCTCCCCTGAGCCCTTGGCACCAGGTGTATTCCCACACCTCTCACCTTTTCTGCTAGAGTTTGAGCGCCACCTAGTGGTGGGATCGGGTATTTAGGGCCCTGCCGCCAGGCACCTGTGCACTGTGTCCCTAGCTCTGCCTCACTGCTACCAGCCTGGGGCCCCAGCTCTGCCCTTGAGTCACAACAGAAGCCCTGGGCCCCGATGCTGGCCCGCTGAGCTGGAGTGAGTCTAGTCCTGACGAGCACTGGTCAGCAGAGGACACCAGGGCCCTGTCCTCTTGAGTGTGACTGAGCTTTGCCGGTGGGCTTGTAGCACCTACGATGGTCACTGTCACATGGTGGATGGCTCTAGACTACCTCACGGTATTCCCAGAACCCTGCACTGATGGACGTGGCTCTGCCCTTGGGGCTTGGGGGGGGTCACTGAAGTGACCGTTCCTGGGGCCACTGTGTGTGTGTGTGCTTGGGAGTGAAGCCGGTGCCTTCTGACACTGCAGTGAGGTCTCCCCGATGCACTAGGAGCTCCTGCCCAGTCCCCTGCGCTCATGGGCCTTCAGTCAGTTTCACACTGTGGTAGGTGGGGGCAGGGGAGTGGGGTTCCTGTGTACTGCCTCCCCACCCCCCGAATGCTCTGAGGAGCACAAGTGAGGCCGCTGCTTTGAGAAAATCCACCTGAGAAAGGTGTGTGCTCAAATCTCAAATAAAACTCCTGAAGCTCCGGTGGGTCTCCTGTTCACTGTGGCTGTGGCAGCGCTGGTCACCATTCAGCACTCCGGCTGGGCCAGCCCTGGCTGGGCACAGGGAGGGGACTGGGTGGGGGGCATGGCCCTGCCTGACCCTGATCAGGACCCTGGAGCTGGGACCACAGGCCCTGAGGGGTCAAGGATGGGCAGGGAGCTGAGCCTGGGGGGTCAGTAGGACACACGGTGGGACAGCCAGTCTGTTGTAGGGGGGCTTGATGCCCCCGAAGAGCAGCAGTGGAGCGGCCCTGGGAGGGTGTGTGGGTGTTTCTGCTCCTGGAGGAATCGTTTCTGGGATCTTCAGTTCTTCCAACACACGTTTGTTGAGTATTACTGCACACCAGGGGTGGGTTCCAGGTGCTAGTGGCGGGCCAGACCACAACTAAAATGCACGGGGTGTGGAGGGCCTTAGGTGGGTGTGGAGGAGGGTCCCTGTGTGATGCCAATGGTTTGTGTTTGGGTGCTCACCTAAAGGTTGGCAGTTCAAACCTAGCCAGTGGTGCCTTGGAAGAAAGGCCTGGCAGTCTGCTCCCCTAAAGATTATAGGCAAGAAAACCCTAACACAGGATTGCTGTGAGTCGGAATTGATGGCAGTGGGTTTGGGTTTTTTTGTTGTTGGGTACAGAGGACTGCAATCCTACAGTAGGGAGCTCTGGGAAAGCTTGAGAAGGTGCCATTTGCTTAAAGGTCCTGATGCAGGAGTGCCCTGGTGCGTTCCTGGGACAGCCGAGGCCGCTGTGGCTGGACAGATTGGAGCGCAGGACAAGCCAAGGCCAGAGGAAGGCCGGTGGGGTCTGTCACCCAGGCTTTCACTTGGGTCAGAGGGACATAGGAGCCCTGGTGCTACAGCGGTTAAGAAGGTCAGCTGTTAACCAAAAGGTTAGTAGTTTGAATCCACCACCGTTCCTTGGAAACCCTGTGGGACAGTTCCGCTCTGCCGTACGGGGTTGCTATGAGTCGGCAAAGAGATTGTTTTTGGTGTTAGAGATTGGGGCAAGACCTGACTGGATTTGGCAGGCTTGCTCTGGCAGTGCCGAGAACAGTCTGTAGGGCCGAGGGGGCAGCCGGAGCCAGCTTAGTATCATCCCAGCAGAGGTGCCCCCGGGGGGGAGAGGCCACGGCAGTGGTTCCCCCAGAGGAACTGGAAGGACACAGATACCGTTATCTGACTGGGAAAAGCAGGTCCCAGGAGGAGACCGGGAGTTTGTTTTTGTTCACGTTAAGTTAAGAAAAGGAAACATTGCAGACTTACAGAAAAGTTTCCAATATAGCAAGAATCCTGCCCCCGACCCCTGTGTTCCTGGAGAAGAAGTGTTCGTTCTGACACCTCCCCACCCACCCAATGCTTTGGTGAGAGTTTCCCACAAACAAGGGTGCTCCCCTGCCTAACCACAACCACTGTGAAAGTCAGGACATTCACAGACTAATCACTGCCACCCAACCTTGAGCCCCGTTCACAGTCCTGACTGTCGCAGCAAGAGTACCAAGTTATTAGTCCGGGTGCCTGAACTGTCATGTCTGCGACCTCCCCAGGCAGGGACATTGTTCCTCAGCCTTCCCTGGACTTTGATGACACCTTAGAAGATGACAAGACAGTCGTTTTGTTGCACATTTCTCAGTTTGGGTTTGTCTGAGGCGCCCTCAGGATTGGATTCAGGGGGCATAGTTTCCGTGAAGCAGCAGTTAAGAAATCAAACAATGCATTGCACCGGGCGAATCTGCTGCAAAGGACCTCTTCAAAGTGTTGAAAAGCAAAGATGTCACCTTGAAGACTAAGGTGCGCCTGACCCAAGCCATGGTGTTTTCAGTCATGTCGTGTGCATGTGAAAGCTGAAGAATGAATAAAGACTGAAGAAGAGTTGACGCCTTTGAATTACGGTGTTGGCCAAGAATACGAATATACCGTGACTGCCAGAGGAGTGAACAATTCTGTCTTGGAAGAAGTACAGCCAGATTGTTCCTTAGAAGGAAGGATGGCGAGACCATGTCCCACAAACTTTGGACATGTTGTCAGGAGGGACCAGTTCCTGGAGAAGAACATCATGCTTGGTAAAGTAGAGGGTCAGTGGGATCCAACGAGGTGGATTGACAGCGGCTGCAACAATGGGCTCAAGCATAACGATTGTGAGCATGGCACAGTACCGGGCACTGGTCCGTTCTGTGGTACATAGGGTCGCTATGAGTTGGAACCTAGTCAACGGCACCTAACAACAGTCTCTGCAGGAACGTCACAGAAGCGGCACTGTGTCCTCATGGCGTCCTGTCGGATGACATGAGGCCAGTTTGTCCCACGACTGGTATTTGCTCTGAGCACTCGGTTAAGGTGGCGTCTGCCAGGCTCCTTGGTGTAAAGTTTCTCTCCCCGCCTTTGTGATTAAGGAGTGTTTTGTGGGGAGGCCCTTCAGACTGTCAGTACCCTTTTTCTCATCACAGTTCCCTCCCTTCCTTTCTTCCACTCACCCAACCATCACCCATCCATCCACCCATTCACACACCCTCCCGTCCACCCGTCCGTCTGTCTGTCCGTCCTTCCATCCATCCTTCCATCCTAGTCCCCAAAACTGTGAGATTATAAATCCCTGTTCTTTAAGGCCACCCACCTGTTACAGTAGAACTAGGAAAGCAAAACAGTGACACACCTTATCATTAGTGATTCTCCTGGTCGGTGCCCACTGAAGAGAAACCTCTGGCCCTGTGTGCTAGGAGATGCACTGCAGCGTGTTCATAGAAGCAAAGTTAGTAATGGCAAAAACTGGACCCAGCCTCGTTGTCCTCAGCAGAGTGCCCACATACATGGAGGCAGAACATTACACAGCAGCGAACATGGGTGAACTCCAGATACGCCAGCTCCGTGAAGGCATCTCAGGAACACAATGTTGAGCCACAAAAGCCAGTCTCAGGAGACTCCATACGGCGCAAAGCTATTTACGTAAAATTCAAGAACAGCTGAACAATATACTCTATAGACATGCAGACACAGGTTGTAAAACTACCTAAAACAAGAAGGTGGGTTAAAGAATTACGTGGGGTCAGACCGACAGCAGCAACGTGGAAGTTAAGATGGGAAGCTTAGGGAGCACTGAGTTTATGTCAAGGGTGGAGGAACAATTCAGAAAAGGAGGGTGAGAATGTTTGCACAACTGGGTGGGATCAGTGTCACGGAGCTGGACGTGTAGTAATTGTTGGATTGGTGTATGCAGCTGTGACTGTTTTCAACAACAACAAATATTATGAAAAATAAATACAAAGCAAGGGAGGGATAAACACGGAATCTAGGAGAGTGGTCGCCTCTGGGGCAGGAGGGGCACAGAGCAGGTGGCACGTGCAAGTTCTGTGGGACATGCACATTCTTGGGTTGGGTGGGGCTCCTGGTTGTCATATTATTAAACTTTGGAATGTACAGGCGTGTTGTATGTTGCTTGTTTTGTACCTACCAAATATTCCATGAAAATAAAGGAAGAAAACGAGAGGCCAGGAATAATAGCAGGCAGTGAATACGAACGGCTTTCAAGGATCCGCTATAAAAAGGACTGGTGTTTGGAGGGTATATGAGCTTCTCTGGGCTGCTGTAACAAACGGCCACAAACTGGGTGATTTAAAACAACAGAAATCTGTTCTGTCAAGGTTCTGGAGGCCGAAAGTCTGAAATCAGCGTGTCCGCAGGGCTACTATCTCTCTAAAGGGTCTAGGGACAATCCTCTCCCGGCTCTCCAGCTTCCGGTGGCTCCCGGTGATCTTTGGCTCGTGGCTGCATCACTCCGTCTGCACATGACCTGTGTGTCTGTGTCTCTGTCCAAACGTGGACCTTCTTAGAAGGACATGGGTCATATTGGATGTCAGGCCCGCTCTGATCTGTCATGACCTCATGTTAACTTGACGACATCTGCAAAGACCCTATTTCCAACCAAGGTCACACTCAGGTTATGGGTGGACATGAATTCGGGGAGGGGGGAGGAGGCAATATTCTTTCCAGTACAGAGGGAAGGTGGGGTCAAGACGGCTTTGTTTTTCCGTGGCAGAAAACGGGGTGGGCAGATGAGAAGATCCAGGAAGGAGTGAGAAGGCAGGGCACCTGGGGCCTTGGCTTTGAGTGGTTGGAAGGCACTGCTCTGGGGGTGTGGGAAGGCGGCCTTGGAGAGAGCAGGGGAAGGGTGGTGGGTGTCCAGTGAGTCAGGGTTCTGCCAGCCCTCAGGTCCAGTGGCATTGGGAGCGGGCAGCAGTCATCAGGGCCCTCTCCTGGCCCTCTTCCCAAGTTGACCCTGGCCCAGGCAGCTGGACAGGGTCCAGGACCTGCGCTCAATCTGTCGCTGGAGCTTCAGAGCAGAGTCTGAGGCAGCGGCTCGGCCCTTTCATGTGGTCCTGGTGCTCAGTGCGGCAGGAGGAAACTTCTCTCCCCCAAACAGCCTGGATTTGGGTTCCTGCCTCCGAGATAATTGGCAGTTCTTATGAAAAGGTTAGAACAATTCCTTTCTTAAAGAGAAGAAAAAGGTGGCACGTGGGCTCGCCACACTGCTCTGAAAACCGAAAGCAGGGGTGTGGGCTGAGAAGACGCCCCACATCAAAGTGGCCAGCAGACGGCCAGGGCTGTGGGCTCCTGCGAGGTGCCCCCACTCTAATCAGATTTCAGGGGCCGGGCCAGGGCGGGGGGCACACCTGTGGGCCGGGGCCCTGGCTGCACTCTGTTTCCAACAGCAGTTGGCTAATCCACACCCAGGCCTGGGCCCCACAACACCTGTCGGCCAGGTGAACCAGACCTGCCTTACCTGCCTCCTTGGCCTGGCAGGTTATCACCTTTATTTCTTAATCCCAGGGGATGGGTACAGTGACCTGTGTGGTAGACGGGAGTCCCGGTAGCCTCCCAGCCGTGACCTTATCACTGGTGTGTTTCCAAGGCTCGTCCTGGGGCCATGAGGCCAAGGATGTGAAGGCACCCTCTGTCCCGCAGGGCAGTGAACGCAGGGGAGCTGAAGCACGTTTTAGTTCCCTTAGGTCGGCTCCCAGGAGAACAGTCCTGACAGTGCTGACAGCGAAAACAATAGGATGGCAGTAATAGTAACAGTGATGGCAGTAATAATAGTGCTCATAAGAGCAATACTAATAGTTACAATAACGATAGTACCTTAGTCACCTAGTGCTCCTATAACAGAAATACCACAAGTGGGTGGCTTTCACAAAGAGAAATTCCTTTTCTCAGCCTAGGAGGCTAGAAGTCTGAAATCAGGGAGTCAGCTCCAGGGGAAGGCTTTGTCTCTCTGTCAGTTCTGGGGGAAGGTCCTTGTCATCAATCTTCCCCTAGTCTAGGAGCTTCTCAGTGCAGGGATCCCAGGTCCAAAGGATACACTTTCCTCTTGGTTCTGCATTCTTGATGATAGGAGGTCCCCCTGTCTCTCTGCTGGCTTCTCTCTTTTATATCTCAAGAGATTGACTCACGATACAACCTAACCTTATAGATTGAGTCCTGTCTCATTAACATGACTGCCTCTAATCCTGCCTCATTAACATCACAGAGGTAAGATTTACAACACACAGAAAGATCAGATGACAAAATGTTGGACAATCACACGATACTGGGAGTCATGCGTGACCTAGCCAAATTGACACACGTTTTTGGGGAACACAATTCCATCCCTAACAGATAGTGATGATAGTAACACTAATAGTGACGGTCCTCATAATAGTAATAATAAAAGGCGTTGCCGTCAAGTTGATTCTGACTCATAGTGACCCGATAGGATAGAGTAGAACTACCCCATAGGGTTTCCAAGGATCAGCTGGTGAATTTGAACTGCTGACCCTTTGGTTAGCAGCCGAACTCTTAACCACTATGCCACCAGAGCTCCAGTAGTGATAATAGTAACTGAAACAGTGACCCTATAGAAGGAAACAGCGCCTGGTCCTGGGCCATCCTCACAATCGTTGCTGTGTTTGAGGCCACTGTTGCAGCCACTGTGTCAATCCATCTCCTTGAGGGTCTTCCTCTTTTTCACTGACCCTCTACTTTACCAACCATGATGTCCTTCTCCAGGGACTGGTCCCTCCTGACAACATGTCCAAAGTATGGGAGATGAAGTCTTGCCATCCTTGCTTCTAAGGAGCATTCTGGTTGTACTTCTTCCAAGACAGATTTGTTCGTTCTCAGTAGAAAGCTAAAATGCCCATTAAACTTGGATTCTGGATTTGATGGCACCTTCTGCCCTCAGCTGCCAACTCAGGTTGTGCTGAAGGTTCTTGGTCCAGGGGGGCTTCTCTGCTGGCCGGACCATGTGGCCCTTCTCCTCTCCCCCGAGAGCCCTGCGTCTACACCCACCAGATCAGGTCCACGCTGCCGCGTCAGGCAGAGGCAGGGGCCCCCTTTCCCCCTCCCCAGCCTCTGCAGTGTGTTTGGGGGTGTTCTGTATACTCGTATGCCCTGCTAGGCTGTAGGAGGAAGCAGCCCACTGCTGACTTTTTGTGTTTAGTGTTTGATCAGTGCGTTAGCTTCCTAGTGCTGCCGGGAGAAATCACCACACACTCAACGTCTTAAGACAGCAGCAATTTATTCTCTCACAGCTCCAGAGGCCATAAGTTCCAAATGAAGGTGTCATCGGGATTGGTTCTCTCTTGATGCTCTAGGTTTGTTCTTGAGTTTACTCCAGTGGTGATGCAAATGAAACACACAGGGAGTCCTTGGGAGATACAAACAGTTAATGCACTTGTCTGCTAATCGAAAGGTTGGAGGTTCAAGTCCACCCAGAGGTGCCTGGGAAGAAAGGCTTGGTGATCTTCCAAAACATCGGACACTGAAAAACCCTATGGACTCCACTTCTACTCTGACACACATAGGGTCGCCATGCGTTGGAAATGACTTGACAGAGATTGGTTTAGAGGTCCTGAGAAGAACCTGCTCTGTGCCTCTCTCCCAGCTTCTGGTGGCTGCTGGCAACCCTTGACATTCCTTGGCTTGTAGACATGGCACCCCAAGCTCTGCCTTTATCCTCACACGGCCGTCTTCCCTGTGTCTGCTCTTCTGTCTGTTCTAAGGACACTTGTCACTGGATTTGGAACTCACCCTAATCCTTGATGACCTCATCTTGGATTTCTTACCTTAATCACCTCTGCAAAGACCCTTATTCCAAAGGAAGTCACATTCTGAGATTCTGAGTGGACATGAACTTTGGGGGGACACTATTCGACCCACTAGAGTCAGTATCACACCAACCCTTCGAGGTGGACCAAGAAGGACCCCTTCTACAGATGGAGAAAAGAGATAAAAACATTGAGTCTCTGAGAATTGAGAGGATGAGCTCCAAGTGACACAGCTAGAAAGTGGAGACTTGGGTCTAGACGCCGCCTTCTGATTTCCCCTCCAGGGTCCTTCCTATTGGGGCAGACTCGACCTGTCCAGATTCCTGGCGAACAATTTCTGGCAGATTAAGTTTTATTTTCCTTCTGATTTTCAAATCACTTTTCAAAAGGAGGAGGTCCTTTTGGAGGGAAATTGGGCTTCAAGTCATCGTGGAGTCTCTGCTAAGACTATGATGAACCTGTTGAAGTTATATATTTTAAAGGGAGTCTAGAATTTTCAGAAGACACATTAGCAATGATACGCAAGTGATTTTAATAGATATGGACCTGAAGGAGATCTGGCCGCTTGGAGGTTTGGAACCAGAGCTTCCGGGTCAAAGGCAGGCAGGGATGTTGGGGGAGAGGCTGCCTGTGTTGGCCTCCTTGCTCAGGGTTTCTGGTCACCAGACAGGCAGCCCTTCTTGGTGACAACACCTTGCTTCAGATGGTTGCGAAAAGGAAGGACAGCAAATACAGGGGTGCTGGGCATGGGGACCACCTCCCAATCACTAGGAGGCTGTGGGGGGTGTGGACTCCATCAGTGACGTTGTCAGAGGGGATGACACCAAAATGACTGTCTATAAAATTTTTGTGCAGTGTTTCAGCAGAAAGTTATTATTTTTAATAAAAATGTCCCTGTAGTTAGTTATAACAACAAAAACATTTTTCGAAAGCCCAGCTTACATGTATCAATATACCTACAAGGGTGAAACTCTATGCTAATTGACTTTCTGGTAACCTTCTGATATGCTCCCCCCTCCCACATCTGTCAGTTTGTCGTACTGTGGGGGCTTGCATGTTGCTGTGATGCTGGAAGCTTTGCCACCAGTATTCAAATACCAGCAGGGTCACCCACGGTGGACAGGTTTCCGCTGAGCTTCCAGACTGAGACAGACTAGCAAAAAGGACCCGGCAGTCTACTTCTGAAAAGCATTAGGCAGTGAAAACCTTATAAATAGCAGCGGAACATTGTCTGATATACTGCTGGAAGATGAGCCCCCCAGGTTGGAAGGCACTCAAAAGATGACTGGGGAAGAGCTGCCTCCTCAAAGTAGAGTCGACCTTAATGACATGGATGGAGTAAAGCTTTCAGGACCTTCATTTGCTGATGTGGCACGACTCAAAATAAGAAGAAACAGCTGCAAACATCCATTAATAATCGGAACCTGGAATGTACAAAGTATGAACCTAGGAAAACAGGAAATTGTCAAAAATGAAATAGAACGCATAAACATCCAGCTTTTTATCAGCTGCTGCAGTCTGAAATTGATCAAACATGCAATCAGGATGCACTGATAATTACTGGTGATTGGAATGCAAAAGTTGGAAACAAAGAAGAAGGATCAGTAGTTGGAAAATATGGCCTTGGTGATAGAAACAATGTCGGAGATCGAATGATAGAACTTTGCAAGACCAACAACTTCTTCATTGCAAATACCTTTTTTCACCAACATAAATGGCAACTATACACATGGACCTTATCAGATGGAACACACAAGAATCAAATCGACTACATCTGTGGAAAGAGATGATGGAAAAGCTCAATATCTTCAGTCAGAACAAGGCCCGAGGCCAAATGTGGAACAGACCATCAACTGTTCATATGCAAGTTCAAGCTGAAACTGAAGAATATCAGAGCAAGTCCTCAAAAGCCAAAACGTGACCTTGAGTATATCCCACCTGAATTTAGACACCATCTCAAGAATAGATTTGACGTATTGAACACTAGTGACCAAAGACCAGAGGAGTTGTAGAATGACATCAAGGACATCATACGTGAAGAAAGCAAGAAGAAAGACAGGAAAGAAGAAAGGACCAGGATGGATGTCAGAGGAGACTCTGAAACTTGCTCTCAAACGTTGAGCAGCTAAACCAAAAGGAAGAAATGATGAAGTCAGAGAACTGAACAGAAGATTTCAAAGGGCGTCTTGAGAAGACAAAGTAAAGTATTATAATGACATGTGCAAAGACCTGGAGATAGAAAACCAAAAGGGAAGATCACGCTCGACATTTCTCAAGCTGAAAACTGAGGAAAAAATTCAATCCTTGAGTTGCAATAGTGAAGGAGTCTACGGGGAAAATATTGAACGACGCAGAAAGCATCAAAAGAAGATGGAAGGAATACACAGAGTCATTATACCAAAAAGAATTAGTCGATGTCCAAACATTTGAAAAGGTAGCATATGATCAGGAACTGATGGTACTGAAGGAAGAAGTCCAAGCTGCACGGAAGGCATTGGTGAAAAACAAAGCTCAAGGAATTGACCGAATATCAATTGAGACGTTTCAACAAACAGATGCAGCGCTGGAGGTGCTCACTCGTCTATGCCAAGAAATATGGAAGACAGCTTCCTGGGCAACTGACTGGAAGAGATCCATATTTATGCCCATTCCCAAGAAAGGTGATCCAACTGAATGTGGGAGTAATAGAACAATATCATTAATATCACACACAAGCAAAATTTTGCTCAAGATCATTCAAAAACGGCTGCAGCAGTGTATTGACAGGAAACAGCCAGAAATTCAGTCCGGTTTCAGAAGAGGACGTGGAACCAGGGATATCATTGCTGATGTCAGACGGATCCTGGCTGAAAGCAGAGAATACCAGAAGGATGTTTACCTGTGTTTTATTGACTATGCAAAGGCATTTGACTGTGTGGATCATAACAAATTACGGATAACATTGTGGAGAATGGGAATTCCAGAACACTTAATTTTGCTCTTGAGGGACCTGTACATAGAGCAAGAGGCAGTTGTTTGAATAGAACAAGGAGATACTGCATGGTTTAAAGTCAGGAAAGATGTGTGTCTGGGTTATATCCTTTCATCATACCTATTCAATCTGTATGCTGAGCAAATAATTCGAGAAGCTGAACTATATGAAGAAGAACAGGGCATCAGGATTGGAGGAAGACTCATTAACAACCTGTGTTATGCAGATGACACAACCTTGCTTGCTGAAAGTGAAGAGGGCTTGAAGCACTTACTGATGAAGATCAAAGACCACAGCCTTCAGTATGGATTGTGCCTCGACATAAAACAAAAGTCCTTGCAACTGGACCAATAAGCAACATCATGATAAACAGAGAAAAGATTGAAGTTGTCAAGGATTTCATTTTACTTGGATCCACAATCAACAGCCATGGAAGCAGTAGTCAAGAAATCAAACGATGCATTGCATTGGTAAATCTGCTGCAAAGGACCTCTTTAAAGTGTTAAAAAGCAAAGATGTCATCTTGAAGACTAAGGTGCGCCTGACCCAAGCCATGGTATTTTCAATTGCATCATATGCATGTGAAAGCTGGGCAAAGAATAAGAAAGACAGAAGAAGAATTGACGCCTCTGAATTGTGGTGTTGGCGAAGAATATTGAATATACCATGGACTGCCAAAAGAACAAGCAAATCTACATTGGAAGAAGCACAACCAGAATGCTCCTTAGAAGGAAGGATGGCGAGACTGCATCGTACATACTTTGGACCTGTTGTCAGGAGGGATCAGTCCCTGGAGAAGGACATCATGGTTGGTAAAGTAGAGGGTCAGCGAAGAAGAGGCAGACCCTCAGTGAGATGGATTGACACAGTGGCTGCAACAATGGGCTCAAACATAGCAATGATTGTAAGGATGGTACAGGATTCAGCAGTGTTTCGTTGTTGTGCATAGGGTTGCTATGAGTTGAAACCGACTCGACGACACCTAACAACAACCACAACAACAAAAAGGGAGACCAGTTAATACAACTATTATTCAAATTTACCCACAAACCACTAAGGCCAAAGATGAAGACATTGAAGGTTTTTAGCAACCTCTGCAGTCTGAAATTGATCATACATACAACTAGGATGCATTGAAAATTACTAGTGATTGGAATGCAGAAGTTAGAAAAAAAGAGGGATTGGTAGTTGGAAAACACGGCCTTGGTAATAGAAATGACACTGGAGACTGCATGATGGAATTTTGCAAGACCAACAACCTCTTCATTCCAAATACCTTTTCTCACCAACACAAATGGCGACTATACATGTGGACCTTCACAGATGGAATACAGAGGAATGAAACTGACTACATCTGTGGAAAGAGACAATGGAAAAGCTCGATGTCATCAGTCAGAACAAGGTCAGGGGCCGACTCTGGAACAGACCATCAATTGCTTATATGCAGGTTGAAGTTGAAACTGAAGAAAATTAAAACAAGTCTGCAAGAGCCAAAGTACTACCTTGAGTGTATCCCACATGAATTTAGAGACCATCTCAATAGTTGATTTGACACATTGAACACCAGTGACCAAAGACCTGACAAATTGTAGAATGGCATCAAGGACATCATCCATGAAGAAAGCAAGAGGTCACTGAAAAGACAGGGAAGAAAGAAAAGACCAAGATGGATGTCAGAGGAGACTCTGAAACTTGCTCTTGAACGTTGAGCAGCTAAAGCAAAAGGAAGAAATGATGAAGTAAAAGAACTGAACAGGAGATTTCAAAGGGCGGCTCAAGAAGACAAAGTAAAGTATTATAATGACATGTGCAAAGAGCTGGAGATAGAAAACCAAAAGGGAAGATCACGCTCGGCATTTCTCAGGCTAAAAGAACTGAAGAAAAAATTCAAGCCTCTAATTGCAGTGTGGAAGGATTCTATGGGGAAAATATTAAATGACTCAGAAAGTATTCAGAGAAGATGGAAGGAATACACAGAGTCACTCTACCAAAAAGAATTGGTCAACGTTCAACCATTTCAGGAGGTAACATATGATCAGGAACCGACGGTACTGAAGGAAGAAGTCCAATCTGCACTGAAGGCATTGGCGAAAAACAAGGCTCCAGGAATTGATGGAATATCAACTGAGATGTTTCAACAAACAGGTGCAGCGCTGGAGGTGCTCACTCGTCTATGCCAAGAAATATGGAAGACAGCTTCCTGGTCAACTGACTGGAAGAGATCCATATTTATGCCTATTCCCAAGAAAGGTGATCCAACCAAATGTGGGAGTTATAGAACATCATTAATATCACACGCAAGCAAAATTTTGCTGGAGATCATTCAAAAACGGTTGCAGCAGTACACTGACAGGGAACAGCCAGAAATTCAGGCCGCTTTCAGAAGAGGGCGTGGAACCAGGGATATCATTGCTGATGTCAGATGGATCCTGGCTGAAAGCAGAGAATACCAGAAGGATGTTTACCTATGTTTTGTTGACTATGCAAAGGCATTCGACTGTGTGGATCATAACAAATTATGGATAGCATTGCGGAGAATGGGAATTCCAGAACACGTAATCGTGCTCATGAGGAGCCTGTACACAGATCAGGAGGCAGCCATCTGAACAGAGCAAGGGGACACTGCGTGAGGCCACCGTGAGCTGGACGAGGCAAGGAAGGGTCTTTCCCTAGAGCCTTTGGAGGGAGCGTGGCCCTGTGGACACCCTGATTTCAGACTTGTGGCCTCCAGAACTGAGAGAGGACACATTTCTATTGTCTTAGGCTGATGGGTTTATGGCCATTTGTTTTGGTGGCCTCAGGAAACGAATATAACTCCCGACAAATCGTGCTCATTTGTGGGAGCTCTTTTTTTTGCCGAGTTCTGACAGAGCCTCAGATCACAAACTTCAGCAGCCGAGACACGAGACCCATCGCATGGGGCTAGTGCTAAAGAAAAAAGTCAGATCGAAACCAAACTGTGTTTTACTGCTATTTCTTCATAAAGTGACCCAAGGAAGCTTCTGGAACAGAAGCTGAGTCCAGGGACTCTCAGAAGGGCTTGCTTCCCGCAGACTGCCTGGGGGCCCTCTCTGCTTTTGTCTTGTCTGAGCGCATAGCCTCAGAGGCTGCCTGGGCCTGGACCGGGGACCCAGCTGGGCCACCATGTGCTGGGTGTCTTGTGGCCAGGCTGGGGCACCTGGGAAAACAACGCCAACAGGAGGTGGATCCTGGCGGCAGGCCTGTGGAGCCCCATGCCTGGTAGGGGAATGTCCCAGTCACCGCGGGACTCAGCCGTCCTGAGGGTGCCTGTGGAGCTGCAGTGGTTCTGGGGGGCTCAGAGAGGAGACCCTCTGACACGCTTCCAGGGTTTGTTAATTGGCAGCTAGGCATAGAGTGACCAGCCGGCCGTGGAATCACACAGGCCTGATTTTAGCCCCCTGGGCACTGCTCTGTGAAGTGGCACCTTGTCTCTGGGCCCTGGTCACCTGATGTGGGGGATGGAGCAGCCTCGTGGGGTTGTTGGGACATAAGAGATGGGGTCAAGCACAAGGCGCTTAGCCCCGGTGGTGCAACGGTTAAGCACTCGTCTGCTAACCGAAAGGTTGGTGGTTCAGCTCCATGGGAGAAAGGCCTGATACTCTGTTCCCGTAAAGGTCACAACCAGGAAAACGTTATGGGGCATTTCTAGTCTGTAACACGTGGGGTCACCATGAGTTGGAATCGACTCGATGGTAACGGTTTTGTTTATTTTTTTAAGGATGTGCCAGCTACTGGGGTGAGCCTTTGTGTAAATTGCCTCATTTAAGCCTCATATGGAAGAAGCCCTGGGTGCAGTGATTAAGCGCTTGGCTGCTAACTGAAAGGTCAGTGATTCAAACCCACGAACAGCTCCAAGGAGGAAAGATGCGGCAGTCTGCTTCCGAAAAGATGACAGCCTTGGAAACCCTATGGGGCAGCTCTACTCTGTCCTCTAGGGTCGCTATGAGCTATGAGTCGGAATGGGCTCCACAGCACGCAGCAACAGCGCCTGGCATTGCCGAGTGATGCGGATATGACCAAAGGTACTGGTGTTAACCTTGGAGAGGGTGGGCTTGGTATTCCTAGCACACTCCCAGGTGATGTTGAGCTGCTGGCCTGGGGGCCTCACCGGGAGAGGCCCTGTGTGGTGCTGTCACATCACGCTGTTGCCCCCTTCCGCACTGGGCACCCGCTTCTTCGGTCATAGCTGTGGGGTCCCTAACACTATCTCCGGGAGGGCAGAAGCCCCAGAGGAGGTGCTGAGACCCCCAAGATGAGGTCATATCAGGAGGGAGGCAGCACCCTCGCGCAGACTTGGAGGCCAAGGGCAGGGCTGACCCTGCGCAGGTCCTACTGGGGAAGGGCTTCCTGGGGGCTTGGCTTTGCAGGCCCCTTGTGAACCCACAGAGATGCCCCAGAGCCAGCCTCTGTGCCAGCAAATGCGAGCTCTTCCTGCTGCCTCAGCTGGCATTGCCTGGGGAGCGGGGGAGACATGATTTGCATACAGGTGAGGGCCAGTGACAGAGGCCCTGAACGTCCAGAGGTGGGGCCAGGTGCAGGGCCAGGTAGGATGGACACACTGTGGAAATGTTGCCCTTGGACACACGCAGTACCAGGGCATGCCATCGGGGGGCAGCAGAGCTCCAGTAGCAGGCGTCGGGGGCGGACCTGGCACCCTGGGACCCTGCCTTCCTTCCCTCCCTCCTCCTGCAACCAGGCCTAGATGAGGGCAGAGGCGCCTGGGCAGGTTCTGGGAAGAGGAACTTGTTCTGGAACTTTCTGAGGTGTCTATTTGTCCCCAAGTCACCTTCACCCCAAAGGCTGGGCTAGGAGCTTGCTCTTGGCTGCCCAGCCTTCACTACTTGCATCAGGGCACTGCGCTATTTTAACTGGCCTGTGGGAAGCCAGGTGTGGGTGTTCTGATGTCTCTCTGGTTCCCCGGGGGTACTGGGCCAATAAACACTATGCGTGGAGGGCAACCAGCGTCTTGGTGGGGAGAAGTGGTGGGTGGTGGGGTTCCCCCTCCCACACAGCCTTCAGGGCAAGGCAGTGGCAGGGCCCTCTCTGGCTGGTGGGAACCCCCCGTGCCTGTCCCCGCCTGCCAGCCTCTGTGCAGAGCTCAGAGCCCCCTTCTCCAGGTGCGGCTGGGCTCTGGCCCCCAGAGCCTGGGGGTTACAATGCGCTGGTGGAAAGAGGGTGGTGGCCCCAGGATGCAGTGGAGAGGTGGCCCGGACTGTGAGGGGGAGTTCCCAAGTCAAAGGGGGACAGCTGGGGGGTGAGACCAAGCCAGGCAGCCCTCCTCACATAGCTTCCCCAAGTGCGCAGGCGGGAGGACTCACCTGACTTTTCAGATGGGGGTACCATGCCCAGACGTGCAGGTGGTGGCTGAGGTCACCACCCCCAGGCATCTTCATCAGGATCCACCTCCCCTATCCTTCCCCCCACGGCACTGGCCCCAGGACCTTTGCTGCCCCTCTGCCTGGCTGCACCCTGGTGTCTGCTCCCTCAGGTACCCCAGTCTCTGGTCTCATGTCATTCCTAGGGGACCTTGCTGCTATTGGATATATGTTAGCCCCGCCCTCTTACCTGCCTTGAGTCCTCCTAGGCATTTCCCATTACTTAACCCAAACAAACCAAACCTATTGCCTTCTAGTCGATTCCAACTTATAGCAACCATATAGGACAGAGTAGAACTGCCCCACAGAGTTTCCAAGGAGCACCTGGTGGATTCAAACTGCTGACCTTCTGGTTAGAAGCTGTAGCTCTTAACCTCTATGCCACCAGGGCTTCCTCCCATCACCTAGCATGGGATATATTTTGGGGTCTTATCTATCCAGAATGTAAAATCCATGATCACGGGGGCTTGGTTTTATTCTCTGCTGTGTCCCCAGAGTCTACAACAATGTGGGGCATACAGTAGGTGCTCAATAAATACTTGTGGAATAAGTGAATGAATGAAGGAGTGGATGCCCAACTCTGGGCCTCCAGCCTCCAAAGTCTCCCTGTTCTGCCTCTGCACAGCCAGGGGTGGGGTGGGAGGGCGAAGCTGCCCCCTGCTCGCCATAGGGCAGAGCCCCTGCTGCAGGTGTGCAGTCACCTGGCCCAGGTGGAGGGTCAGGTGGGAAGGGCTTCCAAGTCACCCACCAGGGCTGCGTCTTTTGCCCTCTGATGCGTTGTGAACGAAGGGTCTGGGAAGTGATTCTGAGTACCCTGGTACCACAGGTGCCAAGCGAAAGGTGGTCCAGGAGACCTCTCTGGGGCTGACTGTCGTCTGGCTGGCTGAACTTCTGTCCTGTGTCCCCTGGAGGGGTGGGGCATTGTTCCCTCACTGCCTGGGCTCCCTGGGATGCCACCCAGGTCCTGGAGAAATGGGATTGGTGATTTGTGGGATGACAGGTGGTGGGGAGAGAAGAGGCAGATAATCTCACCTCTTCTCTGACCAGGGCCAGATGAGGTTCTGGCTCACCGGAGGCCAGGTGTGGTTCTGGCTCACCCAAGGCCAGGTGACGTTCTGACTCACCTGCGGCCAGGTAAGGTTCTGATTCGCCCAAGTCCAGGTAAGGTTCTGATTCATCCGAGGCCAGGTGAGGTTCTGACTCACCTGAGGCCAGGTGAGGTTCTGGTTCACTATTTTGTGCTGTAGGAACATCGATGAGCCGAGTGAAGGGGGCCTGAGCCCACGACATTGGAGAAATGGATCAGTCAGCCTCTGAGGACCCTCGACCAGCAATGGCAGCCTCTACGTGAGGTGCTCTGCACGCTAAGCATTCCCACACACATTCCCACGTGTTCCTATTTCTGCTCTACAGAGGAGGGAACTGAGGCTCAGAATGTTCCAGTAGCCCCTCAGCCCCTGTGCCCAGACAGGACGGTGCTGGCAGTCACGGCTGGGCTGGCTGATTCCAAGGGGGCTGGACTTATCTTGGGGACTGTGCAGGGTTAGGACTCACCCCAGTGGAGATGGGGAGACTGGGTTTTAGCCCAGAACCAGGAGGAACATTGCAATGGTTGGCAGTGCCCAGAGATGGCGGTGGTGCTGTTGGTGGTGCCAGGTGGGCCCTAAGGTGGGGAGCAGACACACCCAGGGACTCTGAGTGGCTGGGATCAGGGTGTGCTCTCGGGTGTGCCGGGAGGCAGTCGAGGTGAGGGTGAAAAGGTGAGAGTGGGGGCCTTGAATACCAGGCAAATCCCAGGGGGTGCTGGGAGCAGGGACAGCTTGGAAGCCACAGGTCCTGAGATGATCAAAGCTGGACCCAGAAAGACAGGTTGTTACCATCGGACATGAGACCGGACGGGGAATCCAGGTCTCCTGTGAAAAGTCCTTGGCCAGAGGTTTCCCAGGTTGCAGCGGAGAACACCAGTTCCATCAGATAGATGCCTGCAGCATTCTTGCAATGCAAAGAATGTGTTTGGAGGCGTTGGGACCGGATGGTCTTGCTTTCCACTGGGGAACCGTTTTGCTGCATAGCTGGAAGGCAGCGATCCCACCTGACCACGCTGCCAGCTCCTGGCCTCGCGAAGGTATGCAGGCAGCCTCACCCGGTCGGCCCACTGGCGGTGGCAGGGGAACTCTGGGCTAGACACCAGAAATAGGGAAAATGAGACTGGCAGTAGTTCCCAAAGGGCCATACTCTGGCTGCCAGCAGGGAACGCGCCCCAGAACGCCCAACCTGAATCTCTCTGAGGACCTGGGCATGGGGTGGAGAGTGCTGGAAATTTCTTTTTTTTTTTTTTTAAGAATAAAATTTACCCACATCCCCAGTCGACTAAGGTAGCAGGAATAGGAAGCTCACCTGGAAGGGTAGGAGCCGACCCCTGCTCAAAACGCAGGGTGCCAGAGTCTTGGTTTCCTTGGGCTCCCAGAACGAAGCACTGCCAACACGGTGGCTTAAGACAACAGAAATTCTTCTTCTTTTCATTGTGGAAAATGTATATATGTAACAAAACACTGGCCACTTCAATGTTCTTCACACGTGCAATTCAGCATCCTCAGTGAAGTTCATCAGGTCGTGGAAACACCGCCACCGTCCATTTCCAGATTTTCTCATCATCCTCAGGAGAAGCTCAGTGTCCCCCAGGCCGTGGGCTCTCCTTTCCCCTCCCTCCTGCCCACCACTGATAAACTCTGCTCTCTGTGCGCTATACCTCCAAACTCGGCCTTTAGGTACTTCATGTAATTGGGGTCAAACAGAATTTGTCCTCTCGTGTCTGACTCCTCTCACTCAGCATGATGTTTTCAAGGTTCATCCATGTTGTAGCATGTATCACAACTTCGTTTCTCTTTATGATTGAATAATATCCCGTGGGAAACCCTGGTGGTGCAGTGGATAAGAGCTACGGCTGCTAACCAAAAAGTCTGCAGTTCAAATCCACCAGGCGCTCCTTGCAAACCCTACGGGGCAGTTCTACTCTGTTCTGTAGGGTCACTATGAGTCGGATGGCAACGGGTTTGGTTTTGGGTTTTAATATCCCATCGTTATGGATGGACCCCGTGGCGTTCTATGCATTCGTCTGTTGATGGACACTTAGGTTGTTTCCACCTTCTGGCTAGTGCGAATAGGGCTGCTATGACCATTAGTGTACAGGCGTCCGTTTGTATTCCTGCTTTCACTTCTTTGGGTATATACCCAGGAGTGGAATTGCTGAGTCATATGGTAGTTCTATGCCTAACTCTTTGTGGTATTGCCAAATTGTTTCTCACAACAGCCACACAATTTTGCATTTCCACCACATCCTCACCAACACTTGTTACCCCCCTCTCTGTTTTAAAATCATGGCCATCTGAGTGGGTGTGGAGTGGTAAGATGACAGAGGAGATTTATTCTCTCGCAGTTCTGGAGACTCAAAGGTGTCGGCAGGGCCACGCTCCCTCTGAAGGTTCTTGGGAAGGACCTTCTTTATCTCTTCCAACTTCTGGTTGTTGTTGTTGTGTGCTGTCGAGTTGACTTCAACCCATAGCCGTCCAATAGGACAGAGTAGAACTGCCCCATAGAGTTTCCCAGGCTGAAATCATTACAGGAGCAGATCTCCAGGTCTTTTCTCCTGCAGAGCTGCTGGTGGGTTTGAACCACCAACCTTTTGGTTAGCAGCTGTTATGGATTGAAATGGGTCCCCCCCCCCCCACAAAGATGTGTTATAAATCCTAACCTCTGCCTGGGGTTATAATCCCATTGGTGAATGGGTTGCGTTTGTTATATTAATGAGTCAGGATTAGGGTTATCTCCAGTCAGTGTCTTTTGAGATATAAAAGAAATTAAACAGCAAGCGAGAGAAGCAGAGATGGGGAAGACACACGCTGAGCCACACGAGGGTTGCCCAGGAGCAGAAGCTCAAAGACACGAGGAACTTACTCCTACCGGACAGAGAGAGGAAGCCTTCCCCTAGAGCCAGCGCCCTGAATTGGAACGTCTATACCATGGACTTCTTACTAATGAAGATCAAAGACCACAGCCTTCAGTATGGATTGCACCTCAACATAAAGAAAACAAAAATCCTCACAACGGGACCAATGAGCAACATCATGATAAACAGAGAAAAGATTGAAGTTGTCAAGGATTTCAGTTTACTTGGATCCACAATCAACAGCCATGGAAGCAGCAGTCAAGAAATCAAGACACATTGCATTGGGTAAATCTGCTGCAAAGGACCTCTTCAAAGTGTTGAAGAGCAAAGATGTCACCTTGAAGACTAAGGTGTCCCTGACCCAAGCCATGGTATTTTCAATCTCATCATATGCATGCGAAAGCTGGACAATGAACAAGAAAGACTGAAGAATTGATGCCTTTGAACTGTGGTGTTGGCGAAGAATATTGAATATACCATGGACTGCCAAAAGAAGGAACAAATCTGTCTTGGAAGAAGTACAACCAGAATGCTCCTTAGAAGCAAGGATGGCGAGACTGTGTCTTACATACTTTGGACATGTTGTCAGGAGGGATGAGTCCCTGGAGAAGGACATCATGTTTGGCAGAGTACAGGGTCAGCGGAAAAGAGGGAGACCCTCAACGAGGTGGATTGACACAGTGGCTGCAACAAGGAGCTCAAGCATAACAACGATTTTAAGGATGGTGCAGGACCGGGCAGTGTTTCGTTCTGTTGTGCATAGGGTCGCTATGAGTAGGAACCAACTTGACGGCACCTAACAACAACAACAACATACCATGGACTGCCAGAAGAATGAACAAATCTGTCCTGGAAGAAGTACAGCTCGAATGCTCCTCAGAAGCAAGGATGGTGAGACTTCATCTCACATACTTTGGACATGTTATCAGGAGGAACCAGTCCCTGGAGAAGGACATCATGCTTGGTAAAGTAGAGGGTCAATGAAAGAGAGAAAGACCCTTAAGAAGATGGATAACATAGTGGCTGCAACATTTGTGAGGATGGTGCAGGACTGGGCAGTGTTTCGTTCTGCTGTACACAGGGTTGCGATGACTTGGAACTGACTTGATGGCACCTAACAACAACAACGACAGCCATGTAAACTATAAGAGAATACAGCTGTGTTTGTCAAAGTCACCCACTTGTGGTATTTCTGTTATAGCAGCACTAGGTGACTAAGACAGCAGCCGAGCACTTAACCACTGCACCACCAGGGCTCCTTTCATCTTCTGGTAGATGCTGGCGTTCCTTGGCTTATAGACCCATCACTCCAACCTCTGTCTCCCTCATCACATGGAGCTCTCCCTGTGCGTCCGTGTCTCTGGGTCCAAATGTCCCTCTTCTTGTAAGGACGCCTGTCGTAATGGATTTAGGGCCCACTCTGATCCAGTACGCCCTCATCTTAACTCCATGACATCTGCAAAGACCCTTTTTCCAAATGAGGTCACGTGCACAGGTACCGGGTGGACATGAAATTTTGCGGGAATGCTATTCGGTCCAGTGCCCCTAGGGGGTGCAAATGATTAATGTGCTCGGCTACTAACGGGAAGACTGGAGGTTCAAGCCCACACAGAAGAGCCTTGGAAGAAAGACCTGGTGATCTGCTTCTGAAAACTCTGTGGAGCACAGAGTTCTACTCTGACACTCAAGGGCTCTCCCTGAGTCGGAACTGACTTGACTTTTTTTTTTTTTTTCCAACCCAGTGCAGTGGCTGTTTGGCCTCAGACAAGTTATGGAATCCATCTGAGCCTCAGTTTCTGCATCTGTAAAATGCGGCTGTGACTGACTCCCTGAAGTAAACAGGTAGAGGCCCTCGGGTCCACCAGAGAAGAGCTGGTAAGTGCACGTTTAGGAGGGGCGTCCTCAGAAATGGCCGAGGGCCCTGGTTTTGCCACCCGCTGACTGTGCAGACTCTGTGCCTTGGCTGCTTCATCTGTAGAATGGGAGTAACGATAGTCCCTGCCTCGCTGGTTTGCTGCGAGGGCAGACCTTATGGGGGCCTGGCCTGGGGCCAGCTGTCGATACAGGTCAGCCCTGAAAGTCATCGGCTCTGGGGGGTCGGCTGTTTGGAGATGGTTCGGGGTCCTTGCAGACCCTGTTTCCTCCCCAGGAGACTTTGGTTCCAACGTAGATTATTGACGTGATTAGCTGTGACTGCCCCTACGATGTACCTGGGTGGCTATTGTGACGATCAGTCACAGGCACGGCAGGTGAAATCGGTGTTGTTAGGTGCCATCGAATCCACTCGGGCTCATGAGGACCCCATCCACAACGGAGCGGCACACTGCCCGGTCCTGCACCGTCTTCTCGATCGTTGGTGTGCCCGAGTGCGTTGTTGCGGCCACTGTGGGGTTTGAGTGCCTTCCAACCTAGGGGACTTATCTTCCAGCTCTGTGCTGGACGGCGCTCTGCTGTGATCCCCAGGGCTTCCTTGGCTGATTTCTGGAAGCAGATCACCAGGCCTTTCCTCCTAGTCTGTCTTAGTCCGGAAGTGCTGCTGAAACCTGTCCACCCTGGGTGACCCTGCTGGTATTTGAAATACTGGTGGCAGAGCTTCCAGCATCACAGCGACAGGCAAACAACCGCAGTAGGACAGACTGACAGACGGGTGGTGGAAGTGAAATTGCTGTTGTTAGTTGCCGTCAAATCGATTCTGACTCATGGTACCCCCAAGTGAGGGGTTGAAACCATAGGGTTTTCAAGGCTGTGGCCTTTTGGAAGCAGATCACCAGCCGTGTCTTCCGAGGCACCTCTGGGTGGGTTTGAACCACCAACCTTTTGGCTACCATTCCAGTGCTTAACTGTTCGTGCCACCCAGGGATTCCTGGAGGTGAAGTTAAGAGTCGTAAATGCAGGACTTCCCAGTGTAAGCGACTTCCTGGAGACTTTCTCTCAGATGCTGGCCGGTAGACCCCAGGCCACAGAGTTATGACCCCACTGGTCTGCAGAGAAACAAAATGCAGCGAGTCTGACAACCAGATAGTTGAGGAACAGCTGTGCCCACACTGGACGGTGCAAAGCCCTCCCTGACCCAGGAAGCGTCATTTCCTGGCAGTCCCCGCAGCTGCTCTGACCGTCTTTCCTTCATGATGCCCACTCGAGTTGGCGGGCAGGGCCCCCGAACCCTCTGGCTTTACATTTCCTTGCTCTGGGCCTCTCCGCTCAACAGCTAACCCAACAGCTAACGATCCCTGCACAAACAGAGCAGTGTCCTCGGGGAGCTCCTGCTTAAAGAGCCCCTGCATGGACCTGTGTAACGGGAGCCCACGCCTGTGAGTTGGGGCTTCCATGGACCAGCAGGGCACACCTGTGTTCAGCTCACCCCCATCTTTGAGTCTGGGTAAGACAACCCTAGCCTCGCCCACCCCCTGGCGCCCCCAAGGCTTATTCACCTGGCACAGAGAGGCAGGGAGCAACCAAGAAAGGGACTTTTGATCTTGGGAAGCCTGGTGCTTTTGCCAAGAGCCCCCAGACGTTTTTGCCTGGCTCCGGCCCAAGCCAGCTTCCATAGGGCAGCGCCTTCACCAGAAGCTGTTGGGAAGCACCTTTGAAAAATGGCTCTGTGCGGTGGGCCTGGGGGGCTGAGGACCTGGCCCCAGGCTCCTCCTTGGCTTCCAGCCTGCGTCCCATGACTCAGGGCCATATGGCAGGTTCAGAAGTGGAGCCAAGCCCTGACATTCCTGCGTGGTGGCCCTGGAGGCCCCTGCCCATGGTCTGCTCCCCATCCCTGCCAGCCCCCACTCAGGATGCCTGTCCCCATGTCCTCATGAGATTTCACTGTCTTGGGTGGAGTGAGGGGAGGGCTCCCACAGCCAGGCAATCTGGAAACTTCTGCAAGTGGTAAAAATACTGCCAGACCTTCCCCTCTGCTCCCACGCCAATCCCTCCAGCTCTGTGATCCGGGACACTGAGGGGGACTTCATTCATTCTCGGCCCCCTCGGCCAGGCTGATCCTCTAGCAAGGCCATCGGGAGAGCTTCCTCGGGAGCTCGTTTGAAGGAAATGTTTGTGCACCAAGCATTTTCCCACAGTTGCAGACATGTGCCGCCCCTTGCCAAAGATCACATTCTCCGTCCTTATCGTCCCTGGGGCTGGAAGGTGAGCCTGGAGGCCGGCCAGGCGGTGCTGCCAAGTCCACCATCGATCATCATCAGAACGTGTTTGATGAATATCTGATGAAGAAAGAGACCGATGCTTGGTGGGCCACAGGCGTCCCCCGCGAGGGGCTGGCCGCCGAGGCCCACTCGGCACCCAGGGTCTTGGCGGGTGGGACGTGCTGGCCCGGTGGTGTCCAGGCCTGGGCGTGTGGTGCGAGCGAGGACCTGGCTTGGCGGCGGCTGTGTGAACCGTCCCCTGCCCCTGGCTCTCTGAAGCGTAACCGGTTTGCCCGGCGGGCTGTGCCTGGTGAGGCTTCTACCTTTCCGGTTCATCCAGATCCGCCAGGAAGCACCAAACTGTCCAGTACCCGGAGGCCATGGCCACGTGTGGCCTCCCAGACTCAGCTGCGAGTGAAGCCACCGTGGGAAGGTGCCTCTGGGCGATTCTCTGAGCCTCCTGCTCTCGGCCAGCTGCCCACGGCGCCGGGTCTCCCTGTCCCCATCTTCCTGACCACCTGAGCCGTCAGGGCAGGGGAGAGTGGTGGCATCTGGCTATGCAGGGGCCTGAGTATCGGGAGCCAGGTGGACAGCATTCCTAGGGACCGCAGCCTCTGGTGGGAGGAGGGAAGAGGAAGGAGCTTGTCCAGAGGGAGGGAAGAGGAGGGCCTGGTGTGAGTGTGTGAGTGTGAGCAGGTGTGAGTGTGTGTGTGAGAACATGTGTGTAAGTGTGAGACTGAGTGTGTGAACATGTGTGTAAATATGAGACTGAGTGTGAGTGTGCAAACAGGTGTGTAAATGTGAGACTGAGTGTGTGAATGCGTGAGGATGTGAATGTGTGTGTGAGTATAGAATGTGAGTCTGAGTAAAAGTGTGTGTGAGTGTGAATGTGTGCATGTGAGCACATGGCTATGTGTGTCAGTGTGCAAGTATGCCACTTTGTGTGTGTGAATGCATGTGTGTGTGAATATAAGTGTGTGTGCATGAGTGAGTGTGCAAGTATGCAAGCATGTGTGCATCTGTGCAAGAGTGTGCACAAGTGCACTGGAGAGTGAATATGTGAGTATAAATATGAGTGTGAGTGCAAGTGAATGCATGTGAGTGTGTCTGTGAGTGTGCAAGCATGTCATGTACATAAGTGTGAATGCATATGTGTGTGAATGGGACTGTGACTATGTGCATGTGTATGAGTGTGCAAGTATGTCTCTGTGTGTGTGAATGCATGGGTGTGTGTGTCTGTAAGTGTGCGAGTATGTCCCTGTGTGTGAGTGTGAATGCATGTGTGTGAGTATGTGAGTGTGTGACCTGGGTGGAGGAGATGCTGGGGTGTTGTCTCCATTCCTGGGAAGTAATTGTGGGGGGCAGTGCCCATGGAAAGGTGGCCAGGCCCAGGGAGCATCCTTCCTGCCTGGTGAACAAGCAATGACCAGATGGACAAAGCTGTTGAATGAGTGTATCTTCCAAACAGACAAACCCCCGATTTCCTTGGAATGGAGAACTTTAAGGTTGGAAGGGCTGTGGAGAAGGTCGCACTTCCCCCTTGTGTTTATGGACGAGGACGCTGATACCAGTGAGCGGGGGAGTGGCCCAGGCCACCCTCTGAGAAGGACCACACCGAGAGCTGACCGAGGCAGGCCGGCAGGTCCCTCATGACACACATCCCCGGGCCCAGCCCAGTGGCTGAGCTGGGAGCATTGAGGAAGGCGGTTCTGCCCAGGCACTTACGCCGTAGTGTTTACTGAGCATTGAGTTTGCTGAGCACCGTGGGGCACCGTGGTGGACTGGGTGGATGCAGCCCCTGCTTGAACGTTGCCTCAGGAATCTTGACCTCCTCTTACACCTCTGCTCTGCATTGTGAGGGGTGGGGTACCTGTGGCACCCACTCCTGAGGGTAGTTAGGAGCATCACATCAGGTCCTGTCCCCACCCTCATCTTGGGAGAAGGCACTTCTATCCACCCACTTTCTTGTGCCAGTGTCCTGGGGTCAATGCTGACACCCTTCTCCCACCCGCATCCCATCCACTAACAAACCTGACCCATTCCACCTTCATGCACGTTTCAACTCCGTTCTCTTCCCTCCATTTTCCCCACATGAGCCCTCTGGGCCAAGACACCTGCATCCCGGCACCCCTCCTGTCTCACCTCCACCCCTGCACCCTCTGTCTTTTCTCCACAATATTGTGACCATGCCCGGTGGGGTGTGCCTGGTGAGGCCTCTATGTTTCCAGTTCATTCATCAGACCACATCTCTCTCCAGTGTGAAGTCCAACCATGGTTATCCACTGCTCTGCCACCCACGGGCTCTGCCACTATCCAGCCTCCTCTGGCCCAGCTGCTCCTGCCCCATCTGCTCAGCACCACGTCCTCCCAGCCTCAGGATCTTGGCCCAGGCCATTGGTAGTGGGCTGAGTGGTGGCCCCTCAAAAGATGTGTCCACATGTTAATACCCAGAGCGTATGACTGCGGGACATGGTGTGGAGATGCAGGCATTCTAGCAGAGGGAACTCTGCAAACAGTGCCCAGAGATGGAAAGACATGAAGCCAAGAGGGTGGCCTGGTTGGAGCCTCTGCCTTCAAGTGTAAGAGTGGGAGACATGGCCTACTGGGGTCCTCTGAACAGAGATCCTTGCTCAAATGTAGGGAGAGAAAAGTAGGAAAAGCAAATTATTATATCAGCACAATTGTCTTTCTGAGGGATGACTAATATTTTCTGTCTGTCCATCCAACCATTCATCTGCCCATCTGTTCAAACATCCATCTACCCACCCACCCACCCATCCATCCATCCGTCCGTCCGTCCGTCCATCCATCCATCCATCCAAAATCCCTCCCTTCCCTCCCTCCTTGCACTCTATGCCAAGTGTTCTTCTCATCCCACGGATACAGACTAGACCTGGTCCCTGCTCTCAAGGAGCTTACCACCGAGCTTGGGAGACAGATGTTGAACAAATTATTACACAAATAATTGTTCTACTAGGATTGTGAGGTGCACCAGGAAGGAAGACACAGCGCTCACTGACAGTGTATTACTGGGACCTCCCCTGGTCTGGCGGTCAGGGTGGGTGTCTCTGAGGAAGTGACCTCTAAGCTGAGTTGGAGTAACCTGGTCAAGGCAGGGGAGAGGAGCAATCCAGGCAGAAGAAACAGAACGTGCAAAGCCTCTGAAAAAAAGAAGGTGTTGGTGTGGTGGAAAGATCAGAAAGAGCCATTGTGTGTGGGGCTGGGGGACATGAGGAGGCGGGGGGTCCAGGCATGAGGCTGGCGGGCATGCTTCTCTTGGCTACGGGGTCAGGGGAGCGATCTCCTCTGATGCTGACATACTCAGGGTCAGCTTATCACTCCGGGGACACGGGTTCAGCGCGACCAACTCCAGCTGTTTTGCAGCCTTTGCTTTCTCAAAAGGTTAGTCCAAAGGCAGACCTCAAGGTCAAGATGGGCACTTGGAGGCTTTAGACTCCGAAGCAGTTTTATTTTGGCAAGTCAGCTGAAGGAGCACGTGGGCCTCAAATTAGGCAAGTGTGTGTGCTGAAAACCACTTCACACGCTCAAAGCTCCTGTGGGCAGCATTTGAGTGGCCTTCCCCTGTCTGTTAATGGTACAATCTGTTCAGACCTTTGGAACATTCCTCAGCTTTTATTTAATGTAGGAAGAATCATTTCTGGAATTAGCATATAAATTGGCAAAAGTCAGCAGCTCTTGCAGGGAGCGTTTTTCTCTGGATGTCAGGGCAGGATAGCTAGGAGGCCAGCGAGGATGAAATGGCTGTCCACTCCTCCAGCACCTTCATTTTTTTACTCCAAGGGGCAAAGACACGCTCTGTTAAAAAAAAAATCTCGGGGTTCCTCCCATAATTTGCATCTTGGGAAAGGATATGTACCCTTCCAGTGATGGCCACAAGAGGAAAGGGATGTTGGCCAGTGTGGGGGGGAATGTGAGCAGCAGAGCGTGTGGGAATCTTTTCCAGATAAATGATCTGCTGAGGGAAATTTTTCCCACGGGGATGTATCCTCACAGGCCTGCCTTCTAGCGCAAGGTTATCGAAAGGGGAAACCGAGAAGTGTTCACTGCCCTGGTTGTCATGTCTAGTCTGGTCAGGGGCAGATATTTTACACATTTTATAGCCCTATTAGTTCTAGGTCTTTTGGATAGGGGTGACCAGTTGATCATTAACTGTTCGCTACGTGTGGCATTCCAAATTCTGGTCCAAGATAGCTTAGTCCAGCGTGCTGATTCCGCCGACCCATTGGGCCATGGCTGGGCTGGCCTTCCTACAGCGGGTGGGGCAAATTCCCCTGATGCCAGGGCCGTGGCCCTTGCCGTGGCCTCCCCAGCTCCCTCGGGCTCCGGCATAAATGCTTAATTATCCTTTTTGGCAGTTGGGCCATGCCGTGAACCGTCTGCCTCAGTTGTCTTTCCGAGGCTGCGGGCATGCACTCCTGAGAAGGTGTGAATGTTTCACTTTTCACCTGCCGTTTTGCACGTCCCTCCCAGGCAAGAAAACTGTGTACAGTACAGCTACAGGGGCCTGGCCGTCTTTTTCCCAACTGCTCAGCCACAAGCTTGGGACATGATTCTGTCTTTGTCATAGACCAAGGTTTTCAATATTTTCTGCCTACAAAAGGGGCCTGCCAAAGAGCAGCTTTTGGTAGGGTTGAAAGTCTTTCAAACTGGCTTCTTGAACCCCAGAGCTGGGCAGTCATTGGGGGTGGTAGCTGGACAGTCAGATAGGATGGTAGCTGGGTGGGCAGATCGAGTGGGAGTTGAATGGTCAACTGGGCTAGTCAGTAGGGGTGGGAGTTGGGTGGTGAGCCGGGGTGGGAGTTGGGTGGTCTGCTGGGGTGGGAGTTGAGTGGTCAGCTGGGCTCAGCATTCAGCAGTCAGCTGGGGTGGGAGTTGGGCAGCTGCACTCATGATTAGATTATCATTTTATACATTCACCAAAACTTTTTCCAATCTTGTAGAAACATCTTTTTCTTGCTGAGACAAGAGGTTGGGCATTAAAAAACTGTGTCTACAGTGTTGGAGCTCCCCTTCTTCCCCCAACTCATCCACGCTGTATCCACCTACCTCCTTAGGACAAGTTCTTCATCCCTCAGCCACCCCGGCACAGTGCAGAGCCTTGCCTCCTCTCCGGGCTGTCCGCCCTCCCCCTCTCCCATCTCCTCTCCTCCTGGGCACTGGGGCCTCCAGGAGAACCTGCTAAAAGGCAAATTTCCTCACTCATCTTTTGGCTTAGGACTTTCTTTAGCTCCTCAGGATAAAAGTACAAGAGCAAGGTCCTAACTCCTGGCTTGATCCTAGAAGGCCTTGCACAGCTTGGTCCCTATTTCCCTGACAGGGTCCCTGATCCTAGGGAGCTCTGGGAACACATTGACTGGGCATCGCTGCCCCCCAGCCCCACCGGGCAAAGCCCATTCGCCAGCCCAGAGGCCTCCACTCACTTCTCCTAGGTCTGCCATAACAAAGGACTGCAAACGGAGTGGTTTAAGACAACAGAAATTTTTTCTTTCACAGTTCTGGAAGCTAGAAGTCTGAAATCAGGGTGTCAGCAAGGCCACGCTCTCTCCAAAGGCTCTTTCTTGCCCCATCCAGCTTCTGGTGGCCCCAGGCTTTCCCTGGCTTATGGCCACATCACTCCACTCTGCTTCTGTCTTCACATGGCTGTCTTCTCTCTGCGCCTCTCTGTGCCCGTGTCTCCTCCCTCCTTATAAGGACATTGCTCAGATTGGATGGGGACCCACCCCGCTCCTGTATGACTCGCATTCAGGGGTGGATTACCCAACAAGCAAGGAACCCACATGCTTAATTGTGCTTACTTACTAATCCATAGTGGAAAATTTCACCTGGTTTTTCTTACTGTAAACCAGTACATACCATGCTTACTGGTTGTCTTAGTTCTCTAGTGCTGCTATAACAGAAATACCACAAGTGGATGGCTTTAACAAAGAGAAATTTATACTTTCACAGCCTAGGAGGCTAGAAGACCACATTCAGGGTACCAGCTCCAGGGGAAGACTTTCTCTCTCTATCAGCTCTGGAGGAAGGTCCTTGTCATCAATCTTCCCCTGGTCTAGGAGCTTCTTGGTGCAGGGACCCCAGGTCCAAAGGATGCATCATTCTCCTGGCTCTTGTTTCTTGGTGGTAGGAGGTCCCCCATCTCTCTGCTGGCTTTTCTTTTGTATCTCAAGAGAGGTTGACTTAAAACACAACCTAACTTTGTAGATTGAGTCCTGCCTCATTAACATAACTACCTCTAGTCCTGCCTCATTAACATCATAGAGAGAGGATTTACGACACGTAGGAAAATCACATCAGATGACAAAATGGTGGACAATCACACCATACTGGGAATCATGGCCTAGCCAAGCTGATGTGCGTTTTGGGGGGACACAATTCAATCCATGACGCTGGCTAATTCACCCTGTTCACGATACTATAACTAATCATCTCTGCAAAGATCCTATCTCTAACAAGTTCACATTCACAGGTATAGGGGCTAGGACTCAGCATACATTTTGGGGGGGGGGCCTATTTGACCCATCAGGAAACCCTGGTGATGTAATGGTTAAGAGCTACGGTTGTTAACCAAAGGTCATCAGTTCGAATCCACCAGGTGCTCCTTGGGAACTCTATGGGGCAGTTCTGCTCTGTCCTATAGGGTCACTATGAGTCGGAATTGAGTCGACGGCAATGGGTATTTGACCCATCACCGCAGCCTTGCCCTTTTCACACGTTAGTCCCTTTCCATGGTTCTTGCCTTCCCCGTTACACGCAGTCGCAGCCTACTTCTGTGTCCCTGGTGCTGAATGCAGCGTGAGCCAGCTCTGCTCTGAGCTCTGCGCTGAGACCCATCCTCAGTTCTAAACTGGTGTGACACACACGCGTGGTGACAGAGAAGCCGAGGGCTGGCCGAGGGGGCACTGTGAGGCAGAGCGAGAGGTCGCACCCCAGCCCCACAGGCAGAGTGGCCTTGAGCAAGTGACCGACCTCTCTGCACCGTGGCTGCTTCATCTGCAGACTCAGGCCATGTCACAGTGCTGGTGGCGGGGCCCACAGCACAGCACCGAGCGAGCCTGTGCCCACCCAGCACCTCGTCAGGAAAACCAGTTGCCTTGAGTCGACTCTGACGCGTAGCAACCCCATGTGTGTCAGAGTAGAACTGCTCTCAATAGAGTTTTCAGTGGCTGGTTTTTTGGATGTAGATTGCCAGGCTTTTCTTCTGAGGCACTGCTGGGTGGGTTTGGACCTCCAACCTTTCAGTTAGCAGCCAAGTGCGTTAATCTTTTGTGCCACCCAGGGGCTTCTCAGCAAATGGGTTTTGACTGTTGTGGGGGCTCAGGGGTGAGAGGTCATCCTAGACCATCTGCTTTAGGGCGGCCCTGGTTGTGGGGACATGCTGGGATAAAAAGGTAAGCCTGGGACCAGGTGGGGGGAGTGGGGCGGGAGGAGGAGGGATGGGCTGAGCGCCTCATCCTTCACACTGGACAGGGAAGGATGAGGGTCAGCACCCACTTCTTGTTCTCCTCTGCTGCCCTGTTTCCGGTGGCTTTGGACCAGGCTCTGGTCTCTCTGGGCTGCCTCCTTTTCTCAGCCTCCTCTGGGCAGGCACGTCCGTGCACTGTGCCTCAGCCTCTGTGACCACAGCAAAATCTGCCCCTCGTACAGGAGCCCCTTTAATTGGAAATGTGGGACCTCCACCGAGAATTGTTGGTGCTGATACGGATCCAAACGTGTGTTCCTTCCGTCCGCACAAAACTTCGGTAAGGAGCAAAAATGAAGGACACAAACAGGCTTACGCCAAAGGGCAGCCTCCCCCAAGTTCATACGTAGGATTATTTTACAATGAGTAAATGAATGAAGTACCCTTCCCGGACGCTTACTCTGCGGCAGGTCTGGCCAAATGGAGTGTCTCACCTCCAAAGGGCACTGAGAGGAGGCCGCGACGGGCTACGTTTGGCTGAGACTGAAGGGCAGAGCAGCCGGTGACAGGGCCAAGGTCACGAAGTTGCAATTAGGAGGAAACAGGCACGCCCCCACCAGTGTTTATCGAGCACGACGTGCTGGCACACCTGAGCCAGGTGCACTATCTCATGAGTGCACACTATCCCGTTTGATTAGAGCGAGCAGACTTCCCAGTCAGCTTGAAAGTTTCAGTCAACGCCTGCTGTCCTGATGCCATTGTTAAAGCCGTTGTTATAGCAATCCTACAGGACAGAGTAGACCTGTCCCATAGGGTTTCCAAGGCTGTAATCTTTATGGAGGTAGACTGCCACATCTTTCTCCCACAGGATGGCTGGTGGGTTCGAACTACCGACTTTTCAGTTAGCAGCCAAGCACTTAACCACTGCACTACCCGGGCTCCTTTTTGTGATTCGTAGGGTTTTTTTTTTAATGGTTAAACAAATATATATAGCCCAAGATTTGCCAATTCAACATTTTCCAGCTGTACATTTCCTGATATCAATTCCATAGGGTTTTTATGGGCTGATTTTCAAAAATCACCAGGCATTTCTTCCTAGTCTGTGTTAGGAATCTGTTCAGTGTCACAGCAACACACAAACCTCCACTGACAGGCCGGCGGTGGCTGTACATGAGGTGTGTTAAAGGGAAGAACAAAGCACCGAGCCACTGCTGCCCCCCTTCCACCCCCGACACTAACAGCTCCGTGAAAGCAAAAACTCTCCGAAGCGTCCAGCTTCGCTGATGAAGAACCTGGTCTTCTGGCCTTCAGTCCTCTGAAGAGCCTTGTGAACTCTGTGTGCACACTGGTCTTCCCATTTTGTGGGTGATCAAACTGAGGCACAGAGAATCCTTGCCCAAGGTCACCTGTTAAGGCACAGGGTGGCCCCCAGGATTTAAATCCTCAGAGGTGGAATCTAACCACTGTCCAGGCAGCCCTGCCACCAAGGGGGGACTACAACGGCCTTGGTGGTTTCTAGGGGCCCCGTGGGAAGGCAGTGGGGGCGGGGTCCTTGCAGAGGGCCCCCTCGGCCAGGGGAGACTGACCTTCCCAGGACCCCTCGCCAGCAGCCCACAGCCAGGGTCCCGGGAAGAATTCTGCCGAGAGAGAGGTTTTTCCCCTTCAAGGAATAGAAAGCACACACATTCCTCTGAATCAAAGGTGTGTCGGGGGGAGGGAGGGCAGGGCCCTTGACCGCCGGCCGCCCGCAGCCGGGCACATGACAGCTCCGAAAGCTGCTGGCACCAACCCCGGCCAGGCGTTTGCAGTGGGCGGTGGTGCCAGGGGCGGGAGGGTGGCCTTTCACCAGCTTGGCACCTCCGCCATGTGACGCCTGCCTGCCCCGGGGAGGCGGGCTGCTCTCAGCAGGCAGGAGCTGCCTGGGCGGGGGCGCCTGGGTCTGTAGAACCTTCCCGGCCCTGGCCCCTGACCAGGCCCCTGCGCCTGCACGCCTGGCATTCCTGGGAAGAAGTTCCATCACACTCAGGAGGTGGGCACCCAAATGCCTTTTAATAACTCCCACCTTTTAACCAAGGAGCCCTGGTGGTACAATGGTTAAGCACTTGGTAGCTAACTGAAAAATTGTTGAGCCCGCTCAGTGGCTCCGTGGGATAAAGACCTGGTGAGCTGCTCCTGGAAAGATTAAAAAAAAAAAAAAAAAAAAAATGCACTGCCATCGTGTCCATTGCGACTCACAGCAGCCCTGTGTGACAGCGTAGAACTGCCCCATAGGGTTTTCTGGGCTCTACCTCCCATTAAGATTACAGCCTAGAAAGCTCTGTGGGGCAGTTCTACTCTGTCACGGGGGTCACTATGAGTCGAAATCGACTCGATGGCACTCACCAAAAACACAGCAACCCTTTACCGGGAAGGGCACTTTACGGTTTACGAAGCCTGTCACACCCAGCGTCCTCCTTACAGCCCACGAAGGAGGCGGCTTTGCTGTCCTCACTTCACAGAGTTGCAGACTGGGGCTTTGGGAGGCAGACTTCTGCCCCACTGCCTCTCAGTGGGTTGTTTCTTGGCTGAGTTCCACCTGGGGCTGAGTATCCGGAGCCTAGGCCTTGCAGACCACTGGGCTTGGTGACGGGGCTTCTGGGCCCAGGGTGCCCTCCGGTTCTTTTAGTGACAATGACAGGAATGGGCCACACAGATAAGGTGGGAGGTGTATTAGTTTCCAGTAGCTTCTGTAAGCAAGGATGTCAAGACTTGGTCTCAGATACTTTGGACACGTTATCAGGAGGGCCCAGTCCCCAGAGAAGGACTTCCTGCTTGGTAAAGTAGGTCAGCGAAAAAGAGGAAGATGCTCCAAGAGATGGACTGACACAGTGGCTGCAACAGTGGGCTCAAGCATGACAAGGAGCTTGAGGACGGTGCGGGACCAGGCAGTGCTTCGTTCTGTTGTACATGGGGTCGCTAAGAGTTGGAACCGACTTGACAGCACCTAACAATAATAACAACAGCTGCTGTAACTAATTACCACCAACCCAAAAACCAAACCTTCTGCTGTTGAATCGATTTCGACTCATAACGACCCTGTAGGACAGAGTAGAACTGCCTCACAGGGCTTCTGAGGAGCGCCTGGTGGATTCGAACTGCTAACCTTTTGGTTAGCAGCCGAGCACTTAACCGTTGCTCGGTGAGTGCTCCTAGATACACACACACTCAGGTATTTCTATCATCTCTCTGTCTCTCTCTATTGAGAGATTTACTCCAAGGGATTGGCTCACACAGTGGTGGGGCTGGCAGGTCTAAAACCCATAGTTCAGGCAGCAGGCCAGAGACCTCCGCAGGCTTTCGTCCCAAGATCTGTAGGTTAGGTGATGAAAGGGGGCTGGACACAATGATTAACACAGTCCACAGTTCTCAGAGGAGCCCTGGTTGTGCAGTGTTTAAACGTTCGGCTGTTCATCGAAGGGTTGGTGGTTCGAACCCATCCATGGCTCTGCAGGACAGAGAAGTGTCAGTCTGCTTCCTTAAAGACTGCTGCCCAGGAGTAGTTCTCCTCTGTCCTGTGGGGTCCCTATGAGTTGGAATTGACTCGACGGCAGTGGGTTTGGTTTGGTTTAGGTTGTACTAACATCATTAGACCATCAGCGGCAGCTTCCAGTTTTGTGTCCCTGTCCGATGCTGGGCCCTGAGCCAGGCACCGTGGGGAGGGGAGAACACAGCGGAGACTTCTGTGGGGTTGGGGCGACACCCCCAGTACCAGTTGCTGCCAAGTCGACTCTGACTCGCGGCGCCCCCAAGTGTGTCAGAGTAGAACTGTGCTCCTTTGGGTTTTCAATGGCAGATTTTTTAGAAGTAGATTGCCAGGCCTTTCTTCTGAGGTACCTCTGGGTGAATTTGAACCTCAAAACTTTCAGTTACCAGCCACATGTATTTATTGTTTGTACCCCCAGGGACCCCTAGGATGACACTAGGAGCTGGTCAATGGATGGCACAGGTTGAGAGTGCCTGTGATGCCCAAAGACCGGACTGTCGGTGGCAGGTGGGCCGGGCGTGCTGGGGGCAGTGGGCTCAGGTCACCGGAGACAGCTGTGTGTGGGAAATGAGCCCAGGATGGAGAGACCACAGGGGCGCTGAAGACAAGCTACTTCTTGACCGAGCACCCTGAGGTGGGCATAGGCGGGCTGTGCGGTCTCTTTCATAACGGTCTCAACTCATGGTGGTGCAGGGATGCAATTTCTCGGCTTGGTGGCTGGACGTGCAGGTAGGGGAGGACTTTGGGAGGGCAGGGCCAGAGCAGGAACCGACCTTCTGGGTGTGGCTGTGGCTGCTCCGTACCTGTCCCGGTGTCTACTCTCCCTTTCCTTTTACACCCCGAAGTCCAGTGGGGGGCTTTGTAGCCCACTTAAAAGACTCTATTTCCCAGCCTCTGTTGCAGCTAGGTAAGTGTATCAGCTAGAGTTTGCTGCATAACAAAGCTCCCCGTGGCTTTGTGGCTTAAAACAGCAAGCTGTTACTGTTTCTCACAGCTCTGCAAGCTGGTTGGACAGTCTCTGATCTGGGCTGGCTTGACTGGGGTTGACAGGTCTAGGATGGCCTCACTCACATGGCTGAGGGCTCGGCGGGGATACAGGATGGCTGATGCTTCTCTCCAAGTGGTTTTCATCCTCCAAAGACCAGCTTGGGCTGGTTCATGTGGAGGCAGAAGGGTTCTTGGCAACAAGGGGGCCAGTGTCAATGCTTGAGTGCTTTTCAAGCCTCTGTTTACATCATCTTTGCTGTTACCCTACTGGACAAAGCAAGGACAGGGCAAGCCTAGATTAATGGGGTACAAGAGTGATGAAGACAAATTGCCATGCATACAGGGGCATGCATACAGGAGTCGTGAACAAATTAGGGGTTATTACTGCCACAATAAGGAGCCCTGGTGGCGCTATGGTTCGACTGTTCAGCTGCTAACCAAAAGGTCAGCGGTTCAAACCCATCAGCCACTGCACGGAAGAAAGATGTAGCAGTCTGTTTCCATAAAGATTACATCTTGGAAAATCCGTTGGGCAGTTCTACCCTATCCTACCAGGTTGCTATGATTCGGAATCAACTCAATGACAGAGGGTTTGGTTTTTTTTTTTTTTTTTGGTATTGCCACAATCTCCCCTGATTGTGTGATTCCATTCTGGCCAATGAGGTCCAAGCAGAGCAAATCTTCCAGGATGCCTCTTTCTTCCTACCTTCCTCCATCTGGCTGGTTGTTTTGTGGGTGTGATGGCTGGAGCCTCTGCAGCCATGTTAGACCCAAGGGGGATGGTGAATTGGCAAGTTGAAAGGAGGCTGGGACCCTGCTGACTTCTTAGAACCTTGGGCTGCCTACTTGTAGACTTCTTCTACATGATAGGGAAGTTATGTGTATATGATAAAATCTAGTCCTCACCGATACATTTGGCAAAGGCTTCTATCCTTTAGAACATGAGTATTTGGGAGGGCTCTTAACTTCCCATGGGTGTTACAGGGATGAGCTTGAAGCAAACGAAGAGTGAGCAGTTCAGGGGCTTATAAGCGGCCTGGGAGGGCTAGCCATGGACTTCGTGGGGCAGATAATCTGCCAGCACCTCTGGGGTGAGGGCACAGGGGCTGGACTCAGGGGAAGATAACTCTGAAAGTCTGAGATCCTGGCAAAGAGACAGCATGCAGACCGGGGAGGAGGGTGGTGGTCAGCACTGCTGTGTCCAGCATGGCTCTTGCTCATTTGGTCCTCACCATAGCCCTACACAGTAGATGCTTCATGACCCTTATTCCACAGATGAGGAGGCCGAGGGGTTAAGTAACTTTTATGAGGTCAGATAACCCAGCAGTGGAACGAAGATTCAAACTCCCAGAGCAAGAACCCAGTGTCAAGAGACCTTGGGAGCTCTTAACCCCTAAAACGTGGATGCAGGTGGTAGGGTGCTGAGGTGGCAGGGCCTGGCTTTTTGGGTGTTAACACCCTGTTATGGATTGAATTGTGTCCTCCACAAATGTGTGTCAATTTGGCTAGGCTGTAATCCCTAGTGTTGTGTGGTTGTCTTCCATTTTGTGATGTGATTTTCCTATGTGTTCTAAATCCTAACCTCTATGATGTCAATGGGAAACCCTGGTGGCGTAGTGGTTAAGCACTACAGCTGTTAACCAAAGGGTTGGCAGTTTGAATCCACCAGGTGCTCCTTGGAAACTCTATGGGGCAGTTCTACTCTGTCCTATAGGGTCACTATGAGTCAGAACAGACTTGACGGCACTGAGTATGATGTTAATGAGGCAGGACTTAATCTACAGGATTAGGTTGTTCTCGAGTCAATCTCTTTTGAGATATGAAAGAGAGAGATGAGAAGAGAGGAGAGGGACCTCCTATCACCAAGCAAGAAGAGCCAGGAGTGGAGTGTGTCCTTCGGATCCAGGGTTCCTTCTTTAAGAAGCTCCTAGGCCAGGGGAAGATTGATGACAAGGACCTTCCCCCAGAGCCAACAGAGGGAGAAAGGCTTCCCTGGGAGCAGGTAGCTTGAATTTGGATTTGTAGCCTTCTAAACTGAGAGCATAAATTTCTGTCTACCAAAACCATCCACATGTGATATTTCTTTTATAGCTGCCCTAGATAACTAAGACATATCTTTTGGGCGTTAAGCCACAGAACCAAGCATTCATTCACTTGCCCATCCATCCACCCGTCCATCTGTCCGTCCATCCATCCATTCACCCATTCTCCCACCCACCCACTCATTTATTTACCCACCCACACACTCACTCATTTACTTACCCACCCACCATTCATTCACTTATTCACTCGCTTGTTCATTTGTCCACAATTCATTCATTCACCACACACTCACTCATTCATTCATTTACCCACAATTCATTCATTCAACAGTCATTCTGCAACACTTTCTGAATGCCTCCAACACCAGGGTGTTGGGCTCCACTGTGGACAGAACAGGCCAAGCCCTTGTCCTTGGGGGCCACATTCTCACAGGATAGAAGAGGCACCAGTCAGCAAAGCCCACACTAGAGCTTTCAGCCCAGAGCATACTGGGAGAGGGCAGCCCAGGTAGGAAGGTTGTCAGCAGGTTGGGTCTCCAGAGGGGGCAGCATGTTCCGAGGGGAAGAACATGGCCTGGCTTTGCTTTCCAATTGCCGCAGTTAGCTGCGTAACCTTGAGCAAGGGTCCTCAGCTCTCTGAGCCTCAGTTTCCTCATCTGGAGAATGGGGATGATGTACGCATCTGGTGGTCTGGCATGAGGATACTGCTGTCCCACATTCAGAACATCATGGGGGTGCTGCTCCCCTGTAGGTACGAAGTTACCCTATCAGTGCCTCTGAGGGGTCCCTAGTCTTGGACTGGTGGGCTTCCAGCTGGGGTAGGGGATGAGGCGGTAGCCTGGCCACACCCCCGCCCTCTACCTGAGGACCTTCCAGAAGCCAGGCAGTTAGGGCAGTGGTCAGCAGCCGGCCAGATGAGGAAGGCCGAGGGCTGAGTCACAACAGGCCAGGGCAGAGGTCAGGCCCACAAGGTGGCCACGAGCGCAGCTCAGAGTCCAGCTGCTATTTGCCATTCTCTCTGATGCTGTCCTGGTCGGGTGACCACCCGCTCCTGTCCACTAGGTCCCCGGCATGCTGGAGGCGGGGCGGCGCGTCAGTAGAGTCCTTGGTGCCCTGTGAGCCAGGCGGCCCATGTTGGGCCTGGGTCTCTGGAGGGCACGGGGGCTGCTTGCTGGAGAGATGTCTGCGGGGGTCCTTTTCTGGCAGCGTGAGCAATGGAGGAGGCTTTGCCTCACTCGCCTCTTGGAGCAAAGGTGCCCAGGGTGTGGAAAAGGACACACTAGCTATCAAAACGAGGCCCATGGAGCTTCCACTGGGCTGGCTCTTGACAGTGGCAGGTGAGCCGTGTGCGTGTGTGTCAGCCTCTCCACGCACCCAGCATTGAGAAAGCGAGGCCTAGCCCGAGCCTGCTGGGGGTTCATACTTGAGGAATTAGAGGGACTAACGATAATTAGAGGACTTCTCGAACCACAGAGCCCTGGTGGTGCAGTGGTCGGCTGCTAACCTGAAGGTCAGCAGTTTGAATCCACCAGCCGCTCCTTGGAAACCCTATTGAGCAGTTCTACTCTGTCCTATAGGGTTGCTATGAGTCGGAATCAACTGGACAGCAACAGGTTTGTTTTTTTGGTTCTCAAACTACATTGGCCCATTTATTCTTCTGCTCAGTCGCTCATCCAGGCATTCATTAATTCATCCATCCATTAGTTCATTCTTTCACCTGATATTTCTCAAGCCCCTTGTATGTATTAGGCATTCTGCCACATGCTGGAGACACCCTAAGAGAGCCCACTGGATGACAGACACAGAAATGGACAAGGACTTGCTCCCGGGCAGTGGGATGCCCAGTGACCCTTGGGGGTCCTGGGTTCGAATCCTGGCTCTGCCACTTGCTGGCTCTGTGAACATCAAGTTCCTTGACCACCCCCTGCCTCTTTTCCTCACCTGTCGGGGAGGTTTGAAACGGAACCTCACAGGCCCATACGGTAGAAAGGTAGAAAGAGCCCCGACCGCTGCCGGCAGCGGTGTGGGAAATGGCATCGCGGAGCCCACAGACACTGTGTGGCTGTGTAGGATTTTACCCATCTCAGAGCTATTTTATCTCCTCCATCCTCAAAGGCACCCTCTGGGGTGGGTAGGCAGGTCTTGTGATTTTCATTGCCTAGTTGGGTGGGCAGTGAGGTGATGTGTCTAAGGTCACGTGGCCATTTGTCCTGGCCCATCTCCCAGAGCCCCCTGCCCTGGCCCTTGAGCTGACAACAGCCCTCACTCAGTTTCCTGTCCTGCCAGTCTTGGCCGAGTGGGCCACATAAGGGGTGCCTCCTTGAGCTTCGAGCAGCACTGCCCAGGTGTGGTGGTGGTCAGCCTTGCTCACATGGTCCAGGTGCTGATGGGGACCTCCTTCTGCCTCCAGGGAACAAGAGCAGAAAGGGTCCTTGAGTGAGCATGTGACCTCTGCTTCCCCAGATGGCCTGGGGAAGCTGGCCCAGGTCCTCAGAGCCTCAGTCCCTCCCCCATCCCTCCCTCTCCCAGGCACCCTGTCCACCTCTAGAGGCCTCAAGGGGCTACGCAGGGTCTCCCCTGGCTCTACTAGATGGTGCTAGCTTTGTGTGTGGCCCCGGCGGTCTTTGTTGGCCTCTTGGCTGCATGGTCATCTTTGTCCTCTCTCAGGGACACTGAGGGACATCCGTGTGTCAGGTTGGGATGCCCAGAGCTTCTGCAGCCTCTTTCCTACACAGCTCCCTCCGTGGCTCTTGGCTCCTGGCTCCAGGCTCAGGCTACGTTGGCCTCCTGCCCTTGCCCTCACCCTCGCCCTTGGCCTTGACCTTCGCCAGTCTTGGCCTTGCTGCTTTCTGGCTGGGCCCCCTCCCCTTCAGCCTCCCACCCTCTCCTGGATGCTCTTTAATGCTTTTGAGACTTTTCCACCAAACCAGCAAGTCTGGGAAGGGACTGCGTGTCTCCTGCCTCCCTCTTCTCTCCACCTGCCTGAAGGACAGTCTATGTCCCCCGCCTCCAGTCACTCATGCAGCCACTCAAATGTGGAGCCCTCCAGGAGCGAGGCCACGTGCCAGTGCGGGTATGCAGAGATGGAGGAGGCCCGCCGGGCCCACACCTGATGCCCGATGTTGAGCGGAGAAGGTGGCAGCTGCCGACACCGAGTGTGCACCAGCGCCAGCTTGGCGCCCTCCGTCGGGTGTCCTCCCCCCTCCTCCACAACCCGAGGAGGAGGCTTCATCATCCCCGCTGTACCGACTAGGGCTCAGCTCCTGACCAGGACTCCCTGACCCTGTGGGGCAGGCGCCCACCTGGAACGTGACCTGGGAGACATGGCCGTCCTGGCGCCTACTGAGCGGATGGCCGGGACTCCGAGCGGTAGAAGCACAGGCCCAGGATGCACAAGGATGCAGCACTGGTTCTGCTTGGACTTGAGGTGGAGAAGGGAGATCAGGAAGGCTCCTTGGAGGAGGTGGCTTTGAGGCTTTGAGGGGTAGGTAGGAGTTCACCATGGAGACTAAGATGGATTTTCCCAAACTCGGAGCAGATGGAGGACTGTGTTCTGGGGCAGGGCGGACCTGGGGTGCTGGCCCCTTTCTGCTCTTCCCAGAGCCCTGCGGAGGTGGATGGATCTCCCATCACCCACCCATATGCTGCCTGCTCCGGGGCAGCCACTCCTCTGGTCGGGGGTGGGGTTGATTCTTCCTGTCCCTGACTCCCCTTCTTATGGGCAGGTCAGGGGAGGTGGGATCGTGCTTGGCTCCCTCGGCCAGTGTCAGACACCTGCTCTGTGTGATTTGAACATCTTCAGCTCACCTGTCCCCCCGCCGGGTGCCCTTGGCCCCCAGAACCTACAGTGACCCCACTGTGAGCACAGTGAACAGTGAGACTCGAGATTTAGGTGAAGGTACACAGTGTGTGTGCTGTGTGTGTGAGAGAGACAATGTGTGTGTGTGCAGTGCATGTGGGTATGCACGCTCGTGTGTGTTCATGTGTGCTTGTGCACGCACACACCTGTCTGGGCACGCATGTGTGTAGGTGTGGCCGTGAGTGCATGTGTACTTGTGTGTCTGTGTGTGTACGCATGTAAGTGTGTTTGCATGTGAAAGGGTAAGTTTGTGTATGCATGAGCATGTGTGTGCGCATGTATGCCCATACGTGTTCACACACATGGCCACGTGTACATGTAAACTTGCATACATAGGTGTGTGTAAAAGTACACATATGTTCATGTATGTATGTACACGTGTTTGTGTGTGTGTGCATGCGTGTATTGTCACACAGTAAAGCTCTTTAAATTACAACAACCCCTGGCGCGTGCTACTTTCACATTTATTGCTGCAGTGCTAACAGCGATCACTTATCGAGCGTCTCCTCTGTGCCAGGCACACGTCAGCTCTTCTCTCTAAGCCTCACAGCCACCCTGAGGAGTGGCCACCCTCCCCCCCTTTAGCAAGGAGGAAACTGAGGCTTGGGGAGGTGACGGGACTTCCCCAGCTAAGGCCCACTGTGATCTGAACCTGGTCTCTGGGACTTCAGAACCCGCAGGCATTCCATCTCAGTGTTCGTTTGGAAAGCAGGCCTGCGGTTCAGCTGTCCTTCTTCCCCCCATGGAGCCCCTGACCAGACTCTTCTCTGCCCTGAAGGCTCGCTCTCATCCTCCTACCTCCAGTCGAGCGGCTAGAAGCGGGCCGGAGCCGGGGTCCTGATCCTGGGGTCCGCAGACTGGGCCCAGCACAACCACTGTGCTGACCCCAGAGGGGCCAAGCCTGGGTGCCCTGGCTGTCACTTTCTCAGTCTCCGTGGGTCAGGTCTGTGTCCATAGCACAGAGAAGGTGGTGGCAGCCGCCTCTTAAGTCCAGTGACTTGTGTAAGCCCTTGCACAGTGCCTGGCACATAGTAGGTGCTTTTTGCTTATCTCATGTGATCCATGTAGGCTTGGGGTCGTGGAAATTATTGTGCCATTTTCCAGGTGGGGACGCTGAGGATCAGAACTGGTAAGTGCCTTCCGCCAGGGCCCACCGCCAGATGGGGGCAAGGCCAGGTCTTAACCAGCTTTTTCTCACCCCACACCTGGTGTGCACCTTCCTGCCGTGTGACACAGCTTCTGAGCCGCCAGCCCTCCTGAGTGGTGACAATGCCGTTTGAGGTACAAAGGTCAGTTTACACAGGAGCCAGGCCCTGACGGGGTACTCTTGGCAGTGGGGAGCACTGTGTGGGGAGTCCAGTGCCTGGCTCCGAGTCCCTGAGTGACCTTGGGCAAGTGCCTTGTCCACTGTGCTGGCGTCCTCGCTGCCCCTGCTCAGCCATCTCGGGCTGGGCTGTGGGCGTTGACATCCACGCCCCAGGCTCCTGTTTACCCTAGTTCTTCGTGGAAGGCCCTGCCGGCTCCCTGCCTGGGCGCCCACCGAGCCGCCTCCTCGGCTCCGGCTGACTCACCGCTCGGCTATGTGTCCTGCAAACATTCCGGCCCACGCCCTGCAGCGGCTCCCGCGTGGGCGGTGACAGCCCCGCTCTGCACCCCGAGCCCGCCCAGCCTGCGCTCAGGGGTGTGGGGCCCCCAAAGGCCCTCCCACCCCTCTCTCCTCGTGCCTCTCCACGAGACAGCATGCTGCTCCATTCGGATCCCCGGAGGCCCTGCTGAGAGTGGCTCTGGGTGGCTCAGCAGGCACGGCCTTTGTGGAGGGGTTCCTTTCATTTTGTCCTGGTGGCCAACCCGTGGTGGCGTGAGGGGCAGTTGGGGAGCACCTGGTGATCCTGGAAACCACCTCCCAGGCTTGGTGGGGCGTCCTCAGCTATGAATACAGGGGTGGCTCTGCAGCCAGTGGAGTCGGCTGCATGACCGTGATCTCTGCAAGCAGAGAAGGACGCTCTGGTCCATTGTGGACGAGGGCGGGGGCAACGCTCAGAGCTGGCTTTGCGGGCCCCCACTGCAGGGGCCCCTGAATCGCCTCCACAAGCCAGAACACCCCAGAACCCTGGCTGAGAGCCCCAGGGTGCTGTCATCTATGGGGTGGCACCCACGCCGGCTTCTGCGCCCCCCATGAGCCCAAGGTCACTGGCTGGGCCCCGGCTGGGACCTGAACCTGCTGGACGCCGGCTCCGTGGGGTCAGGGCGGGGGTCCACCCACTGCTGTAACCCAGTGCTGAGCACAGAGCCTTTGCTGAATGAGACAGTGTGTGTGTGCGAGCACATACGGGGGGCGGGGGGGTCCCCGGTCATCCCCCTGTCCTCTCTCAGCCCCTTCCTGTGCAGGCAAAGTCCCCTGGCCTCAGCCCTCACCCCTCCCACCCCAGTCAGCTCACACTTCCCTTCCTGGGCTTCTCTCCCCCCTCAGAAGACTCTGGGATCCCCTTTGTCTTGCTCCTCTGCTCTCGCCCTTCCCCCACTTCCTGCAGGGAGCAGCCCAGGAGGGTGTCCTGGGGCTGGATTTGCTGTTGGTTTTGGCAGATGGTAGCTGGATAATCCAGGGCAGAGAGTGGCCGAGTGGCTGCGGGGGGGGGGGGGGGGGGAGGGGACACTGAGGACTGGCATCCCCCACACCTTTACCTTATACAAATGCTATTAGATTAAAATCCTCTTGGCTTTGAGTCAATTCCAACTCATGGTGACCCCAGGTGTGTCGGAGTAGACCTGTGCTCCACAAAGTTTTCCATGGCTGATTTTTTTTGGAAGTAGATTGCCAAGCCTTTCTTCTGAGGCATCTCTGAGTGGGCTCGAACCTCCAACTTTTTGGTGAGCAGCTGAACACCTTAACTCTTTGCAGTGCCTGGGGACACTATGAGATTAGAGGTCCCTAGCTGGCTTGCTGTGTGACTTGGGGCAAGTTACTCTATCTCTCTGGGCCCTGAGAGGGGCCAATGGAACCTCTGTCACTGGGGTGCTTGGGGCCTGCAGGACAGCCTGAGCACTTACCACGAAGCCAGGTGCTCGGTGATGGTGCTGCTATCGCTCGGTGTTATTACCTTTACAGTTTGTACAAAAGGAGCAAGTCGGTGAGGGCTCAGGAGCCCGGGCTGAGCCTTCCCAGGTCTCTCCTGCTGCCATTCCCTCTGGGTGCCGAGAGGTGCCTTCTTTTCTCTCCAGACCAGCCCAGCTATTAGAAACACTATGCGAATCACATGGGGAATTGTAAATGTTTTAGTAGCCACATTAAAAAAAAAAAAGCAAAAAGAAATGGGTTAAGTTAATTTCTGTAACTTTTTATTTAACTCAGTCTATCTAAAATATTCTCCCAGCATGCGATCAACCTAAAAATTACTGACAAGGTATTTTGTATTCTTTTGTGGCATGAATTTCCCAGGATCCCGTGTGTACTTGACACTCAAAAAGCCAAAACCAAACCCGCTGCCCTCAAGTCAATTCCGACTCACAGTGAGCCCATAGGACGGAGTAGAACTGCCCCGTAGGGTTTCCAAGGAGAAGCTGGTGGATTCAAACTGGTGACCTTTTGGTTTTGTGGTATTTCTGTTACAGCAGCGTTTGGTGACAGGTCATTTCTCTTATCAAATCTTATTGGTGCAGCGTCTCGCTCCCTCTGCCTGTCTTTGCTGGGTGGCCTTGGCTCACCTGTACTCATCTGTTAAAAAAAACCCAGCGCCGTCGAGTCGATTCCGACTCATAGCGACCAGAGTAGCGGGTGTTCATGACCACATGGTCCACCTTCTGTTTGCAGGTTTAAGGGGCCCTGCAAGGTGTGAGGAGATGAGGTTTCAGGCTTCAAGAGAGGCTAGTGGGGAGGGGACATTCCTATCGAGACTGGCTGAGGTGTGGCATGAAGGACACACCTGGACTGGGGTCTGGGTGGCTTTGGCTGGTCACGCCCCCTCTGGGCTTGTTCAGAGAACTCGGAAGTCCCCTCGAGTTCAGCTTCTGCTTCTTGTACCAGCAGCAAATGCCCTCCAAATCAGGGATTGAAGCGTTTCCTGGGAGGCCCAGCAGCACGAAGACAACGGCTGGCATCCTGTAAACCAAAAACCAAACTGTTCCCTTGGAGTCGATTTTGACTCATAGCGACCCTATAGGACAGAGTAGAACTGTCCCATAGGGTTTCCAGGGAATGGGTGGTGGATTTGAACTGCTGACCTCTTGGTTAGCAGCAGTAGCTCTTAACCACTGTGCTACCGGGGCTGGCATACAGATGGCACTTAACAGTGGCCTGGAGAATGAACGATGTAGGTGCAGGTCCTGCCGGTCTTTTCTACCCAGCACTGCCTCTTCCCTGCCACAGGGTCTGACTCTGGCCCTTTTGGGGTTGGGGCACAACACAAGGACATCCATTTGGAGCGCTGCATCCAGGGGGCACGGAGGTGGGCCTAGGGGCCGCCTGGGACCCCTACCACTCCCAACTGTGTCCCATGCTCTGACCAGTTGCTGAGTCTGTGAGGTGGGGGCTGGTCCCGGGCCCAGCTCTGCTCAGCCCTCCCTCTGCCGCTGGGCCTTGCTTCACCCCGTGCACAGATTAACTCCTATCACCCTGGCAACAATCTGAGAAACAGGTGCTGCACAGCCCCACTTTATGGATGGGCAGACTGATGCACAGTGAGGTTAAGTAACCTGCCTGGAGGTGCAGAACTAGCAAGAGGCAGAGGTGGAACTTGAACCCAGTGTGTCTGGCTCCACACTCTACATGTCTCTTCTCATAGCCCAAACCCCCTTTAGTCCTGGCTCTGGCCTCAGTTTCCCCATGGATCCCATGAGTGGGGTCGCCTTTCTGATGGCTGAGCCCTCCGGGGCCCTGGAGCCACTGCACCCCTTCTTAAGTCCTCCTCCCTAAGTGATTTCTTTGGTGATGGGGGCAGAGGTGGGGGGAAGCCAGGTGGGTGGGAAACCACATGGAGCCTCGCAGCCCCGGGCCTGCTTTGCTGCTCAGCCCCCACCGGGCCAGGAGGCTGCCCAGCCCGGCAGGCGCTGGGAAAAGCCCGCTCTGCGTCTTGGCACCCAGGCCTGGCAGCTGCCAGGGGCTGGCTCGTGCAGTTATCAGGCTTCGCGGCGGCGGTTGGGCGGGCGGGGGGGGGGTGCCGGGGGCACACATCCGTCACTGCCAGCCGCTGGAGGGTCCCGCCAAGCGGTGGCGGAGCCAGGCCCAGGTGCCAGCGTGCTTGGTAACAGGATTGCGATTTGAAAAATGAACGTGGTGACGAGAAAACCTAAGCTCGGCATTCATATCGGGAGCCTGGAGTCGGGTGGGTGGAGGCTGGAGCGAGGCTGTTTGCGCAGGGCGGCCAGGGGGAAGGCGCTCAGGGCAGATTACAGGAGAGGACATTCCCCGCCCAGCTCCGGGGAGGGAGTGACAAATGCCAGGCAGAGCCAAAGGCACAGGGCCAGGCCGGCCCCACAGCAGCAGACCAGCTGGCCCGATGGGAAGGGTTTACGAGCACCTACTGTGTGCAGGCGCCCTGGCGGCGCAGCGGCTCGGCTGCAACCTAATGGCCGGCGGTTCGAACCCACCAGCCGCTCTGCAAGAGAAAGACCTGGCGATCTGCTTCCATGAAGATTACAGCCTAGGAAACTGTATGGGGCAGTTCTGCTCTGACACTTGGGGTCGCTGAGTGGGAATGGATTCCACCGCAAGGGGCCCAGCGAGCGGGGCGGGGCGTTCGGGGAGGAGGAGCCGCCGGTCTGCAGGGCGGAACGAGGCTCCCAGGTGCCCAGGCCAGGTCCCAGGGCGGAGGACCGGCGCGTTCCTGCCCCCAGGGGGCGCGCTCTGCAGGCGCACCGCGTTTCTGCGCTCTCCGCCAGGTGCTCGCACCACGTGCAATTTCGGACTCCCAGGACTGCCTGGTCACAGCTAGGAGGGCGGAGGGTCTGCAAATGCCCCTTCAGCAAACCCAGAAAGGACTGGGGCTCGCGACCCACCCCCACCTTGACCCCTTCCTGCTGACCCCTTGCCTCGCTGCGGAATGCAGGCGGAGTCAGGGGTTCCCAGCTTGGAAAGGGTAGATTCATCAGCTCCGGCAGCTCGGAGCCTCCCTGGGGGGCAGAGGGGTACTCCTTCTCCCTTGGGCCTGGATGTGGCATGAGTCCCCCTCCCCCTTCCTCCTCTTGCTCCTACTCCCCCACCTCCGTCATCCCTGGGGACTTCAGAAGCTCCCAGAGGGGAGTTGAGGGGCGACTAGGAGCTGTGTCCAGGTGGCCGCATGACCTGGGCACGAACTGGAATCAGATGAAGCCATGGGCTTCCTGCAGGCAGAGGCCAGCCCCCCATCCATGCTCACATCTGGGGGCCCTTCGTAGTCTCAAGGTCCCTGTCGGAGAGTAGGTGTTGTGGGCAAGCCAGGTCCCTGGAGCCTCGGCTGTCCCTCTGGAAACGCTGATGGGGAGGCTGGCTCCGCCATCCTCAAGGACTCCCCCTTAGCAGTTCCGGGTGTGGACTATGCCGTCAGGCTTGAGTAGAAGCCCCCACGCCATTACACCCTCGCTGGGAGGCTGGGTGACTTCACTCCTCCAGGCCTCAGTTTGCTCATCTGTGACATGGAGAGAATACAGGGAGCCCTGGATAGATGGCCACAGGGGACACTGCATGCCAGCTGTTTGCAGTGCTCTGCCACATGGGATCGGTGCTGTCTCTTTCTCCATCTCTATTATTTTTAATGAAGAGGATGACGATTTTATTTGGGAGGGTGGCTATTGAGGTGTAGGAGTCCCTGGGTGGTGCAAACAGTAAATGTGCTCAGTCAGCTGCTGACTGAAAGGTTGGAGGTTCCAGTCCACCCCGAGGCACCTCGGGAGAAAGGCCTGGCTATCTACTTCTGAAAAGTCAGCCACTGGAAACCCCGTGGAGTGCAGCTCTACTCTGACACACGTGGGGTCCCCGTGGGTCAGAATCGACTTGAAGGCAACTGGTTATTGAGGCATAATTAGCATTGCAGAGAAATCCACTCTTTTTAAGGGTATAGTCTGAGGAGTTTTGATAAAGGTATAAGTTGTGCACCCACCACCAGAGCCATGACACAGAAGAACGTTTCCTTACCCTGGCACTTTCCTTGGGCTGTCCCTTTGCAGCCAGCAGCCGGTGGCAACCACTGATCTGTTTTGTCCTTAGGCTCTTGCCTTATCCAGGATGTCATAGAAGTGAAATCATACGGCACGTAGCCTTTTGTGTATGGCTCTTATCACTTGTTGTTGTTGTTAGGTGCCGTTGAGTCGGTTCCAACGCATAGCAACCCTCTGCACAACAGAACGAAACACTGCCTGGCCTTGCGCCATCCTCACAATCGTTGTTATGCTTGAGCCCATTGTTGCAGCCACTGTGTCAACCCACCTCTTTTGCTGACCCTCTACTTTCCCAAGCTTGATGTCCTTCTCCAGGGACTGGTCCCTCCTGATAGCATGTTCAAATTATGTGAGATGAAGTCTCGCCATCCCAGCTTCTAAGGAGGATTCTGGCTGTACTTCTTCCGAGAAATATTTGTTCCTTCTTCAGGCAGCCCATGATATAGTCAATATTCTTCGCCAAGCCATAACTCAAAGGCATCAATTCTTCTTCGGTCTTCCTTATTCATTGTCCAGATTTCGAATACATATGAGGTGATCGGAAACATCACTGCTTGGGTCAGCCACGCCTTAGTCCTTAAAGTGACATTTTTGCTGTTGAACACTTTAGAGAGGTCTCTTCAGCAGATTTGCCCAATAATGCAATGTGCTTGACTGCTGCTTCCAGGGGCGTTGACTGTGAATGTAAGTAAAATGAAATCCTGGACAATTTCAATCTTTTCTCTGTTTATCATGATGCTGCTTATTGGTCCAGTTGCGAGGATTTTAATTTTCTTTATGTTGAGGGGTAATCCATACTGAAGGCTGTGGTCTTCGATCTTCAGTAAGTGCTTGTCACTTAGTGCGACGCATTTGTGATCCATCCATGTTGTTCTGGGTACCTGTGGTTAGCTTTTTTTTTTATTGTCAAACATTGCATGAAGGATCAATTGTGTAAATACTCCACAATCCGCTTTTCCATCACTGGCTGGTGGACTTGGAGTTGTTTCCAGTTGTGGCTATCACGAACAGAACTGCTATGAACGTTTGCATCCAGGTATGCGTGTGGACGTACGTTTTCGTTTCTCTTCAGTAAACACTAGAAGTGGGATTGCTGGACTGTGTGGTGAGTGTATATTCAACTTTGTAAGAAAGTGCGAAGTTTTTTTCCCAAAGTGACTGTACCTTTCTGCATTCCACCAGCAATGTACGAGAATTCTGGGTGCTCTGTATCTTTGCCAATACTTGGTATTGTCCGTTTTTAAGTTTTAGCCGTTTTAGTGAGTGTAGTGGTTTTAACTTGCATTTCCCTAATATCACATGATGTTGAACATCTTCTTCATGTGTTTATTTGCCACCCAGGATAGGAGAGAGGACACACCCTTGTCGAGGGCTGTCCGTGGAGCAGGCATGGTGCTGAGGCCTCTACATGTGTGGTCTCACCAACCAGGGTTTCTCCACCGTGACAAAGCTGACATTTAGGATGGAATCATTCTTTGCTGCTTGCAGTTGTCTTCGCATTGTAGGATGTTTAGTAGCGTCCCTGGCCTCTACCCACTAGATGCCAATAGCAACCCCCACCCTGCATTAGTCACGACAACCAAAAACATCTCCAGATATTGCCAAATGTCTCCTGGGGGGCAAAACCATCCCTGGATGAGAATCACTGCTCCAAATCACCCCCATTTTACAGAGGAAGAAACTGAGGCCCCAGAGAGGTTGACAACTTGCTCAAGGGCACCTGGGAAGTCGATGGCAGAGCTGGGATTGGGTAAGTGCAAAGTCTCTCTGCTCTGATGGACTGTCAGACCCATGAGAACTAACCGTGTTTGCTGTTTTCTGGGCTTAGCACTGTGGGTGCTCAGGAAATATTCACACAGGAAAGATGGGAGAGGGATTATGTTAATACAAGAATGGATTCTGTGTTGGTCTAAATTTTCCAACTCTATCTTGCTTCCTCCTCTCTTAGCCTTCCAAGTGGTTTAGCTTGTAAGGTAGACGACTTGGCCCTTGTCACTGACGTGTTCCCGTTGATCTTGTTTCAGTACCACTTGTATCTTTTCCTAGATTTGGGACTCTGGGAATTTCAGAGACCTGATATGGGGACCAGGTGTGCTGAGTATGTACTGGCTTTTGTACAAATATTTGTCTTTGATACTCGTAAATTGTTATTTTCACAACTTTATTGAGATATAATTCACATAACATACAACCCTCCCATTTAAATTGTTAAATTTGAAAATTTTTTTGTATAGCCACAGACTTGTGTAACCATCTCCACAATCAATTTTAGAGTATTTTCATCATCTCAAAAAGAAACTACACACTCCAGCTATCCCATCTCTACCCCTTCATCCTTCCCCAAGCCCTAGGCAACCACTAATCTACTTTCTGTTTCTATAGATTTCTTTTTTCTAGACATTTGATATAAATGGGATCATCCAACATGTGGTCTTTTGTGCCTAGCTTCTTTCACTTAGAGTAATACCTTCAAGATTCATCCGTGTTGTAAAATGTATCAGAACGCCGTTCCTTTTTGTAGCTGACTACTATTCTGTTGTATGTATGTTGTTGTTGTTAGGTGCCGTCAAGTCGGTTCCGACTCACAGCGACCCTATGCACAACAGAATGAAACACTGCCCGGCCCTGCGCCATCCTTACAGTCGTTGTTATGCTTGAGCTCATTGTTGCAGCCACTGTGTCAATCCACCTCGTTGAGGGTCTTCCTCTTTTCCACTGACCCTGTACTCTGCCAAGCATGATGACCTTCTCCAGGGACTGATTCCTCCTGACAACATGTCCAAAGTATGTAAGACGCAGTCTCGCCATTCTTGCTACTAAGGAGCATTCTGGTTGTACTTCTTCTAAGACAGATTTGTTCATTCTTTTGGCAGTCCATGGTATATTCAATATTCTTCGCCAACACCACAATTCAACGGCTTCAATTCTTCTTCGGTCTTCCTTATTCATTGTCCAGCTTTCACATGCATATGATGCGATTGAAAATACCATGGCTTGGGTCAGGTGCACCTTAGTCTTCAGGATGACATCTTTGTTCTTCAACACTTTAAAGAGGTCCTTTGCAGCAGATTTGCCCAGTGCAATGCATCTTTTGATTTCTTGACTGCTGCTTCCATGGATGTTGATTGTGGATCCAAGTAAAATGAAATCCTTGACAACTTCAATCTTTTCTCCATTTATCATGATCTTGCTCGTTGGTCTAGTTGTGAGGATTTTTGTTTCCTTTATGTTGAGATGTAATCCATACTGAAGGCTGTGGTCTTTGATCTTCATTAGTAAGTGCTTCAAGTCTTCTTCACTTTCAGCAAGCAAGATTGTGTCATCTGCATAATGCGGGTTGTTAATGAGTCTTCCTCCAATCCTGATGCCCCTTTCTTCTGCATATAGTCCAGCTTCTCGGATTATTTGCTCAGCATATAGATTGAGTAAGTATGGTGAAAGGATACAACCCTGACACACACCTTTCCTGACTTTAAACCAATCAGTATCCTCTTGTATGTATAGACCACATTTTATCTATCCATTCTTTAGCTGAGGGACATTTGGGTTGTTTCTACTTTTTGGCTATAATGAATAATACTGCTATGAGCATTCACGTACAAGTTTCTGTGTGGACATACGTTTTGACTTCTCTTGGGTACACACCCAAGAGCAGAATTGCTGGGTCATATGGTAACTCTATGTGTAATCATTTCAAGAACTGCCAGACTGTCTTCTATAGCAGCTGCACCGTTTTATGTTCCCGTCAGCCATGGGCGAGGGCTCCAACATCTGCTGTGTACAAACACTTCGAGGCATGGAGTGAAGGCATTTGGGAGCAAGCAGGGCAGCCATCACCAGGGAGTGGGGCCCTCAGGCTGGCAAACACTGGAGTCAGACAACTGGTGTTCGGGCTTGATTCGTGTCCCCCCAAATTTATGCTTTAGTCCTAACCCCTGTCCGTGTGAACGTGACCTTGTTTGGAAATAGGACCTTTGACGATGTTATCGGTTAGGTTAACATGAGGTCACACTGGAGGAGGGTGGGTCCTAACCCAATCTGTTGTTGTTTCTAGGTGCTTTGAAGTTGGCTCCCGATTCATGGTGACCCTAAAGCCCCCGATTCATGGTGACCCTAAAACCCCGGATTCATGGTGAGCCTATGCCCAACGGAACAAAACGCTGCCCAGTCCTGTGCTGTCCCCATGATCTGCTGCGGGTTGGGCCGTTGTGACTCAGAGGGTTTTCACTGGCTGATTTTCAGAAGTACGTAGATCTCCAGGCCTTTCTTCCTAGTCTCTCTTGTTCTGGAATCCAATCTGAGTGGTGTACTATAAAAGAGAAGAGGCACAAAGACACACACAGAGGGAAGATGGCCAAGCAGTTATAGAGTTGTGCTGCAGCTGCAAGCCAAGGAATGCCTGCGGCTACCAGAAGCCGGGAGAGGTAAGAAAGGATCCTCCCCCAGAGTGTTTGGAGAGAACGTGGCCCTGCTGACACCCTGAATTCTGAGTTCTGGCCTCCAGAACTGTAAGGGAGTGCATTTCTGTTGTTTCAAGCCACCCAGCTTGTGGTCTTTTGTTACAGCAGCTCTAGGAAACCGATACAGACAGGTCTGAGTCCTGTCTCCCACACGTTAGGATGCGTGACCCCGGACAGTTATCTCACCTTGCTGAGTCTCTTCATCTGTCCCATGGCGCTACTCAAGGCACCTCCCTCCAGGAGTCATGGCAGGTGTCAGCGAGATGATGTGTGCCGAGCGCCAAGCCCATACCTGCCTGCACCTGCCCATGCCTGGTAAATGTGGGCCCTCCTTATTCCCGGATGGAGGAGTTACTGAAAAAATGTTAGTCGCCTTCTGCTGGCGAGTCTCTTGATGGTGGGATAACTGTATCATTAACCTCATCTTCACACTGTGCCACCGGCCCAGGCATGGGGCACGAGGGTGCAGGAGGCCTTCTCCACAGGGCTCACACCTGGCCTGAGACCCTACAGGCCACAGGAATGGACACAGCACAAGAGGGCATATGTCAAGGTTTACTGAGGGGCCACTGGGGAGGGTGGACTCCACGGACAAAGCGTTAGTCGGACAGGCCTCTCGGGAGCAGGGATGAGGGTGGGCATGACCCTGGCTTCTAGGGAAGGGAAGGGCGTGGAAGGCGGGGAGGAGGGTCCCAGTCACCTATCACTGCACAGAAACGGAGATCGTTGCTGCCTGGCGATGCTGGGGAGATGAAGTGCAAGAGTGCAACAAAGGGCTCTCAAGGGACCTGAGAGCGTGGGAGGTGCTCAGGGTTATTCTTGAAGGGTTTGCCGAAGGTGTGTGTGTGTGTGAGTGAGTGTGCACATGTGTGCGAGAGCATATGTGAGCATGTGAATGTGCAAACATGTGTAAGTGGCTAGCGTGTGCATGAGCTGTGAATATGAGTGTGTGTGAGGATGCAAGTGTGTGGGATTGTGGGTGTGTGTTAGTGTGATTGTGTGTGAGTTTGGTGAGTGTGCATGTGAGAGAATGTGTAAGTGTGCTAGTGTGAGTGCGTATGAGCATGTGTGTGAGTGTATGTGTGAGTATGTTTAAGTGTGTGGGCACGTGTGTGAGTGTGAGCATATGTGTGTGCGTGTGTGCTAGTGTGTGTGATCATATGAGTGTGTGTTAGAGTAAATGTGTGTAAGTTTGTGTGAGTGTGCATGTGAGTGTAAGAGTGTGTGAGTGTGCTTGTGTGTGTGTGTGGCGGGTTGTGTGCATGGCGTTTCACAAAGATTAACCTGGCAGTGCTATGTAAAGAGTCCGGAGGGGAAAACCCTCACCCATCAGGAGCCAGATGGCAGGGGAAGTGGGCAGGCAGAAGCCACCGCCTTTAGTGCTCATTGGCAAAGCAGCAGTGACCGAAGTAGCTCTTGGCCTTTGTGTGGCTCTGTGGCATGGTATCTCTCCAAGTGCCCGCTCAGAGGAGGCAGAGACTGAGGCAGAGCAAGTCAGTGGTTCTCAGTGTGGGTGCGACTATACCCAAAAGAACCAGTTCTCGGCGGGGTAGGACCCTCCTGGACCTGTGAGTCTCAGAGACTGGCTGTCCTCACCCAGCATGTCTTTGGGAGAACCGGTTAAACTGTGGGCCACCACTCTGCCCCCCACTCCGACTGCTGTCAGTGCCTCTGGCTCTCGCCATTGGCTTTGGGGTGCAGTGGCACTCAGACCCTCTCAGGCCCCTCTAACCTCCTGACCACTTGTCATCAATCCCACGGCCCAGATGGACCTCAAGCTTCAGCAGGTTTGGGCAGCCGCAGTCTCAGGAAGAACTTAGACGCTGCCTCAAGGAAGTATCATCTGGCTGAGTGATGGGCTGCCCTTCGGAAAGTTATCTTAATCCCCGGTTTCCTTTTCTTCTCCTCCTAGCTCCCCTCCTGCTCCTGAGACAAATCCCGGAATACAACAAAACCAAAGAGATTTTTGGAGCCGGAAGCATCCCGGGTCTCACAGACTTTCTATTGTGATCAAATAGGTTCATATCCTGACAGAAAACCATTCTCACAGCCTTACGCAACACAGCTTGGCTGGGGAGCCCTCCTTGTCTCGTGAGAACTGTCACGGAAAGGGACGTTATTGCGCCAGTTTACATGGACACCTTAGACACACCATCCGGGCTTAGCCTAACCAATGAGTGATTTCAGATTACCTGGGTGACAAACGTCGGCAAAGAGGACGGAAAACACAAACTCCTCTCGGCAGTCTCCTTGATGGAGATAGCCAGATTTTCCAAGTTCATACTGGAGACTCTTGCCTCACACAGGATTCTGAGGCACTGCCGGGTGGGTTCAAAGCGCCAACCTTTTGGTTAGTAGTCGAGTGTAAACCATTTTTGCCACCCAGGGAGCAAAGGGGACGGTTGGGTTTTGAATAGTAATGTTCATTTGGAAAGATCCCCAATTTGGAGTGAGGTCTGCAATTGCACGTGAGTGGATTGGACAGGCTAGGCTAGATTACGGCGAGGGAACAAGCGGCCCCGTCTCAGTGGCTTATGGCAACACAGGCTTGCTTCCCTGTCATGGCGCGGGCCCCAGTTGTGCTGACTTAGGCTCTACTCTGTGCCCTCTTCGCTCCAAGACCCAGGCTGACAGGGAGCCTCTATCTGGAAGATCACTCTTCTTGTGGAAGAGAAAACGGGGACATGGGAAGCCACACCCTGGCTCTCAGTGCAGCTGCCAAGAACTGCCCTCACTTCCTCTCTCATTTCTTTGGCCAAGGCGAGTCACATGGCCACCCCTGAGTTCAACATGGCCGAGCAGAGAGTCTTCCTGTTGGGAAGTGGGCACAAGGAAGGAAACCAGGACGTCTGGTGAAGCCAAGCTCCGGACCTTCACACAGGGGCCCTCTGTGCTTTGCTCAGGACCATTTTGCCACGAGGACAAATGAAAGGAGCCTCGGAGTCCTGGCTTCCCGGATAGTTGCAGTGTTTGTGGTCTCGGGCAATAAATACATCCCAGTTCTTGAAGTCTCAGTTTGCTCATCTTGGAAATGAAGCCAAAACTCCCAGCCCTGCCTTCCTCACAGGCCCATGTCCTTAGTGAAATAGGGATGAGGGAAGTGCTTTGTCAGCTCTCACATGCTTTGCAAATATATATTGGGTTGTTATTGTTGTTGTGGTCATTGTTATTAATAGCCCAGGAAGTGCGTTCATCACTGACTAAAAGAAATGTAAAACGACATTCAGTGGGAATGTGTGTGCAGTGTGGTATGTGTGTATGTGTGTATGTGTATGTGTGGTGTGTGTATATGTGTATGTGTGGGGTGTGTATGTGTGTGGTGTGTGTATATGTGTACCTGTGGTGTGTGTATGTGTATATGTGTGGGGGTATGTGTGTATGTGTGCGGTGTGTGTATATGTGTATGTATGGGGTGTGTGTGTATGTGTGGTGGTGCGTATATAAGTGTGTGTATATATCTGTGGTGTGGTGTGTGTGTATGTGTGTATATGTGTGTGTGTGGTATGTGTGTATGTGTGTGGTGTGTATGTGTGTGTGTGGTATGTGTGTATGCTGTGTGGTGTATGTGTATCTATGGTATAGTGTGTGTGTGTATATGTGTGTATGGTGTGGTGTGTGTGTGCACGCACTGGTAAGGTCTACATTTGCCCCGGTCCTCATCCACCTTCTCTGAGCCCCTGCAGCCATATCTGCAGCACAGCCCTCAGCTGACTGGACCGGTGCTGATCACCTCACTGGCGTGGCAAATCCAGAGGGTGCTGGGCCATTCAGATTCCCTTTCTTGAACTAGTGGACTGTAGGCTGGACTTATTTATGGGTGGTGTTGATGCAGAGGCTGAGGGTGCCTTTCAGGGACAGCCATCATGGGGCAGACCTGTGCAGAGCTGAGGAAGCCAGTGAGCAGGGAGAAAGAGATGAAGAAGCTGGGCCTAGAGGTTGGTGGCCTCCGAGGGAGAAGTGACCCCAGTTGCTGTGGCTCTCAGTGGTGTTCTAGCTTGCTCTCCGTAAGGCAGCCTATGGCCAGCGTATGGCTTCCTTCCTTTGCCTGAGCTAGCCCAGGTGGCTTCCCGTTCCTGATAACTGACCAAGCCCTGACCATGAGAACTACCCACTGGTGACAATGGTGACTCCCAGGAGGCACTGGACACAAACTCCTCAGGTGGCTGTGAGAATATGGTGTTTGTGGGTGACAGGTGGTTCTCTCATGGCACTTGTTTGGTGACAATGGGGCACCTTCTTGTGGCTCAAGGCTCAATCCAATTCTGAAAGTCATCTTCTGTGTCTCAGTCTCCTGGGGCCACCATAACAAAACACCGCAAGGTGGGTGGCCTTAAAGAACAGAAATTTATTTCCTCACAGTCTGGAGGTTAGAAGTCCAAATCAGGGTATCGGCCACGTTGACTCCTCCTGGGGCTTTGAGAGAGGAACCGGCCCACGCCTCTCCCGCCTACGCCTCTCTCGCAGCTTCTGGTGGCGGCCGGCGGTCCTTGGCGTCCTTTGCCGCTTGTAGGTGCAGCTGCCTCCGGTGTCACGTGGTGTCTGTCTTCCCCCGTGTGTGACTCTGTTTCCATGCCTGTTCTTGGCTTTTATGAGACGCCACTTGGGAGAGATGAGGGTTATGACCTGCCCTAGCCTGCTACGACTTCACTAATTTAACCGATAACATCTGCAAAGAAAGACCCTATTCCACACAAGGCTATGCTCACCAGTGCAGGGGTTAGGACTTCAGCAGACTTTCTGGGAGATGCAGTTCAACCCGTAACACTCAGGTGTGGGTCCTTTTCTGAGGAACACTCTTATTTACTCTTCCAAAAAAAAAAAAAAAAAATCACTTTGCGTGTAGTACATTAAAACGCAACAAAACAAAAGAAACCAATTCTCATCAAGTTGATTTCAAGTCATGGCAACCCCACGTGGGTCAGAGCAGAACTGTGTTCCACAGGGTTTTCAATGGCTGCGATCTTTTGGAAATAGATTACCAGGTCTTCTTCCAAGGTGCCTCTGAGTGGATTTGAACCACCAACCTTTCAGTTAGTAGCTGAGTGCTTAACTGTTTGTGCCACTGTGGGACTCTTTGTGTATACATGGCAGGCCCTCAAATGTGTCCCCCAAATCCTCAGCATCCATCGTCCGCCTCCCTTTTTCATTTAAAAACTAAGAGAGAGGGAGAGAGAGAGAATTGAGGCTGTCATGCTTGGGAAGCTGCCGACGTTTCCTCCCCGCCAGCTCGGTGCATTTCCTTCATCTCTTTTTTTCTTTTTTTTAATACTGTTAGGTCATCTTCTTTTTAATTTCTGGGAAAATATTTTGAGTATTTCCAAAGCACCTTGACATTCATTCCACGTGAGAGTAATGGCCCAGTCTCTTCCTCCCGGTTCCTCTCAAAATTCCTGCTGGTTTCTTCTCTTGCAAAGCAAATGCCCTTCCCCCTGCTGCCCTCGCCCCCCTCTCCGTGGAGAAAGAAAAGGTCCCATGCTCTTGCTGGGGTCTTTAGGCGACCCAAATACATCACCGCAGCCTAAGACGGCTCCCTTGCTTGCTGGGAGGAGGCCCAGCCGCCTTCAAAGGTGCCTCCTCGAAAGCCAAGGCAAACTTCTGCCTACTGACTCTTTCAAAGAGCCTCCCTCCGTGGGGGGAGCCGTGAATGCCGTCTGGGTTCATTGATAAAAAAAAAAAAAAGGTCTTGTTTTTAGGGCCGCTGAATATATTAATGGGTTGTCCCAGAGGACAGTTCGTATTTGCAAAGGGGTACAGTTCCCTCTCACCTCCCTGTGGCCTGACAAAATAAAATGATGTCCAGGTTCAGACACCCTTCCCAGGCACCTTCCGGGACATGCTTCATTTAATTTGGAGCTTGGCAGCAAGTCCAGCAAGATACCAGTTTCCCTAAAACCCCAAAGAGTTAAGCTGAAATTGTTAATATTCCTCTCTTTGGCCCCACGTCCCGTATTCTAATGTATGAACTCAGTCATTCAGACATGAGGGAGGCCCATATGTTTCCCCCGCTAGGCAGCAGCTTGCCCTTCCTGCATAATTAGGTGGGGTCTCGGCTGAAATGTTCATAAAAACAATTCTGCAAACACTTGCTTAGGGAGACCCTACTCATATATATACACGGCACATGTAAGTATTTTTAACCCCACGTTCAAAGCCTGGGTCACTTTGTCTTTCCTTGTCCAGGGACGCCGAGGCCGAGGTGAGAAAAACTCGGGGAGGTTATTAAGAATTCTGACAAGGTAGGCTGAATAAATTGTGTTTTCTTTGTGAGTCTTAATCCGGTGTTGTACTGGCTTCTTGGACATGGCTAATTTATTTGGAATTTCATTCTCTTCCTGACAGCGCCCTTGACTAGCTGTTTGATCACCCCGAGCAAAGTTACATACCAGCTTTCAACTGTTGGAAGTAGAGCGGTGTAATTTTTCTCCAGTGCATTCTCCCGGGTCGGGCTTTATCCCAGCAGCAGAACATTTCAAATAGCTGGGGCCATCCCTTGTTCTCGAGAGAGACCGGCCGAGGAGGGGGCTCGCTAGACGAGGAAGCCCTTCACTTTTCTCCACTTGTCCCACTGTTTGGGATTTTAATCTGCTTTTGTGGCGAGAGAAGAAAGAAAATTAATTTTCGTCCGTCTGGGAGTAAGGGCAGTTGAGTAGAAAGGCAGTTTGCAAGCACGTTCTGTTCATTCCAGCGGTCTGTGCTGGCTGGGCTGGATTTTTTTTTTTTAAATCTTGTGGGAAATAATATGTAAGAAAACAGCTGACATTTCCACAGTCTTCACATATCCATCTCAGTGACATCAATTATGTTCATCATATCGTCCAACCGTCACCCTTAAAACCAGCTGCCGAGTCCAGCTCACGGCAACCCCACGCATGTCCGAGTAGAACTGTGCTCCACAGGGTTTTCGATGGCTGATTTTTCAGAAGTAGATTGCCAGGCCTTTCTTCTGAGATACCTCTGGGTGGACTTGAAGTGTTAACCTTTTCATTAGCAGCCAAGTGCTTAACCATTTATACCACCCAGGGTCTCTAACAATCACTCTTACCTGTTTCCAAATTATAGCATCATTTTTAACAGGAGCTCCATGTTCTCTAAGCATTGAATCTTTCTTTCTCCTCCCTCCTCCCCTTGGTAACCACTAGTAAACTCTGGTCTTCGTACACTTGCCTATTTTAGATATTTCATCTAACCGGGGTCATACAGTATTTATCCTTTCGTGGCTGACTTATTTCACTCAGCATGGTTATTTCAAGGCTCATGCACGCCACAGCATGTATCAGGACTTCATTTCTCTTTGTGGTTGAGTAGTATCCCATTGGAGAGGGCTCATAAAAAAGACAGGAAAGAAAGAAAAGACCAAAATGGATGTCAGAAGAGACTCTGAAACTTGCTCTTGAATATCGAGTAGCTAAAGCAAGAAGAAAAAATGATGACGTAAAAGAGCTGAACAGAAGATTTCAAAGGGCGGTTGGAGAGGACAAAGTATTATAATGAAATGTACAAAGACCTGGAGACAGAAAACCAAAAGGGAAGAACACTCTCAGCATTTCTCAAGCTGAAAGAACTGAAGAAAAAATTCAAGCCTTGAGTTGCAATAGTGAAGGATTCTATGGGGAAAATATTAAATGACACAGAAAGCATCCAAAGAAGATGAAGGAATACACAGAGTCTCTATACCAGAAAGAATTGGTCAACGTTCAACCATCTCAGGAAGTAGTATACAATCAAGAACTGATGGTATTGAAGGAAGAAGTCCTAGCTTCACTGAAGACATAGGCAAAAAGCAAGGCTCCAGGAATTGATGTAATACTGACTGAGATGTTTCTACGAGTGGACATGGTACTAGAAGCGCTCACTCATCTATGCCAAGAAATTTAGAAGATACCTACCTGGCCAAGGACTGGAAGAGATCCATATTTGTGCCCATTCCGAAGAAAGGCGATCCAATAGAATGAGTGTCTTAGGCTAGGTTCTCTAGAAAAACAAAACCAGAAAAAATATATATAGAAAGAGATTTATATCAAGGAAATGGCTCATGTGATTGTAGAGGCTGGAATGTCCCAATTCCTTGGGTCAGGCTGGAGGCTTCTCCTGATTCACATAGCCATAGGGGCTGGCGAACCCAAGATTGGCTTGTCAGACAACAGGAATCTTGCTCTCAGGCTGTGAAAACCGATGAAGCCCAAGATCAGCAGGCAAGACGGTAGGTAAGGTGCTAACTCAAGTCCCAGGAACCAGAGGTCAGGTGACAGGAGCCAGCTGCAGGATCCACAGGGAGCAAAAGCCAGCGAACCTCGGCAGAGAGTCCACCTACTTTGGATGCAGGCCACACCCCCCAGTGAAATTCCCTGTCAACTGATTGGCCACTCACAGCAGATCCCATCATGGAGGTGATCACACTGTATCAAATTTCATCATGGAAGTGATCACATCATACGACTGCCAAACTACATCATAACTGACAAACAGCTGAGAATCATTGCCCAACCAAGTTGACACACAACCTTAATGATCACAATGAAATTATCGAACAATATCATTAATATCACACACAAGTAAAAGTTTGCTGGAAATCATTCAAAAACAGTTGCAGCAGGACATTAACAGGGAACTGCCAGAAATTCAAGCTGGATTCAGAAGAGGACGTGGACCAGGGATACTATTGCTGATGTCAGGTGGATCTTGGCTGAAGGCAGAGAACACCAGAAAGATATTTACCTGTGTTTTATTGACTGTGCAAAGGCATTTAACTGTGTGGATCATAATGAATTATGGATAACACTGCAAAGAATGGGAATTCCAGAACACTTAATTGTGCTCATGAGGAACCTGTACATAGATCAAGGGACAGTTGTTAGAACAGAACAAGGGGATACTGTGTGGTTTAAAGTCAGGACAGGTGTGTCAGGGCTGTGTCCTTTCACCATACCTATTCAATCTGTATGCTGAGCAAATAATCTGAGAAACCTGACTATACGAACAAGAATGGGGCATCAGGCCTGGAGGAAGACTCGTTAACAACCTGCGATATGCAGGCGACTCAATCTTGCTTGCTGAAAGTGAAGAAGACTTGAAGCACTTATTGAAGAAGATCAAAGAACACAGCCTTCAGCAGCGATTATACCTCAACATAAAAAACAAAACAAAAAACAAAAATCCTCACAACTGGACCAATAAGTGACATCGTGATAAACAGAGAAAAGATTAAAGTTGTCAAGGATTTCATTTTACCTGGATCCACAATCAACAGCCATGGAAGCAAACAAACAACAACAACAAAAAAACCCCTGCCCTCGAATCGATTCCGACTCGTAGTGACCCTATAGGACAGAGTAGAGCTGCCCTGTAGAGTTTCCAAGGAGCACCTGGTGGATTTGAACAGCCGACCTCTTGGTTAACAGCCGTAGCGCTTAATCACGACGCCACCAGGGTTTCTGCCATGGAAGCAGCAGTCAAGAAATCAAAGGACACATTGCATTGGGCAAATCGGCTGTAAAAGACCTCTTTAGAGTGTTAAAAAGCAAAGACGTCACTTTGAGGACTAAGTTGTGCCTGACCCAAGCAATGGTATTTTGAATCGTCTCGTATGCATGCAAAAGCTGGACAATGCATAAGAAAGACTGAAGAAGAATTGATGCCTTTTAGTTATGGTCTTGGCAAAGAATATTAAATATACCATGGACTGCCAGAAGAATGAACAAATCTGACTTGGAGGAAGTACAATCAGAATTTTCCTTAGAAGCAAGGACGGCCAGACTTCATCTCACATACTTTGGACATGTTATCAGGAGGGACCAGTCCATGGAAAAGGACATCATTCTTGGTAAAGTAGAGGGTCAATGAAAGACAGAAAGACCCTCGAGGAGATGGACTAACATAGTGGCTGCAACAACGGACTCAAATATAGCAACAACTGTGAGGATGGTGCGTGACCAGGCAGTGTTTTGTTCTGTTGTATGTGGGGTCGCTGTGAGTTGGAACCAACTCAACTCTAGCTAACAACACAGTATTCTGTTGTGTGTATACACCACATTTTGTTTATCCATTCATCTGTTGATGGACATTTAGGCTGTCTGCGGCTTTGAGATGCAATATTCTCAGGGGCAGAGATAGGGTCGGCTGCCAGCCCTCAGAGGGTGCTAACCGCAAAGCCTCCACTGTCTGCAGGGTCTTGGGCTGTGTCGTGGCAGAGACAGGAGCTGACGTCATGCTCTCCTAACACACACTTCTGCAATTTCGGCAGTGTTTGGCTCCCCACCACCCTTTTTTAATGACAAGCATGTCTTACTTGCTTTTGCAACTTGAAACATAAGAAGGATTTTCGGTAAGACCCCACTGCTTCTGAGAACGTCTCAGTATTAGCATAGTTGTAGCTGGTGGTCTTACAATTTTGGCAGAATCAGGTCTAATTCAAAGATGTGCTTCCTCTAATTTGCTCTCTCATCCCTGGCCCATGCAATGAATTCTTTGTTGTTGTTGCTGCCTTCGAGTCAGTGCCCCCCTCACGGTGACCCCACGCACAGCAGAACGAAACAGTGCCCAGTCCTGCACCATCCCCATGATGTTTCAGACTGGACTGTTGTGATCCGTGGGGGTTTTCACGGGACGATTTTCGGAAGTAGATCACCTGGACTTTCTCCCTAGTCCGTCTTCACCTGGAAGCTCTGCTGAAACCTGTTCAGCTTCATAGCAACATGAAAGCCTCTCGGGACAGGTGGGTGGCGGCTGTGGATGAAGCGCCTTGGCTGGGAATCAAACCTGGGTCTCTGTCACGGATTGCAAAAGTTCCACCACTGAACCACCGCTGCCTCCACAGTGAATTCTTACCAAGTGCCTGCTAGGTACCAGGAGCTAGCCTGAGCTCTGGGGGATTAGGTGAGAGCTTACATTCTAGAAATATAGAAGTCCATAAAAGATTCCAGATGATGTCAGTGCTGTGATGTAAGTAAAAAGCAAAGCCAAGATGATCGAGGCCCCCTGGGTGAATGACCGAGAGCCCCTGGGTGGCAGAGCTGCACTTGGTCCACTGGGTCCGGGGTGCAGATCCTGCGTTTGAGGCAGGGCAGTTTACTTGCTCCTTGTGACACCTCAGCGGGGCTTTTCCCTCTGCAAGGCACTCTTATGCCAGCCTTGCTTGCACAAGAAGGGGAGGGAAGTCTATTATCCTGTTTTACAGATGAAGAAGCTGAGGCCCAGAGCGCGGCAGTGACACTTTGATGGAGACCCAGCTTGGCAATGGCTCATCAGTGGCAACTGGAATGGAGTCCTTGAGGGTCCTTCCTGGGGCTGTCACCCATCATGTCCTGGGGGGGACCGGGCTTTTTCCCCGCATGGCCTTGAGCTGCTTTTGCCTCCCCCACCCTTCTCCGTGGATCTCACCTGTGGAAAGATTTCACTCACGGTTATTGAATTGTTGTTAGGTGCCGTCGAGTTGGTCCTGATTCATAGCGACCCTGTGCACAACAGAACAAAACTCTGCCCCGTCCTGCGCCATCCTCACCATTGTTGTTATGCTTGAGCCCATTGTTGCAGCCACTGTGTCAATACATCTCGTTGAGCGTCTTCCTCTTTTTGCTGACCCTGTACTTTACCAAGCACGATGTCCTTCTCCAGGGACTAGTCCCCCCATAACATGTCCAAAGTGTGTGAGATGTGGTCTTGCCATCCTTGCTTCTAAGGACCATTCTGGTGGTACTTCTCCCAAGACAGATTTGTTCATCCATTGGATATATTCAGTATTCTTCACCAACGCCACAATTCAAAGGCTTCAATTCTTCTTTATTCGTTGTCCAGCTCCTGCATGCATTTGAGGTGATTGAAAACACCATGACTTGGGTCAGGCACACCTTAGTCTTCATGGCGACATTTTTGCTTTTTAACACTTTAAAGAGGTCTTTTACAGCCAATTTGCCCAAAGCAGTGTATCATTTGATTTCTTGGCTGCCGCTTCCATGGGCGTTGATTGTGGGTCCAGGTGTGGGTCCAACCTGTCCCCCGTGGATGGCCCTACTGGAATCTGAAATATCAGTGGCATAGCTCCCAGCATCACAGCCTCACGCAAGCCACATATGACAGATGAGTGATGAATAAGTTGAATTATGTCCCCCAAAAGGTATGCTGAAGTCCTGAGCCTTACATCTGTGAATGTGACCTTGTTTAGTAAATACGGCCTATCTTTGAAGATATTATCAGTTAAGCCACACCAGAGTAGAAACCAAAAAACCAAACCCAGTGCCGTTGAGTCAATTCTGACTCATAGCGACCGTATAGGACAGAGTAGAACTGCCCCATAGACTTCCAAGGAGCACCTGGTGGATTCAAACTTCTGACCCTCTGGTTAGCAGCCATAGCACTTAACCACTAAGCCACCAGGGTTTCTACCAGAGTAGGGTTTACCAGAGTGGGGTGCGTCCTGATCCCACATGAGTGGTGTCTCATAAAAGGCAAGAAAAGATATGAAGGCAGGGCCACAGAGGGGGTAGACAGATGCTCTGTGAAGATACGTCTCCAAGCCAAGGAATGCCAAGAGACTCCTGGGGCTGTCAGAATCTGAGAGACACAAGGAAGGATCTTCTCCTAGAGCTGAGAGAGAGCTTAGTCCTGCCAATGCCGTGAAGTCGGACTTGTAGCTCCCAGAACTGTGACAGAAAGAATGTGAGTGCTTTAAACCTTCTACTCTGTGATATTTTGTTAGGAGACTGTCTTAGTCATCTAGTGTGGCTATACCAGAAATACCACAGGTGGATGGCTTTAACGGAAAGAAATTTATTCTCTCACAGTCTAGTAGGCTACAAGTGCAAATTCAGGGTGTCGGCTCCAGCGGAAGGCTTTCTCTCTGTGTTAGCTCTGGAGGAAGGTCCTTGTCATCAATCTTCCTCTGGACTAGGAGCTTCTCCGTGCAGGAACCCTGGGTCTAAAGGATGTGCTCCGCTCCTGGCACTACTTTCGCAGTGGTATGAGGTCCCCACTCTCTGCTTGGTTCCCTTTCCTTTTATCTCTTGTAAGATAAAAGGTGGTGCAGGCCACACCCCAGGGAAACTCCCTGTACACTGGATCAGGGATGTGACCTGAGCAAGGGTGTTACAGTCCACCCTAGTCCTCTTTAATCGCAGGCAGAAATCATGATTTATAACACATAGGAAAATTACAAAATGGAGGACAAACACACAATACTGGGAATCATGCCTAACCAAATTGACACATATTTTGGGGGGGACACAATTCAATCCATGACGGGGGGGGGAACAAACATTCCAGAAATTGCTGATAGAGGTGCTCACCATCCTTGACAGGTGATTGAGGACAAGGGTGCACCTGGGAGAAACGGGGTGGGGTGAGGGGTGGGAAAAACCAAACTGGTTGCCGTCGAGTTGATTCCAACTCATAGTGACTCTGTAGGACGACAGAGTAGAACCGCCCCATATGGTTTCCAAGGCTCTAATTTTTACGGAAGCTGACTGCCACATCTTCCTCCCACGGGGTGGCTGGGTTCCAACTGCCGACCTTTCAGTTAGCGGCCCAGTGTTTGTTGATTTTGACTCATGGCAGAATCATGCGTTGTAGCGTGCAACTGCTCCATGAGGGGTTTCTCGGCTGTACTCTTTATGGAAGCAGGTCACCAGGCCTTTCTTCTGTGGGACTCCTGGGTGGGTTCTGTCAACTTTTAAGTTAGTTGTTGTTGTTAGTTGCCATCGAGTTGATTCCTACTCATGGCGACCCCATGTGTTACAGAGGAGTACTGCTCCACAAGATTTTTTTTGACTGCGGTCTTCATGGAAGCAGATTGCCAGGCCTTTCTACCTTGGTGCCACTGGGCGGGTGCGAACCTCCAGTCTTTCGGTTAGCAGTCGAGCGTAAACTGTTTACGCCACCCCGGTGCGCATAGACACTGGTGAGAGGATCTGAGGAGGCAGATGGGGCACTGACCGTGTCCCCAGATGCGCCATCGCTGCTGCTGAGAGGGTGACTGGGGAGTTTCCTCCCGTGAAGTAGCGTACACTGGAACACTGACTTCACGGGTGACGTGGGCCCCGCATGAGCCAATGCAGGTGAGTGATGGCGTGTTGGCTGTGCTTTAGTTAACCCTTGATTATGTCTTCCATGTAGGCAATGGTCACCTCGCCCCCCTAGGTCCCCCAAGTACAGGTTCCACATAGATCCTTCTCAGGAGACGTTGGCCCTGGGAGTTGCCGCAGCTCCTTCCTCTTCTGAAGGGCGCGCTGACCTCCATCTTTGCTGACTCATGGAGCTCGGGGTCGTCCAGGTGAGCAGGGGCCTGCTGCCATGACCCTGGATCATCTCACGTGCGTGTACACCACATGAGCGGGGCTGTTGACTTTGCGTGTCTGATTGTGCGCTTGGCAAACACAGAGGGTTTTGTCAAGGCCACCTTGTTCCCACCTGGCCAGGTGGAGCACTGCGGGCTGTGAGGGTGAGGACGGCTCTGGCCTGATTGGAGCTGGTGGCTCGGGCTCCCCAAGACGCCCCAACCTGGAGATGTCAACCTCTCAGGTGAGTGAATGCCCCTTAGAAATCAGCCTGTTTCTCTCTCCAGGGCTCCTTGTTGCTTCCTCCCTTGAGACCCCTGCCCCCTGTACAGGTGGTTTCTCTTGGAAACGACTGAGGGATTTTTGCAACTTTCCGGAAGCCCTGTTGAGTAATCACTGCTTTGTGAGAGGCTTTATTTGATTGCTGACTTTTTGATGGGCTCCTAATATCTACATCCTCACATACGTTTGAAGTGGTCTTCCAATCTCTGTGTGTGGAAAATATGCTCTGGGCAAAACGTGGTCTGAGAATCACGCCAGCAGATGGAGTGGGTGACTTGGCCCGGCCCATCTCGGGGACAGAGCTGACGTGTGCAGCACGGAAAGACATTGCCATCCGGAGCCAAGCAGAGCACAGTGCGTTTTTGAGGTGGCATGTGTCAGCTTAGGTGACGTGTACGTTCCCAAGGTGAGGGCTCGAAGGTGTGATGCAGAAGAGAGCTTGGCGTCGCCTAGCACATGGTGAATGCATGACGCGCGCTCGCTGTGGTCATTACCGTGAAGACGACAAGCCGGCACCGTCATCACCCACCACGTCTCACTTCATGGGGCCAACCCCTTGCATTTATTCCTTACAACGAACCTGCTGGGAAAGCTGGCCACTTTGTAGATAAGGCGTATGTGTGCATGAATCTATGTGGTATACGGACATGTGTGCAAGCATGTGTCCATGTGCACGTCCTGCATGAGTGTGTACCTGTGTGAATGCCTGTGTATATGTGCATGTTTGCCCATGTACATATGTGTGCATATCTATGTTTGTGTTGCACATGTGTGCATGCATGTGTTTGCTTATGTTCACGTGTGTGTGTGCATATGTGCTTGTACACACAAGTGTGAGGGTGCAGAGGAGGGTGGGCACATGCTGTCATCTAACAAATGGTGTGGGGGCGCTTCTCTGGGCATCATCTTTGTCGTCTTTTTCTGGGAGTGCTTCCACACCAGGCACTTGCTAGGCATGGACGAGATAAACACCCTCCCTATCTTGGTCCTCAGGATGGCCCCAGTAAAGAATCCGAGGCCCAGAGAGGTTGCACAACCTGCCAAGGCCACACAGCCAGGACAGGTGGGACCTCGCTTCAGGCTTAGGCAGCTGTGAGGGTGTGATGGGACCCTGTGGAGTGCTCTGCCCCAGCTTGGGTCCGGGGCTCTCATCCAAGGCCTCTGCCGGGGCTGGGAGGCGGGCAGGGGGCTGGCCCCTTCTAGGGTGCCTGTCCTCCCTGGGTTCAGGTTCTTCCTGGTGAGCACTGAGCTGTCCGTCGGCCAGGTCAGCGCTGCCCATTGCTCCCGGGTGCATCCCGGGTCGCCTCTGGGCTCTGGGCTGACTGGTGGTGCCCCCTCTTTCCCTTTTCTTTTGCACAGCCCCCCGCCCACCAGGCCTGCTGCTGCTGCCCAGCCTGCGGAGGCTGCTTGGACAGCGCTGGCCTCCAGAAGTGATAGCTAATTGGGGAGAGAAAGAGCCCGATTGTCTGCTGGGCCGGAAGAGACGGCGCAGGCTGCTGAAAGAGCCCTGGAGAAGGTGGCCAGCTTCGCCCAGCAGCTGCCGGCCGGAGGTGTCGGGGATTACGTCAGCGCTGGCGGGCAGGAGGAGCCGGGAGAGGCGGCCGGCCCGCAGCCTCGCGTCCCCCCGCTGCCACAATGCGGCCATTGTCGCCCCGAGAGCCGTTCATCTGGATGAATAGTCCACAGGCCTCTCGACCGAGGGGCTGTTAGCCGTCCCCGGCCTGTCCCCTCACATGCCAGGGGTCCCTGGATTGCAGTCTGGCTGGGCTGCTGGGTGGCTGGGGGCACCTCGGGGTCCACCCCTCTAAGTTCGTGGGGGCCTTGCAGGCCACAGGCTGGACTGAGTTCTGGGTTCCCAGGCTGCCAGCTACATGCCCCCTGTCTTGGGCATGGCCTCGGGGTTTGGGGGCAGTGCGGGCCCTGACCCTCTCATACTCCTGCTGGTGGCTATCTTGTTGGCTCGTTTCCTCCTGTGGTCCTGCCTTGGGGCCTTCATTGACTACAGACTGGCCCGGCAGCTCCCACGCAAGCCCAAGGAGGACTAGGGCCACCGGGGAAGGATGAGAGGGCTAGCCCCAGGGCCCGGCCTGCCCGAGGTGGGAGGTCCTGCCTGGGTCTCGGCCTGCAGGGATGGGGTGAGTGTGAAGCCAGTGGTCTTTGATTCCCATCCCTGAGACAGCTACCCGTAGGCACAGAGAGGCCTGGTTGGAACACGCTTACCCAGTCTGACCAGGGGTGCCTAGTGGGGGTGGCCACCCACGTGTGGGGACAGAGGGACCCCACTGCCTCTCAGTCCCCCAGCTTCTGGGGTCTCCTGTTGGAGTGACCCTGAGGATCGGTCTTGCCTCCCATTCTTTATAAATACATTCTTGGGAATCGCAAAGAGGGGCCGCAAAGAGGGGCCGGGGGAGCCATACAGGCTGGGCAGAGGGGCCTCAGGGATATAGGAGCCCTGCTGCCCAAAGCTATACCTGCCTCCTCTAGTCTCTGTCATCACTGCAAATGTCCTCCCTCCCCAGGGGCCAGAGAGCAAGTGCAGACAGCTGCCTGGTCCCTAGGGCAAATCCCTAGGTAAAGTCCAAAGATAGCCTTGGGAGACCCAAATTCCAGTCCGGCTGATCCTGAGAAAACTCTACCTGCCTGAACCTTAGTTTCCCATCTGTAAAAATGGGCACAATACTCCCTCCCTCAGAAGGTTATGATGAGGGTCAAATACGGTGGGCTGGGAGAGCCCCCTGAGATCTGCAAACTGTTGGACACGAGGGAGAAGCCAAGACACCCAGGCCCTTGTGCTCCACAGGGTGTTTAAGTGTGCATCAGGGACATGCTAGAGAAGAGGGACAGGGCTGGACAGGGCAGCAAACTTGATCTGGGTCCAGGAACCCAGCCACCTCCCCATCGCATTAGCTGAGATTCACTCCCTGAGTGAATGAGCAGGTCTATACTAGGACAGTGGTTCTCGCCTTGGCCGCAGGTGCGAATCGCCTGGGGAGATTTAAGCAAATATGATGTCCAAGCCCCACCCCAGACCCACTGTGTCATAGTCCCTGCTGGGCGGAGGGAAGGCCCAGGGCATCTGTATATCCTAGGACCCTCTAAGAGATGCTGAGCCACAGCCAGGGCTGGTACCTCTGTGTGGAACCACTAGATGGAAGCAATGCTTGGGGACATCTCCAAAGGGAGACATGGACTGAGACAAAAAGTCCCCGGAAGGCCACTGCAAGGGCATGAGCAGCACCTTTCTCTTTGGAACAAACATGGAAGAGGCGGATGGCTCAGGGCACCCGAGACAAGTCACCCGGACATGAACCTTGCAAAGAGTTGGCGACCCTGGTGAATTCCCCGAAGAGTTGGCGCGTCAATCAGAAGCAGAGTCTTAGGTGGCCATTGTTGTTGCTAGGTTCCATCAAGCGGGCTCTGACTCATGGCGACCCCTGTACGACAGAACAAAATGTTGCCCTGTCCTGAGTCGTCTTCATGACCGTTGGCATGTTTGAGTCCATTGTGGCAGCTAGTATGTCAATCCATCTCACGGAGGGCTTCCCTCATTTTTGCTGACTGTCCACTTTGCCAACCATGACGTCCTTTCCTAGCCATACGTGGCCATTAGGGAGCTGGGGTCGCTGACCCATGCAAGTAGACACTTGGCGGTGGGCACTGGGGACATCTTAGCCAGGGCCACGCGTTTGCAGCATCTGTGGCTGAATGGGCCACAGGCGGGAGCCAGGGCGCAGCTGGTGCTGTGTTTGTGGCACCCAGTGAACTCAGCTATGCCGAGAAGGCCTTATTTTGCTCCCACAGGAGCTGCTGTGTTCCAGGGAAGAAGGGAGGGCAGGAACCAGGGACCTGGTCAACGGAAGCAGCTGACAGCAGGAGGTGGAACTGTACCTCTCCTGGACCGCTGGAGAGAGAGGTTTTGATGGGGTAGGGTCCAGGGGACTATTGAAGGTGGTTCGGATAAGCGTTCCTTCTTATTAATGACAGCTTAGGAAGTCTGTCCAGGGCAGGGTCACCGTGCCTGTTGTGATTTTCTAGGGCTGTTGGAACAGCTCTTCTCTGAGCCATTGTTTTATTCCAGGGCCAGACAGCAGGCAAGAGTCAGGCCCCCTGTGTCAAGGACAATGGCCATGGTGTCGGCAAGGGGGCCTGTCGGGACACTCTCGCCTGATCGTAAGGTTGGGTAGGGAGGGACCATTCACATTGCTCTTTAAGGAAGACGTCCAACCGTCTTTAAAATGATTGCGTGTGATTTTGTCGCTCTCTTTAAGGAAGGAAAATCACACTTGTTGTCATAATGTGTCCTGATCAAGGTCGGGCAGTCAAACATTCCCATTTGCCCGGGACTTCCCTGGTTTTAAAACTCAAAGTCCCAGGTCCTAGGAAACCCCTTAGTCCTGGCAAACCAGGTCACCAACTTTTGGTTGGCAGTTGCGTGCCTAACCACTTGTACCACCTGGCCTATGTCAGGAAGCAATTGTATTCAGCTGCAAGTAACCAACAAGTAGGCAGTGATTTAAAAGAGAGATAGTTTCTTCTCCTTTCCTTTTTCTTCTCCACGTAGCAAGAAGCCTGATGTTTGGCACTCCAAGGTTGTGGTATGAAAATTCCATGACATTACCAAGGACTCGGACCCCTATGTATTTCTATTCTGCCCTCCTAGCGTGTAGCATTGGTCTTGATGGTCACAAGAAGGGTACTGCTACTCCAAGCATCTTGCATGAGTTCCAGGCAGGAAGAGAAAGGAAAAAGTGATAGAGAGGGGGTGGTGTCTATGTTAGGAAAGCAAAGATTTCCCAGTAGCCCTCAGTTTTATGTCTTATAGACCAGAACTGTGTCACATGGCCACGCCTAGATGCTGAGGAGGCTGAAGAACGATGTTTGTTAGTTGGGCTTCTTGCCACCCTGAATAACGTCAGGCTTCTGTTACAAAGGAAGAGGGGCAAAATAGATATCGAATAGGCAAATAGAAGTCTCCACTACCGGCCCATTGGCCATTTTTTGCAATCACGATTTTTATCTTGGCCACTATTTTGGGTATTTGGGAGACTGTCTTTTGTGGCATCCTACATGCTGTTTTTGCCCTCGTCTGCCCTTCAGGAGTAGCAGCCATGCTAAACATTCTTCCACAGCCCCACCTGGAGTCAGGCTTCCCAAGGCCTCCCATGGCTCCTTGGGGCCTCTTAGAATTTGTTCCAGTAAGAACATGTAAAACCAAGACCGACATTTCGCATCTTAGAAACCCACAGGGATACCCCTCTGCTCAGATGGTAGTAACAGATACAGGCTTTAGCACATGGAAGGGAGACAGTGAATAACCTGTTGCCATCAAGTTGATTCCAATTCATGGTGACCCCACATGTATCAGAGTAGATCTGTGCTCTGTAGGGTTTTCAATGGCTGGCTTTACAGAAGTAGATTGTCGGGCCTTTCTTCTGAGGTTCCTCTGGGTGGACCCAAGCCTCCAACCTTTTGGTTAGCAGCTGAGCACATTCACTGTTTGCACCACTCAGGGACTCCAGAGAGTGAATAGTGGATACATAGAGTGAGTGGAACATAGAGGCTTGTGATGGCCAGCAGATGGCTACTTGGATGGGTAGATGAGGTCACGAAGTCAGCAAGCACTCACTGAGAGCTTATCATGCAGGAGGCACCATGAATACAATGTTGAATAAGACAAGGTGCCTGCCCTCAGGTAGCTTGCGGTCTGGGAGGTAAGAGTAGCAGGCAGAGAGATCTGGAAACAGATATTAGGCACATGTGGTTACTGAGCACTGAAAATGGAGCCAGTGCAAATTGAGATATGCTGTATATGTAGAATAGATGCCTGATTTTGAAGACTTGGTAGAGAAAAAGAATGCCAAATCTCTCACTAATTATTTTGTATTGATCATGCACTGAAATTATAATATTTTGGGCACGTTGAGTTAAATAAAATATATTATTAAATCACTTTCACCTACTTCTTTTGGTTGTTTTAATGTGGCTACTAGAAAATTTAAAATTACTCATGTCGCTTGCATTATTTTTATATTGGACAGTGCCGTGCTGGATCTTCATATGTGGTAAAAGTGCTCTGGAGGGTGAATGCACAGGGTGCTATGGGAACACAGAAGAGAGTTTCCCAGAGGAGGGTTCTTAGGTGGTAATGTAACTGCTGCATACCAGAACATGTGAGATGCAGCTAAAGCAATTCTAAAGGAAAAGTCATAGCCTTACATTGCATATTGAATTGTGTCCCCTGCAAAAATGTGTGTCAGCTTGGCTAGTCCATGATTCCCAGCATTGTGTGATTGTCCATCATTTTGTCACCTGATGTGATTTTCCTATGTGTTGTAAACCCTGATCTCTATGATGTTAATGAGGTGAGATTAGTGAAGTTATATGTTAATGAGGCTGGACTCAATCTACAAGATCAGGTTGTGTCTTAAGTCAATCTCTTTTGAGATATAAAAGAGACAAGCAAGCAGAGAGACAAGGGGACCTCATAGCACCAAGAAAGCGGGACCTGGAGCAGAGCCTGTCCTTTGGACCGGTCATTCCTGCACTGAGACGATCCTAGACCAGGGGAAGATTGATGACAAGGCTTCCTTCAGAGTCAACAGAGAGAGAGAGAGAGAGAGAGCCTTCTGAGCCTTCCACTGGAGCTGACACACTGAATACGGACTTGTAGCCTCCTAGACTGTGAAAGAATAAATTTCTGTTTGTTAAAGCCATCCACTGTGGTATTTCTGTTATGCACCACTAGATAACTAAGACACCTTACATATTTACATTGACAAAAAAGAGAGAAAAAAAGATGAATTTAAATTTATAAAAATTTAATAAATTAAAAAAGAAAAAAAGACTAGAAAAACAGAAGGAAGAAATAAAGAGAGGAAGTTAATGAATTAAAAAGTGACAAAATCAGCTAGTAATATTCTCATGTTTTTGTTTTGGTGGAGGGGAAGAAAAAACAATAAAAAGGACACCACTATCCTAACCTATTCAAGAAAGAAGGAGAAGAAAACATACAAAGTTAAAGTCTACGGGGAAAACAACTACAAAGATGATGTTGTGTGCCATCAAGTCACTTCTGCACCATAGGGTTTCCTAGACTGGCATCTTTATGGGAGCAGATTGCTGGGTCTTTTCTCCCATGGAGCATCTCATGGGTTTGAACCACTGACCTTTCGGTTAGCAGCTGAGTGCTTAACCACCGCACCATCGGGGCTCCTTACAGAGACCTAGGGGATTCTAATAACCACAAGAAACTGGCTCAACTCTATAGAAACAATTTTAATAATTTGAAAACATAACAATTTATAAAAAGAGATAGAAAATCTAAACAAAGCGATTGAGAAGAAATAGGACGACGTTAAAGTCTGCTCTTTTTTTTTTTTCAAAAAAGGCAAAGGAGTCAGCCGTATATCAGTCATTGCTGTTTTATTGAGTTGTGTTGCAATTAGATGTAGCTTTTTTCGACTGCCTTTGGAAATGCATCTGAGGGAATGGTCAAGTTATTTTTCTCCTCCTTCTCTTCCTCTCAACTCCTCCTCCTCCTTCTCTCCCCCCCTCCACCCGCCCCCAAAGCCTCAGAAGGACATGTCCTGGAAAACGAGCCCGCCTTCCCCCAGCCCCACTCAACTAATTCCTTTCCGCCGGTGCAGCCCATGTTATTGTTTCCTGGGTCTTATTCAGAGCGACTTCACGCGTTTCAAGCAAATACAGTATGTTCTCCAAATCACTGCTTTCCCTTTCATAATCGGTGGCAGGTATATGTGCTGTTCTTATTGTCCCATGCCAGTTTGGGTGGATTTTCTATTTTTTTCTATAGTGAACATGCATTTTTTAAAAAAGAAATAAAGAAACAAGTTGTCGCTGTTGTTAGGTGCCGTCAAGTTGGCTCCGGCTCATAGTGACCCGATGCACAACAGAACGAAACACAGAACGTCCCTAGATGGGACGAGACAGATGCCACCCTCTGCTGCAGCCAGGAGACGGGTCTGCCCCGGGCATTCTGAAACTGGTATGTATAGCCTGCTTGTTTCTTTCTTTCTTTTTTTTAAAATACATGTTCACTATAGAAAAAACAGGAAACCCACCTAAACTGGCAGGGCCAACAAGAACAGTATACCTGATGTACTACGAGTTATGAGAGTGAAAGGGGTCGGTGGGAAAAGATCCTGTACTTGCTTGAAGCCACATGGAGGGACTGGGTTCCCACATCACAGCCACATGCCAGCTGCAGAGCTGTAGGGGAGCAGCCCCAACCCTTCTGCCCTCCTGTCCCTGCTTGGCCCAAGAACAGGCGTGGCCTCCACCAGCCAGCTGGAGCACAGCCATGGAGCACGGTGGAGATGAGTCACTGGTGCTAAAAATAAGGAGAGTTAAGTCATGAAGGAGCCCATTTCCTTTTTAAGCCAGATGTGCCTACTGAAGGAGCCTCAGCCGCTTGGAGGGGCATCAGGGAGGGCTGGGGATACAGTACAAGGTCCAAGGCTCGGGCTGCGGTCTCTCTGGCAGTCAGGGTCCCACGCTGGATGGTGCTGGTGCAGGGCGCCTGGCTTCCCCTCGCTCACGCCTGACCTGTTGGGCTAGGCACAGGGTGAACTGGGTGGACAAGACAGTCCTGGCCTCCGACGGCCCCTCATGTTGGTTAGGTCACATGTGGAATGGGGTTAGCGTGGAAGAGAAGGGGGCTACCGAGCGTTTCTGTTTCCTCAGCCCACTGGGGAAGGTGTACTCCCTCCGGATGACAGGTGCTGGAATCAGGACCCAGGGAATTTATGTGACTTGCTCAAGGTCACCTGGCTAGAATGGGGTGAGGCTAGAATTCAACACAGTTCTGTGAACTACTTTGGGGGCCACCGAAGAATGAAAACATTTCCCAACTTCCTTCCCCACATCTCCTCCCCTATAGCTGAATAGAACCAGAAACCTGGACTCCCAGGGAAGAAGGGAGAGTGAGATAAAGTGCTCCCTGTTCTGCCACAGATCTCCTGGAGCCAGCTGGGCCTGAAGCAGGATCTTCCTTGTCTTAGAGCATCACGGGGCAGGAAGAGGGCACATGGGCTCATTCCCAGCTGTGCCTGTGTGCACTGCGTGTGGGCAAATCACTTCTCTACGAACCTCTCCAACAGGCTGTTGGATGAAACCCTTTATGTTGCCTCAAAACAACAGCTGAAGCCCCAAAGAGACCAGCAAGTTTCCCCCATCATTCTAAAGAGGTGCTGTCGACACCTCCACCCCACTCCGTCTACATTTGGTTCCATACAGGCAAAGACCAGAAATGAAAATGAGGGATTGACATGAGCCTCTGAATTAGAGTTCTTGGCCCCGGGCAGTGGTTCTCAGAGTGTGGTCCCCTGACCAGCAGCATCTGCCCCAGCTCAGACTCCCTGCTTAGAAAGTCTGGGCTGGGGCCTAGGAATCTGCTTTCAGAATCCTTCAAGTGTGAGGACAGCTGCCCTCCTGGCTGACTCCCTCCAGCCAGGTGAGGGGGTGGCTCACCCGAAAAAACCAATAATGGAGACTGGGGGTGCATTGTGGAGTTGGGTTCTGGAAAGAGTCCCTGGGAAGGTCTGGCCTGAGTTCTCTGGAGTTTGGGGATGTACCTGGCAAGGTAGACAGTGCCTGCCTCTCACCTGGAGCACTCTGAAAGTGGAAGGAACCCTTGACAGCATGGTATGGTGTGGCAAAGTGAGGGCTACAACCCAGGTAACCCATACTGCCAGATGCAGCAGGGTCAGGATGGGGGAGCTTTCCCTGGGCCCAGTGGATGATGTCATAGAAGGTGATTCAGTGTGAGCCTCACATATGGGCCCCCATCTGCAGCTGAGATCATTCTAGCTGGAAGAGACCCTGAGAGTGCTAGGGGAAGATATTAAGAGGGCTGGGCAGGGGTCAGCCAGGGAGACCCTCTGCCTCTGGAGACATGAAGGACGGAGGGCCTCACATGGGACCACCAGAGAACCTACCCATACACCCCAGGACAGAGAGGCAGAGCCTGAGCACCTGCAACCTCTGAAGGTAGTCAGAAGTCACTAGACCTGCTCCTGATGTCATCTGGGGGCACATTTGATGATGGGGGCATCAAAGGACAACAGCTGGTAATTGAATTTTGACAAGGGTGCCACATCTATTCAAGTGGATAGAATAACCTCTTCAACAAATGGTGCTGGAATACCTGGATCTCCACATGCGAAAGAATGAAGCTAGACCCCTACCTCACGGCATATACAAAAATTAACCCAAAATGCATCAATGACCTAAATCTAAATGCTAAGACTACAAAACTCTTAGAAGAAAGCATAGGGGTAAAACTTCACCAAAAGGCGAGCAAGAAGAGAAAAAGCAGATAAACTTTGTGCTTCAAGGGTCATTATCTAGAAAATAAAGAGACAAACTACCGAATGAGAGGAAATATTTGGAAACCATATATCAGATAAAAGTTTGTTGTTATCAGGTGCCATCGAGTCATTTCTCACTCATAGTGACCCAGTGGACAACAGAACAAAACACTGCCCTGTCCTGTCCCATCTTCATAATTGTTGCTATGTTTGAGCCCATTGTTGCAGCCACGATGTCAATCCATCAAGCCAAGGGTCTTCCTCTTTTTTGCCTCTATTTTACCAAGCATGGTGTCCCTTTCCAGGGGTTGGTCCCTCCTGATAACATGTCTAAAATGCGTGAGATGAAGTCTTGCCATCTGTCATGGATTGAATTATGTCCCCCCAAAAATGTGTGTATCAACTTGGTTAGGCCATGATTCCCAGTATTGTGTGGTTGTCCTCCAGTTTGTGATTGTAATTTTACATTGAGAGGATTAGGGTGGGATTGTCAGGTCACTTCTCTGATCCAGTGTAAAGGGAGTTTCGCTGGGGTGTGGCCTGTACCACCTTTCATCTCTCAATAGTTAAAAGGAAAGGGAAGCAAGCAGAGAGTTGGGGACCTCATACCACCAAGAAAGCCTCACCAGGAGCAGAGCACATCCTCTGGACACAGGGTCCCTGCGCCTGTGAAGCTCCTTGACCAGGGGAAGATTGATGACAAGGACCTTCCTCCAGAGCCGGCACAGAGAGAAAGCCATCACCTGGAGCTGACACCCTGAATTTGGACTTGTAACCTACTAGACTGTGAGAAAATAAATTTCTGTTTGTTAAAGCCATCCACTTGTGGTATTTCTGTTATAGGAGTACTAGGTGACTAAGACACCATCCGCTTGTGGTATTTCTGTTATGGTGGCACTAAATGACAAAGACACCATCCTTGCTTTTAAGGAGCATTCTGGCTGTACTTCTTCCAAGAGAGATTGTTTGTTCTTCTGGCACTCTATGGTATATTCAATATTCTTTGCCAATGCCATAATGCAAAGGCTTCAGTTTTTCTTCGGTCTTCCTTTTTTGTTTTCCAGCCTTTCCATGCATATGAAGTGATTGAAAATACCCTGGGTTGGGTCAGGTGCACCTTAGTCCTCAAACACTTTAAAGAGGTCTTTTGCAGTAGATTTGCTCAATGCAATACGTCTTTTGATTTCTTGACTGCTGCTTCCGTGGGTGTTGATTGTGGATCCGAGTAAAACGAAATTCTTGACAACTTAAATATTTTCTCCATTTATCATGATGTTGCTTACTGGCCCAGTTGTGAGGATTTTTGTTAAGATAAGGGTTTGGAACCCGGAATTGATAAAGAACGCTTAAACCTCAACAACAAAAAGACACACTCAACAACAAAAAGACAAACAACTCAACTAAAAAATGGGCAAAAGAAATGAATAGACATTTCTCCAAAGAAGATACACAAATGACCAACAAGTGTGTGGGAAGATGCTCAACACTCTTCATCATCACGGAAATACAGATTAAAACCACCACTCATTCCCACCAGGACGGCTATTATAAAACAACAACAGGAAATGGAAGACAACAGGTGCTGGTTATGGTATGGGGAAATGATAACACTCGTCCACTGCCAGTGGGAATACAAGATGGGGCAGCTGCTGTGGGAAACTGCTTGGTGATTTCTAAATGTTAAACACAGAAATGCTATAAAAACCCCACTGCCCTCGAGTCAATTCCGACTTACAGAGACCCTATAGGACAGAGTAGAACTGCCCCATAGAGTTTCCAAGGAGCGCCTGGTGAATTCGAACTGCCGACCTTTTGGTTAGCAGCCATAGCACTTAACCACTACACCACCAGGGTTTCCAGAAATGCCATATGACCCAGCAATTCCACTCCTAGGTATGTGCCCAAAAGGCTTGAAAGCAGGGACACAAACAGACACAAGCACACCAACGTTCACTGCAGCACTATTCCCAAGATCCAAAAGGTAGACACAACCCAAGTGCCCATCAACGGCTGAATGGATAAACAAAATGTGGTCCCTTCATACTCAACCTTAAAGAGAAATAAGGTCCTTATTCACACCACCACATAAATGAACCTTGAAAACATGATGCTGAGTAAAAGAAGTCATACAAAGAAGGACAAATATTGTACAATTCTATTTATATATCTGGAATAGGTAAATCCATCAAGATGATGGTGGATACAAGGGAGTGGGGGTAGGGAGAATAGGGAAAAGTCATCATGGTGTCCACTTAGAATTGGTGAATTGTATTTCATGTGAATTATTCCTTAATAAAGATTAAAAAGTAAAAAGAAGAACAACGGCTAGGACAAGGCAGCCCAGTGGCTAAGAGCAGACCACCTGGTTCAAATCCTAGCTCTGCTAGTTGCTCCAGGCAAGTGACTGAAACTCCCTGGGCCCTCAGTTTTCCCATCTGTAAAATGGGTACAAGCATTTAACTCTTACAGCTGTTAGAAAAATTAAAAAATTCACTGCAGTCAAATGCTTACTTAGTTCCTGGGGGATATACTTGTATGGTCTAACTCCACAAGCGTTCGCTATTCATACCCCTTTGAGTCAGGCCCATTGAATTGGCTGTTGGGTTTAGGGTTACTTGTTCAGGGTCTTTTAAGAATTAGTAGCTGCAATGCATTGCATTGGGTATATCTGCTGCCAAAAGATCTCTTTGAAGTGTTAAAAAGCAAAGATGTCACTTTCAGGACTAAGGTGCACCTGACCCAAGCCATGGTGTTTTCAGTCAAATCATATGCATGTGAAAGCTGGAAAACAAAAAAGGAAGGCTGAAGAACTGATGTCTTTGAATTATGGTGTTGGAGAAGAATATTGAATACACCATGGACTTCCAGAAGAAAAAACAAACCTGTCTTGGAAGAAGTACCTTCAGAATGCACCTTAGAAGCGAAGATGGCGAGCCTTCATCTCGCATACTTTGGACATGTTATCAGGAGGGACCAGTCCCTGGAAAAGGACATCATGCTTGGTAACGTAGAGGGTCAGTGAAAAAGAGGAAGACCCTCAAGCAGATGGATTGACACAGTGGCTGCAACAATGAGCTCAAGCATAGCAATGACTGTGAGGATGGCACAGAACCGGGCATTGTTTCGGTCTGTTATACATGGGGCCACTGTGAGTCGGAACTGACTCAAAGGCACGTGACAGCAGTAACAGCAGCAGCAATGGTGGCCTCAAACATACCAAAGATGGTGACAATGGCTCAGGACCAGGCAATGTTTTGTTCTGTTGAGCATAGGGTCACTATGAGTTGGAACCGACTTGACAGCGACTAGTAACAACAAATAGCAGCCAGCACTACCGATATCTCCTGGGCTTGTCACAACCCCCTAAAAGTGAAATGGAGTCAGTCACAGCCAAGGAAAGACCAGTCCACAGGTAAGAGCAGAGATCCGAACTCTGGCAGATCCAGCTGTGGGGAGGTGCTGGCTCCACGTGTGTGTCCTGAGACAGCCATCCTCTGGGCTTGAAGCCCAGCCCCTCGGCTCCGTGTGATGTGGGCAAGTGGCCTAGACCCACGGTCTTCCGCAAAGCACTTCGCACAGAGCCTGCCCACACAGACCCCGTGCATTAGGGTTGTATCAGGGTTTTTGTTCTTTGTAGGAAGTCCCTAAAGCTCCCCAGGGGAAGCGTGTCATAGTGTGTTGGATGGGACTTTTCTGGTTGTCTTAAAAATTTGGCTGAGGCTGCAAAGCTGAGAACAATAGATGATAAGAATCCCTGCATCCTTGGGCAGTGCAGACATACTCATTCCTGCCCCAGTGAGAGACAATAGGTCCTGTCCCACCATGTCAACCCTTCCTCCACCTCCAGTCGAAATAAGCACAGACTAGGCAACAAGACCACCACCCGGCCGTCAGTCTGTCCCACTGTGGTGGCTTGTATGCAGCTGCTGTGATGCTGGGAGCTATGCCACTGGTGTTTCAAATACCAGCCGGGTCACTGAGGGTGAAGACCTCAGTGGAGCGTCCAGACTGAGATGGACTAGGAAGAAAGGCCTGGCAATCGACTTCTGAAAATTAGCCAGTGAAAACCCTGTGGATCACAACGCTCCTACCTGCAGCCGACCATGGGGATGGCGCAGGACTGGGCAGTGTTTCATTCCATCGTGCATGGGGTAGCCACGAATCGGGGAGGCTTCACAGCAGCTAACGGCAACAATAAGACACATGCGCTACCAGGCAGGAAGACACGTCCCTCCAGCCTGTAGCCGTTCCTGTTATGCTCTCAGTGGGACAGAAACTAGCAGGGGCACCAGGCAGAGAAGGACGGTCCTTTCCCTGACTCCCACCCTCTTCCCCTTCTCCTCGTTGACCGCAGGGCAGGGAAGGGGTGGGCTGGGCCGGGGCAGGTGTGCCGGTGGGATGTGTAGGGGAGCGTCCCTCATGGGTGTTTGTGTTTTGGGATGCGGCTTCTGGAAAGCATCTACTCCCTGGAGTTTGCAGCCAGCTGACTGCTCATCGCTGGAGCCGGCGTGGGAGAGGGTGGTGATGACATTTCCCCAGGGTCCTGGGCTCCTGGGCTCGTGTGAGCTGTCTCTGGCTGTTTGTGAAATCCCTCAGGATGGTCTTGATATCGGTGACAGCAGGTTCCACGGGGAGCCCTCGAAAGCCATCCTTCCAGGCTGTCTCCACAGCATCCCCTGGTCCCGAAGTATTCGGCAAATGCTGACCATGGCTGGGTGGACAGCTGTGTGATGGCAGTCTCATGGCAGGCTGGCTGGGCCCAGGATGTGTGGTGCTGGCCTGGCTGTCCACCGTTAGCTTCCAGAACTTTCCAGAAAAAACATACAAAGAGTAACATATACCTAAGAATGAAAAGTCTGGTTCAGGGGAAAATAGAAGCTAATGGGGAAGGGGAATCTAGGGACAAGTCGGGTCAGGATGCCAGTGCTGCCTGTGACGCCCTCCACGGCGGCTGTAGCCGAGCTGCAGATTCCTGGTGGCCAAAGTGAGAAGGGAAAGAAGGAAGGGCTTAGAGTTCTCACCGGCTAGTAGGAGAAAACATGCTGGTTTCTCAGAGATAGTAAATGTGAAGGTTAATTTTGTATGTCCGTTTGGTTGGGCTGTGGTGGCCTGTTGTTTGGTCAAACACCAGTCTAGACTCTGTCGTGGGATAGTCCCGCGTGATTAGATAGTCGGCCTCAAGTAAAGCGGAGCAATGTGGGTGGGCCTCGTCCAATCAGTTGAAGGCCCTAAAGAGCAAAAAGGGCATTTCCCTAGGGTGTATTCTGCCTCCAGACGAACAGTAGACACTTCCCTGAACTCCCTCACTCTTCTGTCTTCCCACTGGCTGACCTACGAATTTTGGGACAAAAGCCTGCGGGAATATCCTGCCTGCCACCTGATGCAGGGATTTTAGACTTGCCAGCGCCCCAAAATCAAGAGCCAATTTCTGAAAATAAATCTATCTACAGGTGGTTCCCAGCTTACAGAGTATTTGAGTTTTGACCAACCACACTTAGGACCACCTGTTTTTTTTTTTTTTCTGTACGTCTTATCATTACTAATGTGTACTGGGTACAGTGCTGCACCACGTAATTTGCCAACATTGTCATTCTCAGATGTTTGAAGATCAGATTTATAAAGGTACTGGTAATAAAAAGCAATAATGATGAAAAGTAAAAAAAAAAAAAGAGGTATTCGACTTTCGTCAGGACGGACTTACAACGCAGGGCTCGGAACAGGACCCCGTCGTAAGCTGGGGTCTGCCTGCCTGTATCTGTATGTGTATCTTACTGGTTATTTTTCTCTAGTATAATCCCAGCAGCCATTGGTAAGTGACTCAGGGTTTCACCAGGAGTCACTGGGAGGGATGGTGGCAATCAGCATGGTCCCATCTCTGCAGCAGAGGGGGTCCCTGACTCCATGGGTGTGTCCCAAGGAAGGCACTGTGGGTGGGCCATGGATCTAAGCAAAGGCGGATGTGCCCCCAGGCCCTCTCTGCCTCCGCCCAGCCTCAGGAGGCTGGGAGTGTCTCGGGGAGAACGGGGGTTCTCTGACTAGACTCTTTCACCATGCAATCAGGTGGCAGGGCCCTTTTTCACCAGAAGTCTGGCTTGGAAAAGCAGAAAAGGAAGATGTCAGTGCTTGAGAACGCCCTCGGAAGAGTGATTTCGAGGGTGCCAAAACCAGTTGCTGGCAAGTCAATTCTGACTTACGGTGACCCCATGAGTGTCAGAGTAAAACCATGCTACACAGGATTTTCAAAGGCTGATTTTTTGAAAGTGGATCTCGAGGGCTTTCTTCCGAGGCTCCTCCGGGTGGACTCAAAGCATCACCCTTTTAGTGAGCAGCTGAGCGTGGCATATCCACTGTTTGCACCACCCAGGCCTCTGCCCGTTGCCCACGGGCAACTCACAGATCAGCCAGGAGCTGCATCTTGTTTGGGGAGCTGCAGGGAGCGGAGGAGGCTGAGCTGAAGAAAAACCGCACGAGGTCTGGAAGGAGGGGAGAGAAGACATAACCAGTGAGAAATGGCGCTTGCCTTACCTAGGGCATTTGTGTGATGGTGGTTTCCAGAGCGACCTTACCTCGGCTCCCAGCCCCCAGAGATGAGCACCTGCAAGGAGCCGGCACCCCTGCCAGTCCCCCAGCTGGAGGGACATTGGGAGGGGGTCGTCCTGGTAGGAGCTGGGGCATGGTGGAGACATCTCCTTCTGGGGGCACCATGGCAAGCAGATGGCAGGGAGACGTACCTGGGCTTCAGCGTCCCCCTGCCCGCCCTCCTCCACCAGGGCCACCCGCTGCCTGAACCTGCGCAGGACCAGGGGCAGGGGGGCCTGGGGAACCCAGCTCCCTGCGGCCTGGAGCTGAGAGCAAACCACTGAGATACCCAAGTTGCTGCTTGCTCAGTTCATCCCAGTGTCTGCTCAGTGTCACCGGCTGGGAGCACCCTCCTGTCACGCAGGTACCCACTGCCCCCATGTCCACCGGCCTGGCTGGCCACTCTGTCCCCTTGACCTTCTTATTTAATCTTTACTTTTGGTGGTGCAGTGGTTAAGGACTCTGCTGCTAACTGAAGGTCGGTGGTTCGAACCCACCAGCCACACTTTGGGAGAAAGATGTTGCAGTTTGTTTCCGTAAAGATTACAGCCTAGGAAACCCTATTGGGCAGTTCTACTCTGTCTCTTGGGGTTACTATGAGTGGAATCAACTCGAAGACACCCAACAACAACAACACTTTTCATCATAGAATTTGTGATGTTACTTCCCTCCCCCCTTCCCTCTTCCTTCCTTCCTTCCTCTCTCTCCTCTTACTTCCCTCCCCCACTTTTGCCCCCTTTTCCTTGCTCTTCCTTTCTTTCTCTTTCTCTGTTCCATCATCTTTCCTCCCTTCTTCCCTTTCCTTCCTCTTTCTCTCCTCTTTTCTTCCCTCCCTCCTTTCCTCCCTCCCTTCATTCCTTTTTCCCTTACTCCTCTCCTTCCTTATATTGTCTGACTCACCAACTAGAACACAGCCCACTCCTCCCGCTGTTCTCTGAGGCGGGGTCTCTAGGCTGGTCCCTGCGTGGGTTCATTTCTTCTAGTCCAACCTCCCGGGGTGAGCAGACAGGGTGAGTTGGGCTGATGGCTGGGCAGGCAGTCCCCGGGCTCAGCCCTGTGGGGCTCAGACGAGCCCTAGAGGTCCTGTTCAGTCGGGATCTGACTGTGTGCCCCGCTGCTGGCTGAGCCCTCAGCTCCGCCCACAGGCACTTCAGCAGGTGCTCGCTCCAGCCCAGGTGAGGAAGGTGTGAGTGCTGAGGGGTTAAAGGTCATCTCCAGAGCCAGACACAGACTTGGCCTCCGCATCTGAGGGCAGTCACCAGGCCCCAGGCTTCCTGAGAGTTGATAAAGGCCAGGCACCTTTCCTAGGGTGTCTGTGGGTCTGTCCATGTTATCTTCGCAAACTCCCTGCGGGCAGGCATCGTACCTCCATCCTGGGCCTCAGAGCTGAAGCAGCTGCCCCCTGGGATGGATTGAATTGTGTCCCCCAAAATGTGCATTGTAAATCCGAACCGCTGTACCTGTGGAGGAGCCCTGGTGAAGCCATAGTTAAGAGCTCAGCTGCTGGCCAAAAGGTTGGCAGTTTGAATCCACCAGTTGCTCCTTGGAAACCCCATGGGACAGCTCTACTCTGTGAGGCAATATCCACTCAATGGCAACAGGGTGGGGAGGGGAGGGTTTGGTTAGATTTTTTTGGTACCTATTGATGTAATCCCACCTGGGAATAGAGTTTTCTTTGTTATGTTAATGAAGCCATAACCATGTAGGGCATGTCTTAAACCTAGTCACTTTTGACTTAAAAAGAGTGGATTAGACACAGAGAAGCGGCACAAACCGGGAAAGGCAGACGCCACGTGGAGATCTCCAAGGAACGCTGAGAACACTAGAGAAGCTGAGAAGAGGACCTTCCACCAGAGCCGACATAGAGAGCTTTCCCTAGAGCCAGGGCCCTGAACTGGCACTTCTAGCCTCCTGAACTGCGAGAAAATAAATTTGTTTGTTAAAGCCACCCACTTTAAATTTAAATTTCTGCTCCTTAAAGCACAAGAGAACGAAACTCTGCCTGGTCCTGCAGGCTGATGCTCCACTTTACCAAGCATGATGTCCTTCTCCAGGGACTGATCCCTCCTGACAGCATGTCCAAAGTATGTAAGACGCATTTAATATTCTTTGCCCACACCACGATTCAAAGGGGTCAGTTCTTCTTCGGTCTTCCTTATTCACTGTCCAGCTTTTGCATGCATAAGAGGCAAATGAAAACACCACGGCTTGGGTCAGGCGCACCTTAGTCCCCAAGGTGACGGCTTTTCAACACTTTGCAGCCAATTTGCACAAGGCAATGCATCTTTTGATTTCTTGACTACTGCTTCCATGAGTTGTTGATCCTGGATCCAACTAAAATGAAACCCTTGACAACTTCAATCTTTTCTCCGTTTATCACGATGTTGCTTATTGGTCCAGTCGTGAGGATTTTTGTTTTCTTTATGTTGAGGTGTAACCCGTACTGAAGGCTGGTCTTTGATCTTCATTAGTAAGTGCTTCAAGTCATCTTCACTTTCAGCAAGCAAGGTTGTGTCATCTGCATAACGCAGGTTGTTAATGAGTCCTCCTCCAATCCTGATGCCCCGTTCTTCTTCATACAGTCCAGTTTATCAAATTATCTGCTCAGCATACAGGTTGAATAGGTATGGTGAAAGGGCACAACCTGATGCACACCTTTCCAGTGTCCCCTTGTTCTATTCGAATGACTGCCTCTTGCTCCATGTACAGATTCCTCATGAGCACAATGAAGTGTTCTGGAATTCCCATTCTTCACAATGTTCTCCATAATTTGTTATGATCCACACAGTCGAATGCCTTTGCATAGTCAATAAAACACAGGTAAACATCCTTCTGGTATTCTCTGCTTTCAGCCAGGATCTGTCTGACATCAGCAGTGATCTCCCCAGCTCCACGTCTTCCTCTAAATCCGCCCTTTTCTAAATACATTGTTGAGTTCCAAAAAATAGAGCAGGAAGCACAAACCAAGTTAAGGAAGGAAAGGACAATATTGTTACCATTGGTTGATGGTTCTCAGGAAAATATAAATTATAAACGTAAGTGAAACAGAATCTGTGGGTTGCAGCCTGGGATCGGCTGCCCAAGTTTGCCCAAACCCTTCCTGCCCTTGCCAGTGGGCAGTCACGACTGAGTCCTGCAAACACGAGTCTCACCACAGTGGGGATACAAGGCAGGACTGAGGCATGGACCAGGCACGAGGCGAACAGTGAGAGTGTGGCCAGAGAGAGCAGGTTGCTGTGTGTCACCTGCTTCTCCGCTCACTGGTGTCTACTTTCACCTCTCAGGCAAAGGTCAAAGCAGAACACTTCTGTGAGATGAAATGAGGGTTCTGAACTGGTCGAGGCAGCTGAGCGTGGAGGAAGAGTGGGAATTTCATTAGCATCTGGTCAAGTTAAAAAAAGCCAAGTGAAAACAGGAGTGTCGCCCCAGCATCTGACCTTAGGTTGAAGAGGGTACACTGGCAGCAGAACTCTTGATGATCACAGCCTTCCTTCCGTCTGTCCCTGAGTCACAGGGCTGTCATCAGGACTGTGGTGCTGTGTTGAGTCATCTGGGATCCCCCTCATCAGTCTTCCTGGGGACTTCCTTCACTCTGCTCATGTTGGATGACCACTTCCTGTATCTCAAGTCTTCTCTTTCTCGGTTTATTTTCTCATCTGGCATCACAAATCCTTCAGTAGAGTCTTGAGAAAAGTGGCTGGTGGGTAACTGTTTTTGAGACCTCGTGTGTCTGAAATACTCTTTATTCCACCCTTATACTTGAGCGATAATTTGGCTGGATATAGAATTTTAGGTAGGAAATAATTTTCCTTCAGAAGTTTGAAAGCATTGATCCACTCTTTTCTTGTTTCCAGTTTTGTTTTTGATAATTCTGAAGCCATTCCGATAACTAACCCTTTTTATATTATCTGGTTTTTCTCTCTGGAAGCTTGTAGAATCTTCTTTTTGTACCAAGGGTATTAAAAGTTCACAATGATGTACCATGGTATACCATGGTATAGATCTGTATTTATCCGCCATGTTGGGTGTTTGTTGTGCCTCTTCAATCTGGAACCCATGTCTTTCAGTGGTGGAAAACTGCCTTGAATTATTTCCCTGATTTCTTCCACTCCGTTCTTCTGTTTTATACATCAGTGACTCTTGCCGTCTGAATGTTGGATCTTCTGTGTTGATTCTTTCTTTTGCTTGAACTTTCTCCTTCTCTTTGTTCATCCTTCCTTGTCTCTCTCCCTTCCTGTCCCTTTCCCTCTCTCTCCTAATCTTTTTCCTTTACTTATTAAGGTATTTTCTCAACTTTATTTTTTAACTTTTCTATAGAGTTTTTAACTTCCGCTGTGATATTTACTTTTGCATTTAGGAGCGCTTTTTTGCCCTCTGAATGTTCCTTTTTGATGCACTCTGTTCTTATTCTCGATGTGATGTCATGTCTCTCTGAGGATATTGATGAGAGCTTGTTTTTGTTGATACATTTGTTAAAGTTTTCTTTTCCCTGAGCATCCCTGTTTCCTCCAAGATGAGTTTCCCTGTTGGTTCTCTAGGCTTCTGTCTTCCATGTCTAAGGCTCTACATGGACATCTGGTAACCCCTGGTTGTCAGCTCATGGCTGAGTGGGGGATTGAAGACTGGAAGTTTAAGAGTGGAGCTTGACTACCATGTGCTTCATTGGGCAATGATCTGGGTTTTTTTTTTTTTTTTTTTGGTGGCGGGGGGTAGTGGAAGTTCTCCTGATGTCAATATGCACAGGCATTTCCTCTTGGGCTAGAGCAGGTCTGGAAGCAGTCTTCTAGTGGCCTGCCTGGAGGAGGGGGTCTGGCTGCCCGGGTTCTGGGAGCTAAAGGAGGGGAGGTGGCAGGATGCACAGGATCACTTAATCCCCCTCCCCCTCAACTGTACCTGGGATCCCTCAGTCCATAAACCTGCCATATTATCTTCTGCAGAAGATAAACTTCTCTTCTTTAACCAAATAGGGAGGGGGTGGTCTCTCATTGTGGGGGGATGGATAGGGGTCTGGGGCTGTAATTGCATCTCAAAAGGTTTTGCCTACTCGTCCTTATTGTGGCAGCCTCTTCACTCCTGTTCCAGAAGATTCCTTGAGGATTCTGCTGTGTAAATAAGCTCCTCCTCCCTCCACTTCCCCTCTTGTCACCAGGAGATTCAGCTCTCTCAGGTCATTCTGCTAAGTCAGGGTTTTCAGTCATTCCTCTTCTCCCTTCTAAAATTTGGTTGCTGTGGTTGCCTTTTTTTTTCTCTGTATCCTTTTGGCATCGTATCTTTTAAAAATTCCTTTATTTTAGTATTAGTTGATATGCAAGGAAGGCAAATTAGATGACAATGATCAATTAACAGTCTTTACCAGGTGCCCACTTTGCTGTTTTTCCATTTGACATTATATTAAAAATACTATTTTCCATTTCATTGCATACTCTCCTTGATGACAATTTTAATGGCTGCATAATAAACGAGGCATTTCTTTCTAAACAGCATGTGTTCTAGGAAATGTTGATAGGTGTGCCCACCCCCCCCCCAAAAAAAGGGTATTGTGAGTTCAGATAGGAATCCCTGGATGGCACAAATTGTTAACATGCTTGACTGCTCACCGAAGATTGGAAATTTGAGTCCACCTGGAGATGGCTCAGAAGTAAGGGCTGGCAATCTACTTCTGAAAACTCAGCCACCGAGAATCCCATGGAGCACAGTTCTACTGTGACACACACAGGGTCGCCGTGAGTCAGAATTTACCCAATGGCAATGGGTAAAAAGGGTCGCTATATGTTGAACTCTGTCAGAAATTGCCTTACAGTTTTTCAACGTGGTTGTACCAATTTTCACTCCCACCAGCAGTGTGTGAGAGTTTCAGTTGCTCTACATCTTTTCCAGAACATGGTCGATCTTTTTAATTATCACCATTCTGGAGGCTGTAATGTGGCATCTCACCATGGCAAGAGATAGGTTTGATCAATCCCAAAATGTACATTGAACACCACCAGTCACACGTAGAGTCCCATGCCTGCTGTTAGGGTTATGCCCCTTCCTGCAAGAAGCCGGCCCTGACTTCTGATTTGATGGCATCCTGCGAGCTCCCATGTTCCCTTTGTCTCCCCTGTCACCTCACCTGTTGTCTTGCACTGTGATTGCCCGAGTGAATCTTCTTCTGGTCTGTGAGCTACCTGAGGACTGAAATAGAGACTTATTCACTGTTAAAATGTGGGAGCCTAGCAGAGGTCTGGAGCAGAGAAGGCACTAGACTTCTGATGGAAGAAAGGAAGGAAGAAAGAAAGGAAGGGAACTAAGAGAGGGTGGAAGGGAAAAAAAGAACAAAAGAAGGAAGGGAGGAGAGAAGGAAGGAAAGATAGAAGGAGGCGAGAAAGAAGAAGGGAGAAAGGAGGGAAGGAAGGAAAGAGAGAAAGGAGGACAGAAGAAGGGAAGGAAGGGAGAGAAAGGGGAGAAAAGGAAAGAAGGAAGAAAGGGAGGAGGGAGGAAAGGGTAGACGGAGGGAGAAAGAAAGTGGTGAGGGTGGGAGCAGTCTGTGAGCCACTGTGCAGCCACCCAGCCACCTGTGCACATGGACACACGATCTCGTGGGGGACGCTCCTGGCCAGCTGTGTGTAAACAGAGCCTGCCCCTCTGGTGTGGCCCCATCTCCCAATGCCAGCCTTCGCCTCCTGTGGAAACCCAAGATCCAGACTGGGACCCATTGGCAGATGTCTGTGTAAAGGGCCATCTACCTTTACCGATAAGGATTCTCCAGACGATGGTCAGCCTCGGCTATGGGATCCACTGGGCTAGCATCAGGAAGCTCCCAAAAGCACTCCACAGGCCTAGGCTTCAACCCGGGCACCCCTCCCCACCCACCCACCTCATACCCATGCCCAAGGTCACTGCTCTTGCTGGAGGCCTGAGAAAGGAGTTTCTTCTAGTGGCTTCGAGTGTCATGCCCTTGACTTAAGCAGATCGTCTTGTCCTGGACTGTTTGGCTCTGCAGAACTGGGGCCCAGAGGCCTGGGTGTGGGTGGGGGGCACAGTGCTGGCCCTGTACACTCTGTCTCATCCTCACAATGGTCAGTTTAACCATTTCCACCAATGCCTCATTTCAAGATGGCAGCACTGAAGCCAAGGAGGTTAGAGAAGTTGCTTCTCAGTGGCGAAGGCAGCTCTGGGGTTTGGGTATGAAGCCCTTCTAGAAGCCCTTCCCCACTCCTGGTGACTGTATATGTTTTGAAGGAAAGAAGGGGTAAGGAAAGCATGACAGCAAAGAGCACCCGAAGAGAGCCCAAGCCTGCTACACCCACTTGCACTTGCTGTTGTTAGGTGCTGTTGAGTTGGTTCCTACTCATAGTGACCCCACGTACAACAGAACGAAACACTGCCTGGTCCTGAGCCATCCTCACAATCATTGTTTATGGTTGAGCCCATTGTTGCAGCCACTGTGTCAATCCACCTTGTTGAGGGTCTTCCTCTTTTTTGCTGACCAAGCATGATGTCCTTCTCCGGGGACTGGTCCCTCCTGATAACACGTCCTAAGTATGTGCGACGTAGTCTCGCCATCCTTGCTTCTAAGAAGCATTCTGGCTATACTCCTTCCAAGACATTTGTTCATTCTTTTGGGAGTCCACGGTATATTCAACATTCTTTGCCAGCACTACCAATCAAAGGCATCAATTTTTCTTCGGTCTTCCTTATTCGTCTTCCAGTTTTTGCATGGATGTGAGGCAAATGAAAACACCGTGGCCTGGGTCAGTACATCTTAGTCTTCGAGGTGACTTCTTTGCTTTTCAATAACTTTTGCAGTAGATTTGCCCAATGCAATGCGCTTGCACTTAGAGTCTTGGGAACTGATTCTGGAAGGAGCCCAACCTCCCTCCTAGGGCCAAGAAAGGGAACACTGATCTGTGGAGCACCCTCTGGACCAACCCATCCATTCTCCTTCAGAGTTGAAATTCTCACCCCTATTTTACAGGCTCAGAGATGAACTGTCCTGCCAAGCTCCAGACAGCTGACAGGGTGAAGTGGGCCTGGCCTCCTCTCTCTGTATCCTGGTGTGAAAATCTCTCCTTTTCTTGGGAAGCAGAAGAGGCAGCCGGACTCCAGGGCTTCTCCACCCTGCTCGCTTCTCAATGCCCTCTTGGAATCGGTCTGCACTTCCGAGCTGTTCAGAATCAACGAAATTAAAGAGACCTGGCGCTAAATGAATGAAGCGCTGGTAGGACAGTGGCTAAGAGCTTAGGCTGCTAACCAAAAGTTTGGCAGGTCAAATCTACCAGTCACTCCTGTGAAACTCTATGGGGCAGTTCCACTCTGTCCTATAGGGTCACCATCAGTTGGAATCCACTACACGGCAGTGGGTTTTGGTTGGTGTTAAATGAAACGACTGACCGTATTTTGAAACAAAAACGTTGCAAAAAATTGGCAACCTTTGAGTTGTTGTTATTTTGTTGTTAGGTGCCGTCGAGTCGGTTCCGACTCATAGCGACCCTCTGCACAACAGAATGAAACACTGCCCGGTCCTGCGCCATCCTTACAATCGTTGTTATGCTCGAGCTCATTGTTGCAGCCACTGTGTCAATCCACCTCGTTGAGGGTCTCCCTCTTTTCCACTGACCCTGTACTCTGCCAAGCATCATGTCCTTCTCCGGGGACTGATCCCTCCTGACAACATGTCCGAAGTATGTAAGACGCAGACTCGCCAGCCCTGCTTCTAAGGAGCATTCTGGCTGCACTTCCTCCAAGACAGATTTGTTTGTTCTTTTGGCAGTCCGTGGTATATTCAACATTCTTCGCCAACATCGCAATTCAAAGGTGCCAAGTCTTCTTTGGTCTTCCTTATTCATTGTCCAGCTTTCACATGCGTATGAGGTGATTGAAAATACCATGGCTTGGGTCAGGTGCACCTTAGTCTTCAGGGTGACATCTTTGCTCTTCAACACTTTAAAGAGGTCCTTTGCAGCAGATTTACCCAATGCAATGCGTCTTTTGATTTCTTGCCTGCTGCTTCCATGGCTGTTGATTGTGGATCCAAGTAAAATGAAATCCTTGACAACTTCAATCTTTTCTCTGTTTATCATGATGTTGCTCATTGGTCCCGTTGTGAGGATTTTTGTTTTCTTTATGTTGAGGTACAATCCATACTGAAGGCTGTGGTCTTTGATCTTCAGGTTGTGTCATCTGCATAATGCAGGTTGTTAATGAGTCTTTCTCCAGTTCTTCTTCATATAGTCCAGCTTCTCAGATTATTTGCTCAGCATACAGATTGAATAGGTAAGGTGGAAGGATACAACCCAGACACACATCTTTCCCAACTTCAAACCATTCGGTATCCCCTTGTTCTGTCCGAACAACTGCCTCTTGATCTATGTAAAGGTTCCTCATGAGCACAATTAAGTGTTCTGGAATTCCCATTCTTCACAGTGTTCTCCATACTTTGTTATGATCCACATAGTCGAATGCCTTTGCATAGTGAACAAAACACAGGTAAACATCCTTCTGGTATTCTCTGCTTTCAGCCAGGATCCATCTGACATCAGCAATGATATCCCTGGTTCCATGTCTTCTTCCGAAACCGGCCTGAATTTCTGGCAGTTCCCTGTCCATATACTGCTGCAGCCACTTTTGAATGATCTTCAGCAAAATTTTGCTTGTGTGTGATATTAATGATATTGTTCTATAATTTCCACATTTGGTTGGATCACCTTTCTTGGGAATAAGAATAAATGCAGATCTCTTCCAGTCAGTTGGCCAGGAAGCTGTCTTCCATATTTCTTGGCATAGACGAGTGAGCACCTCCAGCGCTACATCTGTTCGTTGAAACATCTCAATTGATATTCCATCAACTCCTGGAGCCTTGTTTTTCGCCAATGCCTTCAGAGCAGCTTGGACTTCTTCCTTCAGTACCATTCGTTCCTGATCATATGCCACCTCTTGAAATGGTTGAATATCAACTAATTCTTTTTGGTATAATGACTCTGTGTATTCCTTCCATCTTCTTTTGATGCTTCCTGCATCATTTAATATTTTCCCCATAGAATCCTTCACTATTGCAACTCAAGGCTTGAATTTTTTCTTTAGTTTTTCCATCTTGAGAAATGCTTGGCCTGTTCTTCCCTTTTGGTTTTCCATCTCCAGCTCTTTGCCCGTGTCATTATAATACTTTACTTTGTCTTCTCGAGCCGCCCTTTGAAATCTTCTGTTCAGTTCTTTTACTTCATCAATTCTTCCTTTTGCTTTAGCGGCTCGATGTTCAAGAGCAAGTTTCGGAGTCTCTTCTGACATTCGTCTTGGTGTCTTCTTTCTTTCGTGTCTTTTCAATGACCTCTTGCTTTCTTCATGGATGATGTCCTTGATGTCATTCCACAACTCGTCTGGTCTTCGGTCACTAGTGTTCAATGCATCAAATCTATTCTTCAGATGGTCTCTAAATTCAGGTGGGATATACTCAAGGTCATATTTTGGCTCTCATGGACTTGCTCTGATTTTCTTCACTTTCAGCTTGAACTTGCATGTGAGCAATTGATGGTCTCTTCCACAGTCGGCCCCTGACCTTGTTCTGACTGATATTGAGCTTTTCCATTGTCTCTTTCCACAACTGTAGTCCATCTGATTTCCATGTGTTCCATCTGGCGAGGTCCATGTGTATAGCTGCCGTTTATGTTGGTGAAAGAAGGTATTTGCAGTGAAGAAGTTGTTGGTCTTGCAAAATTCTATCATTCGATCTCTGGCATTGTTTCTATCACCAAGGCCGTATTTTCCAACTACTGATCCTTCTCCTTTGTTTCCAACTTTCGCATTCCAATCGCCAGTAATTATCAATGCATCTTGATTGCATGTTCGATCAATTTCAGACTGCAGCAGCTGATAAAAATTTTCTATTTCTTCATCTTTGGTCCTAGCGATTGGTGGGTAAATTTGAATAATAGTCGTATTAACTGGTCTTCCTTGTAGGGGTATGGATATTATCCTGTCACTGACAGCGTTGTACTTCAGGATAGTTCTTGAAATGTTCTTTTTGACGATGAACGTAATACCATTGCTCTTCAAGTTGTCATTCCCAGCATAGCAGACTATATGATTGTCTGATTCAAAATGGCCAATACCAGTCCATTTTAGCTCACTGATGCTTAGGATATTGATGTTTATGCGGTCCATTTCATTTTTGACAATTTCCAATTTTCCTAGATTCATACTTCGTACATCCCAGGTTCAGATTATTAATGGATGTTTGGAGTTGTTTCTTTTCATTTTGAGTCACACAACATCAGCAGATGAAGGTCCCAGAAGCTTTACTCCATCCACGTTATTCAGATGGACTCTACTTTGAGGAGGCAGCTCTTCCCCAGTCGTCTTTTGAGTGCCTTCCAACCTGGGGGGCTTATCTTCCAGCACTATATCAGACAATGTTCCGCCGCTATCCATAAGGTTTTCACTGGCTGATGCTTTTCAGAAGCAGACTGCTGGGTCCTGCTTCCTAGTCTGTCTTAGTTTGTCAGTTTGTCGTACTGTGGGGGCTTGCATGTTGCTGTGATGCTGGAAGCTATGCACCGGTATTCAGACACCAGCAGGGTCACCCATGGAGGAAAGGTTTCAGGTGAGCTTCCAGACTAACCTTTGAGTAGAGACTGTGTATTCAGTAACATTAGTGTTTCAGTGTTAAAATGTCTGAGTTTAGTCATTTTTCTGTGAGAAGATGCCCTTGTTCTTAAAAGACACACACTGGGGTATTTAGGGGTAAAGAAGCTGTCCGCAGCTTACTTTCAAATGGTTCAGAGAGAAAATATATATATATATATATATATATACACACATGTGTGTGTGTGCGTGTGTGTGCATGTAGAGAGACTGAGAATAGAAGAGCAAATTGGCAAAATGAATGTTGGCGAATCCAGTCGGCAACGGCTATATGGGTATCGCCAGTATTATTCTCACAATGTTTCTGTAATTATTTCAAATATGAAGTTAAACAAAAAAGAACTGGAAATAAGACAAAGCCAAACCGTGATGCCCCGGCTTGGGCAGCGGTTTAGCAGAATGGGGGCATTACTGAGTGTCTTAGCCATCCAGTGCTGCCATAACAGAAGTACCACAGGTGGATGGCTTTAACAAAGAGAAATTTGTTTCCTCACGGTCAAGTAGGCTAAAGTCCAAATTCAGGGCGTTGGCTCCAGGGGAAGGCTGCCTCTCTCTGTCAGCTCTGGAAGAAGGTCCTTGTCCTCAATCCTCCATGGTCGAGGAGTTTGTCAGGCGCAGGGACCCCGGATCCAAAGGACGCGCTCTGCTCCTGGTGCTGCTTTCTTGGTGGTATGAGGTCCACAACTCTCCGCTTGCTTCCCTTTCCTTTTATCTCTTGAGAGATAAAAGGTGGTACAGGCCACACTCCAGGGAAATTCCCTTTACACTGGATCAGGGAAGTGACCTGGTAAGGCTGGTGTTACAGTCCCATCCTAATCCTCTTAACATAAAATTACAATCACAAACTGGAGAACAACCACACAATACTGGGAATCGTGGCCTAACCAAGTTGATATACAGATTTTTGGGGGGACATAATTCAGTGCATGCCAGTGAGTGTGATGATAAAGTCCAAGTGAAGGATGGAAGGGGATTGGCCTGTGGGGTGGGGATACAGACAGGACACCTTGATATGATATGATTGCAGGTGCTTGTTCAGTTGTAGGATTCAGGGGGCTCTTGGGACAGAGCTCTCTGGAATGCCAAGACTGAGTAGTGACCTTTTCCCAAAGTGTGTTCTTCAGAACCCTTATCCTTTGAGGTTCTGTAAACAGATAGATGCCACCGTCAGGTAAGTTTGAGAAAGGCTGTATGCACTGTTCTCTCAAGGATATTTACATAGTACCTTACTAAAACATGTTTATATACGGGTTCTGAGGAGTTCCTCTCAGGAACCCAGTGTTATACAGCAAAGCAGAGAATATTATTCACCAGAAATTCTCCTTGAGAATTTCTGAGAAGTACCCTGAGGGTGATACATTCCTCCCTGAGGACAGGTGGCAAGGAGCTTCGGGGCCCTTCCTCCACCCCCCCATCCCCCCCTCACCAGCATAGCCACTGTGCAGGTCACAGGCCCCTCCAGGAGAGAGGCACGGAGAGAAATACCCACAGCTTGTCTTATGGAGAGGGTGAGAAGGTTTTGTCAGAGGGGGTTTGCAAAGCACCTGCCTTACCAGGCATGTTTGCTGAGCCTCATCTCAGTAATTACAGTGTCTGGATAAGGATTGGGGACCTTCCCTTCCCTCTTCTCCTCTCAGTGGCCACCCTGGTAGCAGCACAGCCCCGATGCAGCGAAATGGCCTAAAGACGAGGACGGAATGTCCTCACACATTCACCAGGAGACCAGGGTACTGCATGGAACAGCATCCGGCTCTCCGAGCAGGTTTTTCCCTGCAGTGCAGCAATGAGTGAAAAGATGCATTTGAATTACTTTTGCACCTGCCTTCATTTCATGTCACCTCTGCACATTTCTTCAGAATTATTGATTATGCAAAATTCAATGTGACGGGAAGGTATAACTGGGTAGAAGCCAAAAATGTAAGCCGAAAGGAAGAAGGCTGGCAGAAGCTTTTAATCTCCAAATCCCTCTTCTTATATCAGAAGATGTTTACCTGGGTTTTAATGACTATGCAAAGGCATTCAACTGTGTGGACCATAACAAACTATGGAGAACATAGTGAAGAATGGGAATTCCAGAACACTTCCCTGTGCTCATGAGGAACCTGTACATAGATCAAGAGGCATTTGTTCAGACAGAACAAGGAGATACTGTGTGCTTTAAAGTCAGGAAAGGTGTGTGTCAGGGTTGTATCTTTTCTATACATATTCAATCTGTATGCTGAGCAAATAATCCCAGAAGCTGGACTATATAAAGAAGAACAGGGCATCAGGATTGGAGGAAGACTCGTAAACAACCTGCGTTATGAAGATGACACAACCTTGCTTGTTGAAAGTGAAGAAGACTTGAAGAACTTACTAATGAAGATCAAAGACCACAGCCTTCAGTATGGATTACACCTCAACATAAAAAAACATAAAGAAAACAAAAATCCTCACAACTGGACCAATGGGCCACATCATGATAAACAGAGAAAAGATTGAAGTTGTCAAGGCTTTCATTCTACTCAGATTCATAATTAACACCCATGGAAGATCAGCGAAGAAATCAAAAGACACATTGCGTTGGGCAAATCTGCTGCAAAAGACCTCTCTAAAGTGTTAAAAAGCAAAGATGTCCCCTTAACGAATAAGGTGCACCTGACCCAAGTCGTGGTGTTTTCTATTGCCTCACATGCGTGCGAAACCTGGACAATGAGTAAGGAAGACCAAAGAAGAACTGATGCCTTTGAATTGTGGTGTTGGCGAAGAATATCAAATATACCATGGACTGCCAGAAGAACGAACAGATCTGACTTGACAGAGGTACAACCAGAATGCTCCTTAGAAGCAAGGGTGGTGAGGCTATGTCTAACATACTTTGGACATGTTATCAGGAAGGACCAGTCCCTGGAGAAGGACATCATGCTTGGTAAAGTAGAGGGTCGGAGAAAAAGAGGAAGACCCTCAACGAGATGGACTGACACAGTGGCTGCAACAATGGGCTCAAGCATAGAAACAATTGTGAGGACGGCGCAGGACCGGGCAGTGTTACATTCTGTTGTACACGGGGTCGCTATGAGTCGGAACTGACTCAACAGCACCCAGCAGCAACAACAACGGCATAGTGGCAAAAGAGAGAAATGCTTTCTCCTCTTAGTGGTCACCCAGCTAGCAGGCAGGCCCTGGGGTTTCTGATGCCATTGGTCTTGGCCAAGCCATGCCCCCAGTCAGGCATGCCAGGCATCTCACAGCTCCCCCGGATACGTGGGCTCCCTCCTGCACTCTGCTTCTACTACTTTGTCCCATGACTTTGGCCACCTCGCTGGGGCCCACCTCAATCAGAAGGGACCTGTGCTTTCTGACACATCATAATGTACAGTCCAGAATGTTCTCATAAATGACATAGCTCTCTGCTCAGCCTTTCTGCCATGTACCAGTATTTAGAAAAGTTGACCAGCTTTGCACGGAGCCACACCGTATTCTATAAAGAATCACCCTAATGGAGAGCATCTTGGGGTCCCTTTAGCGTCTTCCTGAGACCACATCACGCACATCTAGATGCTACAGATGCCTACATGGTCCATTTGAAGCTCTGGGTTCATTGCTATTGTTGTTAGCTGCCATCCAGTTGGCTCCAACTCATGGTGACCCCATGCCCAGTGGAATGAACTCCGCCTGGTCCTGCACCTTCCCCATGTTTGGTTGTAGAATGGATGGTTGTGATCCACGGGGTTTTCATTGCTAATTTTTGAAGTAGATCACCAGGCCTTTCTTCCTTGTCCATTCTACTCTGAAAGCTCTGTTGAAACCAGTTCAGCATCATAGCAACGCATGACCCTCTACCAGCAGATAGGTGGTGGCTGGGACTTGAACCCAGGTCTCTAGCATGAAAGTCGAGAATCCTTCCACTGAGTCACCACGGCCCCTCCTTCTACTTAAACTTTATTAAAATTCCACCAAGCTTTTCAGTTTGCCTAGCAGCACTGTCTAGCGGTTCATTTGCTGAACTGAAATCTCCAGTTTCAAACCATCCGGTAGCCCTGAATTTGCTGCAGGTAAATTTTTTAAACCCTTGGCAAGGTGGTTGCTGCCATCTCTTCGGCATTGCTGGCCTGGCCAAGCAGACGTCTCCCATGGGTATCTCCGTGCAGATCGGCAGCTGGGCTTGGATGGCATTATCAGTGAGCTCATCACGTACGGCAGACGAGGCCGAGGGTACGTCATGTCATTCTCCACACACTGCAACATCTCAACCTTGGTTAGTGCGGTGATTTCATTTCCAATCTCTACGTTTCTGCGGGAATCAGCTGGTGAACTCATATATCGAAATACGTCTTTCCTTTTATCTTCCTCACCGAAACCCAGGATGTCCCCAAATTGCCTTTATTTGTGGATAAAACAGACCATTCTCCCCTTTTAACAGTAAATAGTGTTCGCTAAGAAGCAAAATATCTTCAACGATGGATTTCAGCCCCTTTCCATTTCCCTCCGCCTAATTGAATGAACAAATACTTTATCTGCGACGCCGCATGGCAAAATGGACGTTCACTCCCAAATTGCAACAATGCCAAATGCATTTTGCTTCTTTAATGTCTTCTGATGGTTTCCAGAGCCTTCTTTTGCCATTAGATGCTCACGGGTGATGGGGGCTCTTCTTGGTAACTGAATTTTTATTCCTGGGCTGGCGAGCGGTGACAGAACGGCGCGTCCACTTTCTGTAAAGCTGTGTCCGGACTGTCGGGGATTTGAAAGCAAAGGTTGTTACAACTCTGCAGCTGACCTTGAACCTTTCGCCCTTGGAGGGCGGATGTTGGCGGCCATGGTTCCCCACTTATGTTCTCGGGTTTCAAACCAGGTGCTGGGTTCTACCTGAAAGCAATCTCCTTCTCTGTATCTGTGCTGGTCCCAGGTGTCCCCCGATTAATTACTGATGATGGGGAAGCACATGGCAGTGCCACACTCTGCCTCCCGGGCCAGCCCTGGGTTCTCCAGGCAAACTTGGGGCGTCTTTTGAGGCCAGGGTAAAGTTAACACAGACTTCTATTTTGGCTTTGTTTTGAGAAAAATTGCCCCAGTACAGGGGCCATAGGGTCAACTCTGACTCATGACAACCCCACGTGTGTCAGAGTAGCATCGTGGTCCATAGGGTTTTCAATGGAAGTAGATCTCCAGGCCTTTCTTCCAAGGCACGGCTGTGTGGACTTGAACCACCAACCACCAAAACACAACCACAGCCAAACACGGTGCCCGTGAGGGAAGACAAGAGGTGTGTGTACCCAGGAAAACACAGGATGTGGAGCTGGGATCGGGGGAGAGTTGTTCTCGGTTGAGTTTTACCCAACATCCTTGGTTTTCCTTTTCATTTAAATCTCTTTCTTGATGAAGAAGCTGCGATTTTCACACTACTGCAGAACGAAGAGAACCTTGAGCCGAGTTTTGTAATTTACAGAATTGATGTAAAGTGCTTTTTGGCGGTTTTATCGCGTTTCCAACAGTTGGTGGTGGTGGGGGGAGGGGGTGGATTTCCTCTGGGAAATGGTTGGGACGGAACAGGTACTGCTCTCCTGTCCCGTCCCCTCCGAGCTGGCCGGGGAGCAGGCATGGCGGCTACAGGGGTCTGAAGATGAGGCAGGGCGGTGAGGGGTGAGGCAGGGCTCGGGGTTTTTAGGGCCTACATGTATGTTAGGGTTTGGACTTTATACACAAATAAATTTTGTATTGATAGGCTTTGTTCTTTTAGAGCGGTTTTAGGTTTATGGAGCCCTGTTGGCACAGTGGTTAAGATCGTGGCTACTAACCAAAAGGTTGACAGTTTGAATCCACCAGCTGCTCCTTGGAAACCCTACAGGGCAGTTCTGCTCTGTGCTAGCGGATCTCTATGAGGCGGAATCGACTCGATGGCAACAGGTTTGCTTTACTTATTTATTCATTTTTGGGTGTAAGTTTACGGAAAATTGTGCAAAAGTGCAGAGAGCTCCCATGTACCCGTGTCCTCCCTGCACGGAGTTTTCCCCTATTGATAATATCTTGCATTCGTGTGGAGTCCTGGGAGGCACAAACGGCAAACGCGATTAGCTGCTCACTGAGAGGTTAGAGGTTCGAGTCCATCTGGAGGTGCCTTGGAAGAAAGGCCTGGAAATCTACTTCCAAAAAGTCAGCCATTGAAAACCCTACAGAGCACAGTTCTGCTCGGACACACACGGATTCGCCATGAATGCCAACTGTATTTTATTACCTGGTGCATTCCCCCCGCACCTTTGTTACAATTGATGAGGCAGCATCGATACCCTGTTGTTAACTAAAGTCCATAGCTTCCATCAGGGCTCACTCTTTGTGCTGTGTGGGCTTTGACGATTGCATAACGTCATGTGTCCACCGTTACAGTGGTATGCAGAATAGTGTCTCTGCGCTAACAATGCCCTGTGCTCCCCTGGTTCATCCCTCCCTCCCCCTGCGCCCCTGGCAAGCACTGAACTTTTTACTCTCTCTCTAGTTTTGTCTTTTCCAGAACGTCATATACCTGGAGCCCGACGGTATGTAGCCTTTTCAGACTGTCTTCTCACACTTACCAACATGCATTGAAAATTCCTCCAGGTCTTTTCACGGCTTGAGAGCTGGTGGCTTTTTGTTGCTGAATGACACTCCACCATATGGCTGGGCCACAGTTCATCCAAAAACCACCTGTTGAAGGGCACCTTGATTGCTTCCAGTTTTGGGCAACTATGAATAAAACTGTTATAAACAGGTAACAGGAAGCCACGGAAAAATTCCGAAAGATTCCTTGAGCAGCCTTCGGACGGGCCACGGGGAAGACAGATTTTGAATTGGGGCAGGTGAAGCCTTTTCTGGTAGCCCCACAGCTCTGACGCAAGGTGTCTGGAGGTAACCCTGAAGTTTGGCACCAGGCTGGGTGGGAGCTGGGGTGGAGGGTACTTACGTACAACTCATAGTAAAGCCTATTGTGTTAAAAATTCAAGTACATACAATAGCTCGCAATAACAAACTGGAGCTGCTTTGCGACCCTCATTAAAAAGTTACTGTTATAATATTAATATTATGGTATTATTATGTTAAAGATGCTTTAGTGTACCTGGAAGTGTTTCTTCAGTGTTTTTATGCATAGAATTGTATACTATATACTATACACTAAGACAAACATTTGACTAACTGACGCTAGACATGAACTGCACCTCATTGTCCCGACTTAACGTACAAATTCGGCTTAAAGCCAGGTTTGGGCACAGAACTCATTCACAAATCTGGGGACTGCTTGTATAGAAAAGCAACATGGTAGACATGGGCCAGACGGTTAAGAAATAAAACCTTTATATTAATTTTCTATGCTGTGGCCTTTGCAAAATTGGTAAGCTTTGTAAACCTTGCATTGCCGTAATTTCTCTATGCATGTTTGTGGTTTTGTATTTGTGATTTTTTTTTTTTTTTAATAGAGGTCCCCCTCCAGTTATTTAGCTATGATTCCTCAGTACCTGGCTTCACCCTTTCACCCCACCTTCTCAGTTGTCTCCCAGGCTCCTGCTTGACTGCAGTGAGGAGCTGGTCCCACCCAGTGCACCCCAACTTCCTCCCTGGCCTCTGGCCTCTTTCTGCCCCTGGTGCCCACCCAGAACCGCTGCCTCCT